>NC_040905.2:183102448-183408489 GCF_004126475.2 Phyllostomus discolor
TTGAAGTAGACGCGTTCATCCGGACTGGTAGGAGAAGACGAGCCGGCGGGCGCGGGGCTGGCTCGGGTCGGTGGCGCGCAGAGGTCGGGGGAAGGTTTGGTGCGAAATCGGCGCAAAAGCCATCCGGGGGCGCAAGAAGGCAGCGGTGATCCCTGAGTACGCAAGCTGCAGCTGGCAGACCCAGAGGGGTAGCGATTGTGGACCAGGGCAGAACTCGCGGCCCAGAAGCCTAGACAAGGGTCTGAGTCCAGGGGAACGGAACTACCACCATTGTTTTCTCCCGCCCCGCTCCCACTCCCGCCCCGCCCCCACATATAACGTCACAATCTAGCGACTGGGGTGCCCAGCCCCGGCACGCACCTAAGGCTCCGCCCCCCACCGTAACAAGAGCAACCAGACCAGAAAAAAAAAAGGAGAGACGGGGGGGGGGGGGGGGGGAATATGTTTTCAACAGAGCAGATCAGTCCCCCAGGACTCATCCTTTTGAGCGACCAAGAATTAGCCAGTCTATCAGATGCGCAGTTCAAAACACTGGTGATCAGAAAGCTCACGGAACTGGTGGATTCTGGACGAAATTTAGATGAAAGAATGCAGATTACCATAAAACAGATGCAGGAAGACACGCGGAGGAGAGCCAATAGTGAAAGGAAGGAATATGAGTCTCAAAACAATACAGTGGACCAGAAGGAAGATAGAATCAACCAAGCAGGAAAGCATGATGAAATAAGAATTCAAAAAATTGAGGAAAAGATTAAGAGCATCCAAGACACCTTTAAACGTTCCAATATCCGAATTATAGGGGTACCAGAATCGGAAGGGGAAAAGCAACAGATTGAGCACATATTTGAACAAATAATAAAGGAGAACTTCCCCAGTCTGGCAAAGGGAACAGTCTTCCAAGAAATCCAAGAAGCTCAGAGAGCCCCAAAGAAGTTGGACCCAAGAAGAAACACACCAAGGCACATCATAATTACATAAGCCAAGGTAAAAATGAAGGAGAGAATCCTAGAAGCAGCAGGAGGTAAGGGGACAGTCACCTACAAAGGAGTTCCCATCAGACTGTCAGCTGATTTCTCCAAAGAGACCTTACAGGCAAGAAGGGGCTGGAAAGAAATATTCCAAGTCATGAAAGACAAGGACCTACATCCCAGATTGCTCTATCCAGCAAAGCTCTCATTTAGAATGGAAGGGCAGATAAAGTGCTTCTCAGATAAGGTCAAGTTAAAGGAGTTCATCATCACCAAGCCCTTATTTTATGAAATGCTAAAGGGACTTATCTAAGAAAAGAAGATAAAGAAAAGACATGTATAGTAAAAGGACAGCAAACTCACAAATATCAACAACCACACCTAAAGCAAAACCAAAAGAAACTAAGTAAACAATTAGAACAGGAACAGAACCACAGAAATGGAGGGCACATGGAGGGTTAGCAGCAGGGGGGTGGGAGGAGGAGAGAGGGGGAAAAGGTATAGAGAATAAGTAGCATAGAATGTAGGTTGAAAATAGATAGGGGGAGGGCAAGAATAGTACGGGACATGTAGAAACTAAAGAACTCATAAGTATGACACATGGACATGAACTAAAGGGGGAAATATGGGTGGGAGGGGGGTACAGGGTGGAGGGGAGAGAAGGGGGGAAATGGGACAACTGTAATAGCATAATCAATAAAATATATTAAAAAAAATAAAAAAATAAAAATAAAAAAGGAAAAAAAAAGTGATAGAATATGTAGTACCATATTTACTTTATATCCCTCATTGCTAAGTTCCATGATGTTAAGGACAAAACCAGGTCTGTGTTTTGTTTTGTTTTGTTTTGTTTTTGTAAACTCTGTAGCACCTAGAACAGTGTGTAACAAATACTTGCTGTTCAAACAATGATGTTGTGATTTGTATTTGATATAGAAACTGAATGCACAAGAAAATGAAGGTATGTTTAAAATGTAAATTCAGTTAGACTTCTGGTCAAGATGCAGGTGTAGGTAAACACACTTGGCCTCCTCATGCAACGACAGAAAGAATTACAACTACACCTCAAACAAATAACACCCAGAGCCATCAGAAAATCAATCTGTATGGAAGTCAGACAACCAAGGATTTAAAGAAGCCACATTCATCCCGATGGGTAGGAGGGGTGGAGATTTGAAGACAGGTGAAGAGACATGGAGACACAGTGTGGTGCAGAAAGGTGGCTGTGGTGGAACAGGTGACCCCACATTCACGTGTGGTGGATAAAAATCAGTAGGGATACTTTGGGAGTATGCAATCCCAGCCCCAGGCCAGGTTGCACAGCCCACGGTTCCCGTGCTGGGAAGATAAATCCCCATAACTTCTGGCTGTAACAACCAGTGGCAGTTGGGGTGGTGGAAGAAAGTGCTGGATGTTCGGGAGACTGTGATTAAAGGGCCCACGTGGACTTACAATGTACGCAGACTCAGCCCCACTGGGATTCAGCACTAGGGCAACAGCTGGAAGGGCTCCAGTCACACAGGGAGAGTGCCCAGCAAATCTCCAGAAGCCAGGCCTTTCTGCACCCTCTCCCCACATAGAGCCACAAAGTGGTGAAGCATATTGCCCCACCTTGGCAATTACCTAAGTCTCTACCCCACACAATTTACAGATGTCTCTTCTATAATAAGTCACACTACCAAGACAGGGGAGTCAAAGCAGCTTACCTAATACACAGAAACACAGGGAGGCTGCCAAATAGAGGAAACAAAGAAATATGGCCCAAACAAAAGAACAGAAGAAAACCCCAGAAAAAGAACTAAACAAAACGGAAATAAGCAAACTATCACATGCAGAGTTCAAAACACTGGTGATCAGGATGCTCAGAGAACTCACTGAGTATGACAACAACACAAAAAAGACCCAAGAAGAAATGAAGTTTACACTAAGTGAAATAAAGAAAAATCTACAGGGAACCAATAGTGGAGGGGATGAAGCCAGGATTCAGATCAATGATTTAGAACATAAGGGAGAAATAAGCATTCAACCAGAACAGCAGGGAGAAAAAGGAACTTAAAAAAATGAGGATAGTATAAGGTTTCTCTGGGACATCTCCAAACATAGCAACATGTGAATCATAGGGATGCCAGAAGGAGAAAAGAAAGAGAAAGACATTGAAAACTTATTGGGAAAAAATAGTGAAAGAAAATTTCCCTAATTTGGTGAAGGAAATAGAAATACAAGTCCAGGAAGCAGAGAGTCCCAAACAAGTTGGACCCAAAGAGGACCACACCAAGACACATCATAATTAAAATGCCAAAGGTTAAATATAAAGAGAGAATCCTAGAAGCAGCAAGAGAAAAGGAGACAGTTACCTGCAAAGAAGTTCCCATAAGACTGTCAGCTGATTTCTCAAAAGAAACTTTGCAGGCAAGAAGGACTGGCAAGAAGTATTCGAGGTGATGAAAAAGCAAGGACCTACAACCTAGGTTACCCTATCCAGCAAAACTGTCATTTAGAATGGAAGGGCACATAAAGTCCTTCCCAGACAGGGTAAAACCAGAGAAGCTCATCATCATCAAGGCATTATTACACGAAATGTTAAAGGCATTTATTTAAGAAAAAGAAGAAAACTAAAAGTATGAACACTAAAATGGTAACAAATTCACAACTATCAACAACTGAATCTAAAAAAACTAAGCAAACAAGAACAGGAAAAGAACCATAGATATGGAGATCATTTGAAGGGTTATCAGCTGGGAAGGGAAAAGGGGAAAATGGGAGAAAAGGTGCAGAAATTAAGAAACGTAATTGGTAGGTACAAAATAGCCAGGGGGATGTTAAGAATAGTATAGGAAATGGGGAAGCCAAAGAAGTTACATGCATGACCCATGAACATGAACTAATGCGGGGGTTGGGGGGATTCCTGGAAGGAATGGGGGTACTGGGTGGAGGGGTACAAAGGAGGAAAATTGGGACAACTGTAATAGGATAATAAATAAAATATATTAAAAATGTAAATGCAGTTAATTTAAATAAAAAGGGTTCTTGGCACATCATTTACATATCTTCATTTTTACTTTATAATTAGTTGCTAGGTGCTTTACGACTCGATCTTTTTCTCGCCTCTTCAGAGCATGTAGTTTGGTGTAGTGCATGTTATGTGCATTTCAGAACTGCAGGCCTCCTGACAAGCTGGCTGTTCAGACAGTCTGAGGAAAGCGGTTGCTGCGGCAAAAAGTGGGTTACATTTCATACAGTCCTGTTTTGCTGTTGGAAACAAAAGGCCAGTAAGTGAAGAAAACACATCACGGAAAGTTGGGCCAGCCAAACATTTCGTGACAGTTCATTTGGACACTCTGTAGTCGGGTACTTCGAAGGTGAGTGCCTCAAGGCCAGAGAGAGTCCTGGGTCCGGATTCCCGAGTGAGTAGCTGGTCTTGGTGGGGGAGGTAGAGCCCAGCGCGAGGCCGCTGGATGAGTCATTCTCATTTTCCTAACCAGGTGCGAGCAGGAGCTGTGAGCAGCCTCGCCCCTGGCCGAGCCCCCTCCCGGGGCGCCCGCCTCCCCGAGGACACTGACCTTGCTGCGGGCCGCCCGACTGGCGCAGTTCCCGCGCCGCAGAGCCTGGCGCTGGTGGGGGGCGCCCACTGGCATCCGGACCGACGGCTACTTGGAGCCCGCCGCCGTCCTCCCGCGATCCCTCAGCGCGTCATCCTGGTGCCAGATCGCCAGCTGAGCGGTGAGGGCTGCTCCTCGAGGCGCAGGGGGCGGGGCGGGGCGCACCCACTGCCCCGGCGGGGGGTCTCGCGGGCGCACGCGCCGCAGTCGCGCCGGGCGGAGGGCGGAGAGGGTGGGTGTGCTCCAGGCGCGCTCCGCCGCCGCTGCAGCCTGCTCCTCCGCCCGCGCCGCCTGCTCCCGGCTCTCCGCCCCAGAACGCCGGCTTCCAAGCGGCCATGGGCGGCGAGGGGCCAGAGGTGTAGTCCGCCAGCCCTGGACCCGCGTCCCACACCCTGACGGTCCCGGTAAGCGGGGTCGAGGGCGGCGGGGACCCGGCAGGCACCCTACGGGGCGGGTCTTCGGGCCGCGGAATACCCTCCAGGGACTCTGAGGTGATGTATGGGAGCCGCCCCCAGGGGTCCCCGTGTAAGTGAATAAATCCTGTCTGCTGCCTCCACCCTTTGGGGGAATCCCGAGACGGTGTGTGGGAGCCTTTCCCATAAAGACCCCCTGGGTGAATGGGGACTCCCAGGGCTCGCTCAGCCTTCCTGCCAGGGGGAGGCCCGGTGTGGAGGGCACAGTCCCAAAGACAGCGTCTGTGTAACTACTCGAGGGCAAGGGTAGTCTCTGGAGTTGCCTCAGTGGAAGACCGTTTGGGAACGTGAGGGACCATAGGGGAGCCTCGGGAGCCTGCGCGGTGGGGGTGGACCCCTACAGAGGGCCCTGTGTAAAGGAGGACCTTAGAAGGTGCCCTAGAACTGTCTGGAAGGAACCTCTTCTTTGGAGGAGGGGATCCTGTCATGGGATCCAGGCCAGGAATAACTTCCTATATGCCCAGAGGACTTTGGCCTTGACCTCCCTTTAACTTTGTCCCTCCAATTGTGGCCCATAGGTGGGGGACCTTGTGGGGCTTGCTGCCTTTGTCCATTACCCCTCATTAGGATTTTTATTCTCGATAGTAACCCAGTTGGCTGCAAGCTGAATTTTAGTAGAGGCAGGAACTTCTATAAAAGCATAGAATGCAAGGAAGGGAAGGACCAGTGAGGCCTCTGAAGCAAAGAAAGATTTGAATCCCTGGGTTTGACCATGAGGAAGAAAGAAGTAAGCTCAAGTGGAGCAACTGACTCTGGCAGGTCCTGTAAAGAAAGTCCTTTGACGGAGGAAAGGAAGGATATGTAGGATTCTTGAGCACCAGTGTGCCAGGTTCTATACTAGAGATGTTCAACATCTTATATAATCCTTACAACAGCCTTATGAAATTATCTCCCTTTAAACATTAGGCACTTTAAACTCAGGTTTAGCAATTTGCCCAACGTTACAAAGCTTGGAATCATGAAATCTGCTTTTTGAAGTATATTTGGGAAAAAGTACCAAGGAGAGGCAAAAGCAAGAATGTATGTTTTTATATATGTAGCATTAAGGTACCAAGCATAGGGCTTTACAATAGTATATGCTCAGTAAATGTGATGATTAAATAAGTGGATTAGGACATTTTAATTAAGGATGGGACTGCTGCAGGGACTGTTTTCCACTGAATCTCCAGATTTCAGGGTGTGGCATCCTTTACCAGCAGCCTCTCTGTCAAGATGCCTTTGGGTGGCTCTGGACTTAAGAGGGTCTGGGAGAGGCCTCTGGGTGTGGTCTTTGACTGGACTTGCTCTGGGGAACTAGATGGAACCCTTCAGAGGATGGAGTCTCCTGATATAACCCTCCCTGCTACAAATGTCTTGAAGGTGAGGAAGGAGAGACAGGATCACTTTTATGAAGCATGATCCACACTGTCCTGTGGCCATCAGAATACAACCACCAGCAGACAATGATCCACAGATACCACTCAGGATATTTTTGCCCCACAGTGCCTCAGCATGCAGAGGAAGATGGTACAGAACCAAGGAAGGCTTAACCTTGTCTGGGAAGTGCAGAGGGTCTGCACCTGATACAGTGATGCACCCTGATCTTGCCCCCTCGGCTGTGGTAGGGCTTTCCTTCCACCCGAACCCTAAGCATGTAAATTTGGGATCAAGGATAGATTCTAGGTTTCTTGTCCAAAAACAAACAAACAAACAAACAAACAAAAACGGAGTAGTGAGGAAGCTAAGCAATGGAATTCACCACAGTGACATTCTGAGAGCTCTTTCCTGTTCCTCTTCCACCTGGCCAGACATAGTGACATCCTCCTCTAACAAAAGTGGCTTTCTCGGGCTCCTGGGGTTACATAGTGAGAAGAGACATCAGGCTTGTGAAAAAACAGAACAACTGGTTTGCTCGTTGTTAGCATTTCTTTTTAACTTGATGGCTGCTGCAGCCTGGGTGTGGCACCTCCTGCACAGCTCAGTGGAGCAAACTGACAGGTTTATATTAGTTTAGCACCTCCCCACTACAGGGTTGTTTATAATCCCCTTTCAGTTCAAACCCATTTCATTAGCTTAACACACCAAAGTAAACAGGGCTGTATACTTTTAAAGAAAATCAGAAGAAGCAAGCCTGCAAATATGATCTTGGCTCCAATTCAGAGATTTGTCATTAAGGATTTATTCCTAAACTGGTCTTTTCATTGTGGGCCCTTGGTATTGCACTCATTCATAACCCTGGAAAAGTTATTACGTGCTCCAGATGCTCCCCAAATATTGGACCTTGGATATCACTATCTAAGAATACTGTCTAACTATCACCTAATCACAACATGAGTTTGCAAATCAAAGCATTCTAGAATAGGTGTGAAGAATGTAACCAGGTGTCTTAATCTTCTCAAAGCAAAACAAAACAAAAACTGATCTCTACAAAGGGAGATAAAGGGGAAAGGATGAATCAACCAGTTTCACTTGAGTGGATACCAATATATCTGGATTTTTCAGCCTTTAATCTTCCAAATCTTCTCTGACCACATTCTTATGATTTTCTTCCTCACACATTTGCCATCTTTTTGACAGTGCTTCCTTTTCCTGGAACATGAATAGTAGGACATCCCCTAGCCCATTTCCCATACTCCCTGTATTTTATTCCCCACTACACTTGTTTCTAAGTGAATCATATTTATGAAAATAGTTTCCTTTCTTTTAGCAACAGACTCTTATTTTCCAGTCCCATGTACTTTTCCCCAGTAGTGCTCTTGGTTTCTGCTACCTTCATTTCCCAAACTGATTTATTCATTTCTGATGGGGCTATTATTAAACTGAGAAGAACAGATACTACACTTGATCTTAGCCAAAGGGCTGAGAAGCGATTGATTGAACTATTATTATCCACTCTACCCCTCAGTCTGAATGACCAGTTCTAACAGGAATTGCTTACCAGCTTTGGACCAAGAAACCAAGTCCATCAGTGTCCAGCTGGAGACAGGATTATTTTTTCCATCTCCCTCCATCCTTCTTCCCCTTCCAGCAATCCCCTCAGAGAATCACATATATTTACTAAGTGCTACCTACTTGCCAGCCACTAAGCTGGATAAATATGAGACTTCCTTGCCTTTGAGGAGTTCACAAAAAATCAGTCTGCATTTCTGTAGTTTACTATAAAGAGTAAGAAAAGTAAGGGGAAAATTACAGCCTTACAGATTATCCACAGGAATTAATGTAGAGTATGCCTTTTTCCAGGCGTCATTGAAATGCAACTGTTCTGTGCCTCCTCCAGCAGCCACATTCGTAGCTCCCCTGCCGTTGTCCTACCCACATTACTTCCACCCATATGTTTTCAGTAACCTGGCCACACTGTTGGTTTCTATGATAATTGTGACAGTATCTTATACTTGAATAACATGTTACAATTTACAAAGCCCTTTTAAGTACATGATCTCTGGTTTGAGAAATGTTTCACAAAACAAATGTATAAGCTCACCAGCTTGCTTTTCCTTTCCTTTTCTTTTTTTTTTTTCAAATATGTATTTATTTTAGACAGGGAATGGAGGGAAAAAGAGAGGAAGAGAAACATCAATGCCTGGTTGCATCTTGCGCTCCCTCTCCTAGGAACCTGGCCCAAAACCCAGGCATGTGCTCTAGACTGGGAATGGAACCAGCAACCCTTTGGTTCACAGGCCGGCACTCAGTCCACTGAGCCACATGAGCCAGGGTTCTTTTCATTTTCTTTTCCTTCCTTCCTTCCTTCCTTCCTTCCTTCCTTCCTTCCTTCCTTCCTTCCTTCCTTCCCTCCCTCCCTTCCTTTCTTTTTTTTTAGCCTTCTAATTAGGCTTTGAGTCCCCCAGAGGGGAAGCCCCAATGATTCACACCTCTTACCAGCTCTTAGGCTATGAAGAGGAGTTTCCTGTTAGGTCCAAAGGCCAAGCAATGCAATCCCTGGTCAGCCCTGGGACTTACCCAGGCTGCCCTGCTTCCTAGCCTCAGAAAATCCAATACTCTGTTCATTTTTCTCCCTGAAATTCAAATTTATATTCCCTTTTAAACAAGTATCTTAAGCACACTATCTCAGACCAGTTCTCTGAGCTGATTCTTATGTGAAGGCAGGTTTCCTCACCTATTTATATTCAGCACCCGGCTGGCTTCATACCATCTGAGCCATGATGGAGTCCCCATATAGCTCCATGCCTTGGCATGTGCCTTTACCTCTTCCTGGAATGCTTTTTTTCCCTTATCCACTAGGGTAACTCCCACTCATATTTCAAAATTTAGCTCAAGCAACACCTTTTTTTTTAATCCCACACTTATGCCCCCTACACATGAACATACTCACAATGCATTCTCAGGCTGAGTAAGGTTCCCTTTGTCATTCTACCAACAGTTAAGTACCTGATTTGTGCTTGACACATAGTAGGCTGCCCTCAGCAAATATTTGTAGACTCAACAAACAAGTCATGATAATTATGGTGTAATAAGTGCATTAAATGAGGCCGAATCTGTGCTTCAGGGCCCCAGAGCAGGGAACAAGGAGTGCCTCTCCATCTTGCTGAAAAGCTCTGCTTGCTAAGTGCAATCACATCAGCCAATCACTGATGGTGTGCTGTTCCTAAACTGTTGCTCTGCTTCTGTGGGAAGCTAGCACTGTAGCTCTTCATGAAGACTCATCCTAGGCCCCCGGAGGCTAAAGATCATACCATAATTTTGTCCTCGTGTATATTAGGCCATGTGGGCTTTCAGTAAATATTAAACAACAGCAGGAACTTCCTCACATCTTATTCTCTTGAGCTGAGTGCAGGAAGGCAGTTTTACTCATTCTTCAGCCCTTCTCCTTGGAAGCCCCTGGAGAGCTCCATGCAGTTGGGATAACTGTCTTCCCGGGCTGACTATGTCTTCCTGGGCAGACTGAAGCCAGTGGTGCTGTGCTGGATAAACATAGGCAAATGGAGGAGAACAGGAAGGTGCCAGACAGACCCCTTCAAGGTCTGTAGGCATGAAACTAAAAGCAGTTCATAGGCTACTGCCAGGTAACAGAAAGGCTGGTTAGGAGCAGCTGCAAGAGCACTGTGGTGATGTGCTAGATTCCTAAAACAACACCTCGTTGTTTTAGGAATCCAGCTGGAGAACAGCCAGACAGACCATTTTGGTTTTGATTTTCCTCAAAGACCAGAAGAGGGTAAAGGGACTCTTTTTTTATGTTTTGTTTGTTTGTTTGTTTAAAGTCCCAAGACGGATGTTAATGTACACAGTGAGCTTAAGGTCTATGCTGTACATTCTGCATTTTTAGACCCTGGTTCTGCTTGTATATCAATACCCTCCTGGCTGGTCACCTTCCATGTTAGGTGTGTGGCTTTCTGTGAGGCTCTCAGACAATCTTTCTGGCACATGCTTCCTGGAGCCGATTATCCAACATCTTGAAATTTTCACCTTATGTGCAGATGCTGCTCATGCTAAGTGTCTCCAGCCCAAACCAAGCCTAAGGGCCTCCTACATGTAGCTGTAGGGCGGCTGCCCGCCCTCCCGTGGGCCAGGCCACAGTGCTCCGTGATGTAGCACAAATGCAGGGGATCTTAAGTTTGGTAATATGAGCCTCTCTTTTCTTATCTTTGTGGTTGTGGACACTGACTAAATTCCAAAATTCTGTAGCTCTCTCCTTTGTCAAAGAAATTACCTGTAACTACTGTATGGTTCCCTGTTCACACCCCTGCTGGCCCTGTTAGGGTCCACCTCTGGGAAAGCAGTAGATGAGATGAGCTGGTGACTGCAGTTTCTGGAACTGAGTTTTGAAAATTTGGTCTGATTGGTCTCTCTGGCCAACCTTGAGGACGAGAAAGACTACTGATACCATGATCTCAAATAAACTTCTGTTCCCCATCCATTTCTGCAACATTCGTTCAAAAAATTTATAGAACCCACACTCCATGGAAGGCGGGGGGAACCATCTAGATTTTTCTCCCTCTTGCTCTCAGTGAAAAACTAAGATTCCTTTTTCCAACTGCTCAGCCCACTCAGGTTGTTTTCCCTGTCTCCTGACTCAAAGGTTTTCTTTGCCTTGTTCCTACCTAAGGAAGCCCTCATAACCTCCAAGCAATCACTTTTAATTGCTTTTGAGCCTTTTCCACACAGCTGCCATTCCCATATCAAGGATCAGCTGAAAGCAAGTACGTAACATGCCAAATGTGGAAACTCCTACGGGTTAGGAGGATTGCTCCTCAGGCTCATCCAACTATGAATCTTTATTGAGAGCTTCAGAAGAAAGGTCCTCTAGTAGCCTTCCCCTCCGTATTTCTCCACCAACTCTGGCTGTGGAGCAACCCCTCCTACTCCTACATCCACCACGCTGACCTTATACATAATCCCACTGCCGTTGTAAGCGTGTGCTCTGAAGAGAATGGGTGTGTCTCGCACACACACATTCCAAGCTGCCCACATACATCTTACTGCCTGACAAATGCATCTAGACAGACTTCTCTTACCCGAAGAAAGATTCTGGCTGTCGTCTATTTCATTTCCTCCAGATCATAAAGTCAGACAGCCCTATTCTACCTTCTGCCTGCTTGTCCCTCTGTCATTCACACCACCTGCTCCTGTGCCCTGCGGTTTTTTCCAAGCCTTCCCTAAGATACCCCAGATTCTCTGACAGTCACATCATTCTTGACACAATGTCTTTTTGTCCCTCTTTCATCCTTGTTAGGGAGGCAGAAAACCCCAGTTGCACTCACCAGCCGAAGAAGTAATCGTTAGGTATAATTTATGGGATCTTTGCGATTTGATTTCCTTTTGAACTCACTCTTCTTCCCAGGATTTCTGCCTGCACAGGAGAGGCCATGGTTTTCTCACCAGGCATTTGTTTTTACCCATCACTAATCACCACCACTTGTTTTTCTAGAAATTAGAGCTGATTATGTTAATTGCTCAAACACCACAGGTATGCATTTTGGATATTTCAACACATTTTTGCTTTTAATCAACGGGTCTTTTGTGTACAGGTTTAAGCCTCTCCACTAAGCATTAACGATTTTAGCCTCAGTTTTGAAATCCAGTTTTGTCACGCTCTCACAGTTTGTCTCAAAATTAAAGCCATGTTGATTCAGAATGACTTGGTGTCTTGTTTGGCTTTTGATGGTTTCTTTTGAATGGTTCTGTTCTATATTATCTGCATTACGGGCCTAGAAGATTGAACCATCACAGGTAAAATGGATAGCAGTACTCCAAGATCCTGTGGCCAGGACTGGAAAGTCCTTTTTATTTGTTTTTATGTATGTTTGTCTTGCTGGTGGATGTCATCTTTAGTCTTCATTGAAATTCTTTAAGGATAAACCCCAAACCACTGCTATGTCATGATGAAAAATTGAGATGGCTTAATAGTGATTCTTGTTATCCTTACAGAGAATAATGGTTGTAGCATTGTGTTGGGAGATTCTGTGGTTTGTTTGCTGATACACTATTAATGAGTCAGTTCACTTACAGAGTAACCCTCCTAAATTGGCTAGTCTTTGTTCAGAACCCCTATTACATTATCTGAAAAAGCCAGTAAGAAGCAAATGCACACCATTGATTTTACTCCAACGTACAAGTGAATTTTGTATAGTTATCCCAGGTCCCCAAAGAAGCGTTTGTCAATTTTTTTCAACCTATGCCTTCTTGCTGATAAATATAAATGTCATGAGTGCTCCCTAAACTTCTGATACACTTCTGGCAGGGCCTTCCCAAGAACATTTAGGGAGCTAGTAACTTCTGTGTATTCCCAAGAACCAGGAAGATAATACAAACCTCTGATGTTATGTAGTCTATGTTACAAAAAAGCGGGGGGGGGGGGGGGGGGGGCGCGGGGGGGGGGGGAGATGGCTTTTAATATTTGTTTTTCATGTTTCTTTGGAAATAGTATAATTGATGTACTTTTTCCATTCACTCACTTCTCCCCCTATTCCAGGAGTTTCTTTTTCTTTCTTTCTTTTTTTTAAGATTTAATTTATTTTTAGAGAGAGGGGAAGGCAGGGAGAGAAACATCAATGTGTGATCGCCTCTCACACTCCCCCTACTGGGGACCTGGCCTGCAACCAGACATGTGCCTTGACCAGGAATCAACCCAGGACCCTTTGCTTTGCAGGCTAGCACTCATTCCGCTGAGACACCAGTCGGGGCTCCAGGAATTTCTTATAGACACCTCCTCCTGCCCAGGGTCCAGCAAGTTCACCATTTAAGAATCATTGCTCTAGACTTTGTATTCCTGTCAAGGTTGTTTCTACCTTTAAATAACCATAAACAGTGCTTTAATAAATATTATTGTAAATATATATGTCCACAGGTCAGAGAATCAGCCTTTCATATAGAGTAGAGTTTTCTTCAAAGATATATTAGTAGCTGTCCATCTCTGCTAGACCTTTCAACCACACAGATTCTTAAGACAAGCTTAGGAATTCTGTTCTTACATCACTTCAGCCAAGGGGAAAGTTATTTTATGTCTTATGCTTCACAATGTTCTCCTTGTCTTTTACAGGTAAACATCTTTAAATCAAAAGACAAAAGTATAGTCCTCTAAGCAAAAATGTAAAATGATCCTAAGACTGTGTTTTCAAATTGCAGGCCCAGACCCATTAGGAAGTCATGCAATAATTTTAAAAAGTCATGACAAGGGTCATTTTAATGAAGTAGGGTAGAGAGAATAGAAAATCTCAGGGAGGCCCTGGCCAGTATGGCTCACTTGGTTGGGGCACTGTCCCATCAATGCAAATGCCGTGGGTTTGATTCCTGGTCAGGGCACATGCCTAGGCTGCAGGTGTGCCTGTAAGAGGTCTCCTACTGGGGCATAAAGGAGTGGCAACCAATCAATGTTTCTCTCCCTTCCCCTCTAGAATCAATAAGCATGTGCTCAGGTGAGGATTAAAAGAAAAAAAAGAAGAAAATCTCAAGGGAGAGTTTTTTGTCTCAAGGGATGCCTTTTTCATGAATATATTCATATATTTTAAACACCTTTCCACATTAATAAATATGCTTTTTATTTCAATATGTTTCTTATTGTTCATTTTTCCATTGTACCATAATTGAACCATTCTCTTATTGTCTAATATTTTTTTACAGTTGGGGAAAAAGGATTTTTAAATTACAATTTATTATTAATTGCTCACTGGGACATGAACACATTAAACGATTTCCTGAAGTTGATCAATAATATTTTCTCAATAAATCTCCTTTGCCAGCACCCTGTAAAACACAGTTACTTATTCAGAGTAAATATTTCTTAGCCATATACTTTAATTTTACAAATAGATTTTACAAATGGGGATGGGGATCTTTTCTCCTCAGTCAGTTTTTAAATTCAAAAATAAGGATTGGGTATCTTTGCTAACAGTTGATGGTAGTGCAGGCACCCAGGCAGGGTAGGAACCTGCACCACCATAGCACATACAAGAGTTATTTCTGGAAGGAAGACATGGCTGTCATCGGATATTATGTATATTAAGAATTTATGAAATATCAAAAAGACTTTGTCACAGTTACAGTAATTAATTGGGAAATGGTTGCTCTCTGTTTGCTTCCAAACCATTGCTAGGGAGTGGAGATGGGCACTGTGCAGGGTGAGAACAGTCTAATACAAGAAACTGACATTGATCGGATACTCACCCTGCTGAATACGTAATGGCGAAGATAAGTGCTCCAGAACAGGAGAGCATGGTGCTGTGAGCAGTCCACCCTGGACTGGGGAGTCTGCACTGACTTCCCCGAGGGAACGGTATTTGAGCTGAGCTCTGAGAGATGAATAGGCAATTCAGGAGAGAAGGAATGTTCAGAGTTCCCCAGAAATAGAGGGAGCGTGCCAAACAAGAACTGAAAGAAGTCCAGCGGGGTTGGAACAGAGTAAGAAAAGATGGCAGACCAAGCAGAGCCTCATGGCCATTACAGAGACTGATTTAGAGGACTTTATCCTGAAAACTATAGAAAACCATTGAAAAGTTTTAAGCAGGGGTTAACATAACACCTGAATGTCCCAGAGACATCTTTAATTCAACATGTACAAAATCCAATTTCATTGTCCCTCTTTCTTATTTTTCAGTTTCTGCAAATGGTGCTACCCTTGTTCTAGTGAGTCAGTTTAAAACTGCCCTCTCCCCCTGACTAGTGTGTGTCAGTAGATTGGGCATTATTCCACAAAGTGAAAGGTCGCAGGTTTGATTCCTGGTCAGGGCACATGCCTACGTTGTAGGTTTGGTCCCTGGTTGGGGCACATGCGAGAGACAACCAATGTTTCTGTCTCATGTTGATGTTTCTCTCTCCCCCCCACCCCTTCCCCTCTCTCTAAAAAAAAAAGGAGGGGGAAACCCCTACCCTCTCAATAAATCAGACTGAGGGGTGGGGACAGTTAGAAAAGGGAAAAGGGAGATAAATGGTGATGGAAGGAGACTTGACTTTGGGTGGTGAACACACAGTACAGTATGCAGATGATGTATTATAGAATTGTACACCTTATTATCCAATGTCACACCAATAAACTCAATAAAAATTAAAAACAAAGACTGAAGTACTGTCTAATCTCACTTATATATGGACTACAGACACTGAACTCATAGGAACAGATGGTTGCCAGGGATTGAGGGGTGGCGGAAGTGGAGAGATGTTGGTCAAAGGGAAGAAATACTCAGTTATAAGATGAATAACATCTGTGATCTGACTTAAAAATTGCTATAAGAGTAGATCTTCAGTGTTCTCAGCACAACAACAATATGATAATTATGTGAGGTAAAGGTCGTGATAACCATTTCACAATATGTATTTGTATCAAATCATCACATTGTGCACCTTAAACTTATACCACTTATATCTCAAAGTTTTATGTCACTTATATCTCAATAAACCTGGGAAATAAATATAAAACTACTTTCTCTCCCTTTACCTTTGACCAATCAGTTATTCTCTTCCCAAATTTCCCTCATTCTATTTCCATGGAATCAAAGACTCTCAGTCATCATCATTCCTGCTGCCATCATTTCAGTTGAAACCCTCTCCATCTTGCCTGAACTATTATAGCAGCCTTCAAATTGGCACTAACCTTTCCTCCTATCCTCTGTCACCCCCCCCCCCCCCCAAAAGGATAACTTCCTGCCCATCCTCTAAGGTCCACTTTGACTCTCAGTAGTGTGGTCTCTCCTTCCTTTAAGCACTTCCAGCACTCTGTCTTACTCTTCTTTGAGTCCTGGTTTTAAGTAGTGTGAGTGGTAAGACTGTTCTCCTGTCTTCTATTTCCTGTGATGAGTGATTAGTGCCTTGCGCATAGTACTGTTCAATAAGCCTTGATTATAATGGGTTGAGAGCAAGGCTGAAATGGACTCTGCTCCACTTTACGTAGAACTGGCATTCCCCAGTTGAATTCCACTAAGACCCTTCAGACTAGGAAATAGCAAATGGCTTTGCAGTACACCCTCGCTTTCCAATGCTGTGTCCTGCTGAGGAAGAGTAGACATGATAATACTTTTTAATCTATAAAGGATATGGACATTTCTTGAACAGTTCAGAAAATCAGAGCAGAAAAATGTGGGAGTCATGTTCAAAGCCTTAGCAATGTGAGAGGCACCTGAGAGCTTGTAATGGGCCAGTTTGTCTGTTGTTGGGTCTGTTGATAGAAAACAGACCCATAAAGAGGTATAGCTGCTAATTAGACAGGCAAAGGAGTGTTTGTAACCTGGACCACATGGATCGAGTGGTCGAGTTTCCTAACTCCCTGTTCAGGAGTCCTCTAAAAATAGGAGTTCATTCACTCTGACTCAAAAAGTAGGCATTTGAGCCCTGACCAGTGTGGCTCAGTAGGCTGAGCATCAACCGAAAGGTCACCGGTTTGATTCCTGGTCAGGGCACATGCCTGGGTTGTGTGTTTGGTCTCCAGTTGGTGCACATACAAGAAGCAGCTGATTGACTCACATGGATGTTTCTCACTCTCTCTCCCACCTTCCCCTTGCTCTAAAAATAAAAAAAAATAAAATCTTTTAAAAATTAAATCTTTAAAAAATAAATCTTTCTTTAAGTAGGTATTTGATGTGGATTACCCCTGGATGGATTGCACGCAGCACTTATTGGAGGAGCTTTCCTTCTATCAGAAGTCTGAAATACGAGTATGTTGCTGTAGTCTTGCTTTAAGCCTTGAGTCATCTTGTGGGGCAGAGGAGAGATTTGGGCTCTCGGGTCTCCGTCTGTCTCAAAGTAGTAGAGGCCTGGGACCCCTGGACTTAATTGGCTTTGGGACAGGAAGGAAGACAGAAATACCATCTCACATTTGTAGAGTGCTTTCCAGTCTACTAAGCACTGTTAAGCTCATGAATGAATGTCATTTTCGTGACAGCCCTCTGACGTGTGCTGAGGAGATAGCCCTCATTTCATAGATGGAGAAACCAAAGCCACAAGGCCAGTAGGAAGAAGAACAAAGGTCTTCTGATTCCTTAACAATTACTCTGTCCACCTCACCACTACTGAATTTTAGAATGAGAAAAACTATGTAATAGTGTCACTTAGGTAGTTTCTTGAAATTGATTGGCTCAACATGGTGAGCCATTGGCTGAGTCTTGGCCCCTCTGCTTTTAGTTCACAGAGCCATGGGGGTGTTGATGTCCAAGCGGCAGACAGTGGAGCAGGTGCAGAAGGTGAGCCTGGCTGTGTCTGCCTTCAAGGATGGGCTACGGGACAGGCCTTCCATCCGACGCACAGGTGAGCTTCCAGGGTCCCATGGCACTGTAGAGGGCTCGGTGCAGGAGGTGCAGGAGGAGAAAGAAGCGGAGGCAAGCACCCCAGTGCTCCAAGAAGAGAGCAGCATCAACCGTGCAGCCTGGGAGAGGCTCCGTGATGGGCGTGGAGTAGAGCCTGAGGAGTTTGACAGGAACAGCCGTTTCACACCCCCTGCCTTCATCCGCCCCCACCCGGAAGCTGGATGATGACAAGCCTCCAGATATTTGCTTGGAGCCCAGAGAGCCTGTGAGTGTCCAGTCAGGGCAGATTCCTCACTTTAAATGTTTTTTTTTTAATTTTTAAAAAGATTTTATTTATTTTTAGAGAGAGGGAAAGGGTGGGAGAAAGAGAGGGAGAGAAACATCAATGTGTGGTTGCCTCTCATGCACCCCACCCCTGGGGACCTGGCCCACAGCCCAGGCATGCGCCCTGACCCGGAATCCAACCAGCAACCCTTTGGCCCGCAGGCCTGCGCTCAGTTCACTGAGCCATGCAGCCAGGGCAGACTCCTCACTTTAGACGTGAGGAGCAGGCAGCAGGACAGGGAGGCCTGGTAATGGTTGACTTCAGAACAATCTTTGAGTTTCTTTCACAAGGATAACAATGTTAGTTACATTCTGGATTAGCCTTAGTGAAAGACGGGGCAGTAGGTGACAAGGAATGAGACCGTGGCAGGCCTTCTGCCAGCTTTCCCACCTAAGTACTACCCTTGTAGGGAGCATTTGGAAATTTATGGGTGGGGAGACTTTGGGGAGGTGACAGTAACTGTAGGAGTTGCTACATGTATTTGGTGCCAAGAAAACCAGGATACTAAGTGTCCTACAATGCTCGCAACAGTCTCTCACAACAAATTATTCTTCCCCAAAATGGTAGTAGCATTTCTGGTTCTGTTCAGAAACATGGTCACAGAGGCCTGAGCAGCTGGAAAGAGCCAGGAAATAGTGCCTTAACCCTGGCTTAGTTGGAGTGTTTCCTCTAGGCTGCTCCAGGGAGATCCAGCCCCTATATGGGCAGCTCTGTGCTTGGTGGCCATTGATCTTGCTGCCTGTGCTTACACGTCCCTGTTTGTTCCTGCCATCTTTCCCAGGTTGTCAACGATGAGATGTGTGATGTCTGTGAGGTCTGGACCAGCCGAGAGCCTCTTCCCATGCAGGGTCTGCAGCAGGGTTTTCACGATGGCTGCCTGCGTCGCATGGGCTACATCCAAGGAGACGGTGCAGCAGAGGGTGACCGAGATGGCACACACGGAAACATGGCTGGAGCTGCCACTACTGTGTGAGCTTGGACTGCAGGGACAGTGGGCTGCTGCATCACAGGGGACATGGCACTTTTTCTGGAGGCCCAGTCTTGGAACACTGGTTACTAGGCAGTGACCTAAAGAGTTTTCCAGAAGCAGACATAAGGGTTCTAGAGCTAGGACAGGATTTCTCTACCTCAGCACTATTGACATTTTGGGCATCATAATTCTTTGTTGTGGGGGCTGTGTGCATTATAGGATTTTTAGCAATATCCCTGGCCTCTAGCCACCGTCTAACACTGATGATTTTCAAATCTGTGTGTCCAGACCTAAATTTTCTCTGTCTCTTGCACTTTTATTTATCTCTGTGCTTCACATGTACTTCATATTCAACATGCCCCCCGGGGAACTTATCTTTCTCCCAAAAGCTGAATACCACCTGACCTCACCCCCCCAGTTACCAATCCCAACTCATTTTTCTCCTTCGTCCCCCTAGTAAGTTAACGGGTCCTATTGATTCTACCTCCCAACATCCCTCAAATCTCTCCCCTCTTTTCCGTTCTCTTGTCTTGGTCACTCATCTTTTCTCATCTCTACTGTTGCAACAGCCACCTCACTGCTGTTCGTGCCCCCAGACTTTGCCCCTGTAGTCCATGTTCCACACGGCAGCCAAGGATCTCACCATGGCACCCCACACCTAAACACCCTTCAGTGACTCCCCTTGCCCTCAGGACAAAGGCCCAATTTGAGGGGCTCCATATAGGGCATTTGAGGCGCCTCACAGTCTTCCGCCTGCCTCACCTCCCTTTTCATTCCTTCTTGCTCTTACTCCACACGTGTACTCGACACTCAGCCACAGCGAACACCTCACGGTGTTACACAGCATAGACTAAGTCCTCAAAAGTGGTTATTGAAGGAATGGTTTGACTTCCTTATGAAATCCACAAGTGAATATTCATGAAATGTCTGCTCCTGTTCTTTGCTGGTATTTTAGGGGAAAAAATAACCTACTAGAAAGAACCTTTGATATTTTAAAGATTGTGAATTAATGTTAACAAAATAACCTATCAGTACTCTTTTGGAGGTAAAACTTTTCACCCTGGCTGGCGTGGCTCAGTTGGTTGGGGCATTGTCCCATAACCGAAGGGTTGTGAGTTCAGTTCCCAGTCAGGGAAAATACCTGGGTAGCAGGCTTGATCCCCTGTCTGGGCACATACAATCCCTGGTCTGGTCCCGTACAGGAGACAACCAATCGATGCTTAGCTCTCACATCGATGTTTCCTCTCTTCCTCTCTCTCTAAAAAAGCAATGGAAAAAAGTCTTCGGGTAAGGATGAGAAAACAAAACAAACAAAAACCTTCTACAGCACCACAGATAAACCTCATTTGGTTTGAGGAACTTTGTCATGATGGCGTCTCTTTCAAAACCACTCTGGAGTAATTTGAAGGAAACAACAACCCACCAAGAGCAGAGTTACAATTGAAATTATTTTCAACTAAAATAGCTCCTCGAGCACAGTCTAACACAGATGGCAAATCCATAAAATGGATAAAGATGTAGCTGTTCTGGTTAATGGGGCCAGGGACTCACAGCCCTACCCACTTACTAGCCCCCTTTCTTCCTCACAGCAGTTTCCTAACGCACTTCAAGGAAACCCAATATATCAAAAAAATAATTTTAAAACCACTATTTTAATAAAAGGGACTCGGAGCTGGAATGAGGATACCTGGGTTCTGGGAAAGATTCTGCCCCACAGTCGAGCAACTCGAAGCAAGTCCTTTCCCCTTCTGGGGCTTCAGTCTCCTCAGTTACGAATGAGAGGCTAGGATTAGGTGATCTCAGAACTGGCTTTCAATTCAAATACTATTCCCATTTCTCTTGATCTTTAGCCTTTCTTTGGCCTATGTGGCCCCTGACTCAGCTCTTTTTTTCCACCCCCCAGGATAACCTCAACTTGCTGCTAACTGAGGAGGAAATGTACAGTCACCGAGACCTTTCAGCAGTGTAAAGTCATCCCTGGTAAGGCCGGATGGTACTGCTGGGTGGAGAGGTGCCAGGCAGATTTCCCCATCATACCTGCTAGGATGAAAGGAGTATCCTGGAATTTGGGGGGTAAAGGGAAAATAGGTCCCTGTTCCCAAGCTGTTGGCCAACGGACACCCACACCTGAGTTGTCCTGGTTGTTGGAGACAAAGACTCTGCAAGAACTGTGGGTTCAGGGGCTCTAGTGGGTACCCTAGAGGGTGGAGTGGAGGGCCCCATGGTCTGAGGAAGGAGTGGGCATGGCGGGCATGTGGTGCATCCTCCCTAGATTGCTCCCTGACATGGGAGGACTTCCTGCGCTACCGCCACCAAGCAGCAAAGCGGGGGGACAGTGACAGGACTCTAAGCCAGGAGCAAGAGGAGCAGGCAGCCCGCCAGTTTGCAGCCCTGGACCCTGACCATCGAGGACACATAGAGTGGCCTGACTTCTTGTCCCATGAGTCCCTCCTACTCCTGCAGCAGTTGCGTCCCCAGGTAAAGGCCAGCTGGGGTGATATGGGATGCTGGGTGACAGACCCCTGGGAAGCATGCCGGGCAGGTTGGTGGAGCACTGGGTACTCCCTGAGCAGGACTCAGTACCAGAAAAGAGCTCAGATTCCATCCAATGACAAATGACTCAGTGCCTGGCTGAGGAAACTGCCCCGGGAAGACTGGTTGGCACTGGACACCACCACAAATGCTGGTGCTACAGGAAAGGCTCTGGGCAGCTTCAAAGGGAGGTTGCAGAGGTGTTAATGGAGGTAAAATTCTCTGTGGCTTGACAGTTTATAAAATATTTTCACCTCCAAGATCTTGTCTCTTCTTCCCCAGAACTCTCTTTTAAGACTTCTGACAGTCAAGGAGCGGGAGCGAGCCCGAGCCACCTTCCTGGCGTGGGGCCACGGGAGCACCATTAGTGAGGCGGAGTGCCGCCACGCACGGCACTCGTGGTTCTGCAAACACCTCCCGGAGGCTCCTTCCTCCAGTGTCAGGTCTGCTCCTACCAATCCCTGCCCCCATTCATATACCTGCCTCCTTTTCCCACGCCACAGGCCTGTAAATACGAAAGGTACTCTCTGTTTTTCCGCTAATAGCCAGGCTAGGATCCTCCTATGTATTAGATGAGGCAGTGACTCCTGTTGGCTGAGGCATCAGGCAGCCTCTACTCCACACTGTCACCCCATGTCAGAAAGGATGTGCCCTGGACATGCACATCCTCTAGAGCCAGAGGTCCACCGGAGTTTGGGAGGGGGCCAGGCCTTTCACTGTCCCACTCTTAACTACATGTCCATGTCCTTGTGCCCGACAGCATCAGTCATGTGGGTCCCATAGCAGACAGCAGCCCAGCCAGCAGCAGCAGCAAGAGTCAGGACAAGGCCCTGCTGCCCACAGAGCCTGAATCCAGGTGAGTGGGACTTCCTCTTCTGGCTATCTGCTCCTTTGACCTCCCAGCACACACAAGTAAAAGAGGGCGTTACCTATTGCCACCTCAAAACAGCAAGTGCCAGCCCTGGCTGGTGTGGCTCAGTGGATTGAGTGCCAGCCTGTGAACCAAAGGGTCACCAGTTCAATTCCCAGTCAGAGCACATGTCTAGGTTGTGGGCCAGGTCCCCAGTAGGGAGCACATGAGAAGCAACCACACATTGATGTTTTTTTCTCTCTCTTTCTCCCTCCTTTCCCCTCTCTCTAAAAATAAATAAAATATTTTATCTGGCAACCTAAAAGGTCCAGAAAAACCAAAGACAAAAAAACCCCCAGCAAGTCCCCACCCCAGAGAGCAGGCTCCCATAGTGCACATTTGACCCCAGATCCATAGGGCCAGCCAGCTGGTCTGTCACCTTGGAAGCACAGCTGGCCATAACCATGTCAGGCTTCCAGGGCTTCCCTGGGTTTTGTCTAGCTCAAGCCATGCTGACACTGGGTCAGGGCTCTTCAGCCTCCGGGCTCTGCACCCAGCCTCACAAACCTGTGCTTTGATTCCACTCCAGGTCTGTGGACTGGCCTACCTTCCTGCGGGAGAATGTCATCTACATCCTGGCTGCTCGCCCAAACAGTGCAGCCATTCACCTGAAACCCCCTGGATAGCATGGAGCAGAGAAATTCAATTCAGGGACAGTGGCTTTCTCTCCTTTTCCTCTCTCTCTTTCCCCCACCAGCCTGTGGTAGAGACTCACGAGGATGGGGCGCTGCCGGCATCTCAGTTTGTCACCGAGCTTTATGGCACTGAAACACCATTCACCTCACGACAGAGGCAGTAAATGCATCACCACAGGGAGAAGCCCTGGGAGCTGTGGCAGCACCCAGTCCTGAAAACACACCCCCCCCCCACCTTCACATGGTACACTGGACCTGCCACGGCACATGGGTGTGCGTGCACACACACTCGTACACCCCTAGCTGTCCACCCCTTCAGAGACCTGGTTCTTCTGGTTAAAAAATGTCCAAAGTTCCTTTGAGAACACACTGGTAGAGACGAGGGGGTCCTGACTCGCCCTATTCTATTGGCCAGTTCCAACTCCATTACATGAGACCCTGACCAAGTGATTCCTAATAAGGGGCATATCAGATTCACATGCTCTCCTGGAAATAGAGGTTCCATGTTCCCCCATTGAAAATCCCTTCTGCGGTGAGCCACTGTTCTGGTAGGTGTGTATTATATCCCTCGGATGTGCTGGGGTGGGAAAATGGTTAAAAACCACCACTGCACTTCAGCCCTTTATTTATTTAAATTTCAATTCCTGGCAACAGAGAAGGTAACTAGTCTGTGGAATCCTAATTACAAAAGGGGGAGGTAGCCCCTGCCAGGGACCCAGAAGTCTAGAACCTCTGAGCCGGGACATTCAAGTCAAAAAGTCTTTAGAAGAACAATCAAAACCCAAAGTGAGCCATCCTGGCCCCTGTTTTTCAGATGTGAACTCACGGCCCACAGTCCAAGGGGTCTAAATGGAACCAGTCTGATGGCAGGAGTTACAGCCCTGCGTGTTAGATGCTTCACCCAAGTCAGCTACCACGGAGCCCTACAGCCTGGGCTCCAAACAGGACCAGGTCTGGGTGGAAGAGAACAGGAGAAGGCCCATCTTTTCCATCCTCCCAGTTCGGCTCAACTGTAGACCTAGAAAAGTGTGCCACTGTGCAGAGAACAGAGCCAGCCTCTGCCGTAGCTCCACAGAGGCCCTGAGCAGGGACTCCTTTCAACTACCCTGAAAATGAGGATAAGAGGCAGAAGCTGAGAAGAGAATTGGCTTCTCAGGTCTGTTAAGCAGATAAAGTCCCAGCAAAGCCTCACAGAAGCCATCAGTTTTCCCTTCTCCCCATCACTGAAATAAGGCCTCGGTTGCTACTTCTCCCCCTGTTAACTACATGTTCTTCCCCACCAGGCTAAGGCCTGGGCCTAGAATGGGAGGACTTTGGGGACAAGCGGAGGCTGCCACAAGGCCACCACACCTGGCCTTTAAGTCCCATCTGTCCTCCTAAGTTCTCATCAAGTTCTCAAGTCAGTGCATGTTGTGGATCAGCCCCTGGGTTGAGGTTTCTGTTCCCAACCTAATAGCAGGTTTAGCCGGATCTGACTACCAAGAGTTATTTGAGATGGTTCAGTCTCAGTTTGAGTTAGTTCAGTCATACAGAAGCTAACATACCCCATTGTCGAAGTAACTTGTACTAAATAGGATATTTACAGAAGCAGCAGCATCCAGCTCAGTGTTGAGATGCTCAGAAGAGGAGGGAGCTGCAACCAGGAGTGTGGTGTATGGCCTCCTCCTGCCAAAACTGCTTGAACTGGAAGCAGTGGAAAGCTTCTGGAGTTGGATTACTTAGGACTGAAATGAAGCAGACAGAAGATGGATCTCGGTTCATGTATATGACCCCGAGCATTTCAAAACACAGCTTTTGGTAAATATTCCTTACCCATACTCAGGACTGATCAGTGAGAGGGGTTGTTGTTCAGTCCAGCCCAAAAAAAGCGAGGAAGCACATGACTCAGGTACAAGGACTGCATCTGAAGCAGCCTGGCCTGAGATTAAAGCACATTAAGCATAGGGCCTCTTGCTCACTCTCCTGGCAAATCACTTTTTGCATCAATGGCCTTGAGCTGTTTGACCTTATGAACAGATCATTTTGAGTAAAGACAAGCTCTGGACGTTTAGGGCTGAACAGCTTTTTTCTCCTGCCTCATCATCAGTCACAGGGACTGGGAGTCCACCTTCTCATTTCCTGTCCTTCACAGATCAAGGAGATGCCTACCTCTCTGGAGCTGCAGCTTCTAGCTTTCTGTGGGTGAGTGGTGAAAGACCATACGCCAGATCAAGCTAGCGGATCCCAGGGCCTGACAAAGCAGGCCCAAGTTCTTCCACAAGATCAGGCCCATTTGAGGTCACCTCTGCCTATTCCAGGACACCAAGCTTCCCTGGTAGGGGTATGCTGCAGAGGGTCCAGAGGACACTGCTCCCCACCCACAAAGGATAGAGTCCCCAGTCCAAGAGAGTCCTAGGAAGCAGAAAAAAACCAGCTTCTCCATAGGCATCTAACTTTTTACCACAGGAGAGGTTCAATAGCTCCCCCAGTTCAGAGTGCAGAAGACGCACCCCAACCCCCTGTCCGGGATCTCCCTTTGCAGTGTTCTAAGCCATGGAGACCTTTAGCAGCATGTAAGGAGATGTTCAAACTTTCATAAACCTAGTGGACTCAACTCTCCTCCTTTTCATACCCTTCCACCACTATGAGTGTCTGAAATTCTGCCAAGCACAGAAATTAGTGTCTGACTTTAATAAGGGTAGGAGAAAATGTTTGTCTTTTCTTCTTAAGATCAGTGCTTTTCCCAGGTACCACCCACCCCATCCCTCAACCAAGAAAGGCCGGGGTTATAAATACACTCCTCTGAAGACCATCTGCCCTAGGCCTGTGTTTCACCCAGCAGTCCTCTTCCCCACTTTCATATTTAAAGACGGGTAACTCAGTGAAGCCGCAGCAACAGAGCGTCGGCTGAGGCAGTAGCTATGGCCTCATAACCTCTCCAGGTGTGCTCCATAGCTTCCTCTCCTAAGACCAGCCCTCCCCAACAGATGCAGGCTCTGCAGTTTTGAGCAATGACCCCTTTGGATCCCAGGGATGGAGGTGTTTGCTTACTCCTAGGTACTGACTCCCTTCCAAGTGCTCTTCCTTTGAGGTCAGCCAAAGCCATGAGCACATCGCCTCTTCTTGCCTTCAGCTCAAATGGGGCTGCAGGGTTGACACTGGCCTTTCTAGCCCTGGTGCTCCCTGAGGGGTGTCACCCTGGCCTTGTTTCAGTGGCCAAATCTGGGGATTCCCCCGTTCCTACCACCAACATGGGAAGCACAGAATCAAACTGCCTGGGAAGAGGGCACCTCACTACGGGGTAAGCCCAGGATGATGCCTAGGCCTCTCAGCCCAAAGCATAACCTCAACAATTGCAGATCTTGGCTTTAATAAGAGTAGTGCCAGGAAGGCCTAAAGCCAAGAGGAAAGCTTAGCAGGAGCTGTCTGGCGGGGCCTCAGGCTAGCCATGACCACCCCAGAGCCGAGAGTAACCTCCAGGTAGGACTATAAACAGGTTCTA
The DNA here is from genome assembly GCF_004126475.2 of Phyllostomus discolor. NCBI lineage: Eukaryota > Metazoa > Chordata > Mammalia > Chiroptera > Phyllostomidae > Phyllostomus > Phyllostomus discolor. The sequence continues at coordinate 183,129,007 of NC_040905.2, forward strand.
CTGACCTGCAAGCATGTCCCGTTCCAACCAGCAGAGTAAAAGGATGTATACTTGTCACTCAAAGGCAGAACAACCTTGATGCCAGAATTTCAGGACATCCTGGCAGCACCTATAACCATAACCCCTTTATACCCCTCTATTACAGTGGAATAAAATTACTACTCCATGCCGCGGAGTTTGAATTGGCCCAAGATCTCTCTGGGTCCCTGCTTATAGCCCAGACAACAGAGATCTTGCTGAGTGGGGGATATCAATGCACTGTGCCTGTTCCCGACAGCCCTGGAGTGGGGTAGGACTGGGCACTTTCCCCGTTGTTGCTTTCCGGCTACCACTGCTTTTGGCAACCTTGGGGGTAAAAAAACAGGTTAGAAAATTTCCATTAGACTCAACTAGCACTAAGGAAAATCTTCTCTGGGCCACATACCCTGATAGCCAGATCATAGAGAGGGTGTCGGGTCTGGTCTAGGCCAGTGACTGAGAACCCAAGTTGCAATGTGTCTACAATGGGTTGGTGTGACCACAGCTGTGAACAAAGTGTAAGTAGCAAGGCCTTTCCATATCTGTGGTGAAACACAGGACTTCATGCTTAGCCTCCTGCAAGAGATGGCCTATGCTCTGTCTCCCAGCCACACTCAGGCTTGTGAGGGGGTTCTGAGAGCACTCAACAACGATGGAGGATCCAATGCCCTGTGGTCCCTCATGCCTTTCCTATGTGCTTTCCCGAGGAAGGTAACTTGGCAGTAAGCTGAGGGGGACACGTCCAAGCCCTGTCTTCCCATCATTCCAGCTGCATGCTCTTCCCATGGTTCAGCCTTCACTCCAGAAGGAGCTGATGATCTCCAAGGCTGGGCACAGTGGAAATCCTAATAAAGAGATTGTGATGCTGTTTTGGCTTCCTGTTTCCTGTTGTTTGGGGCATCTGGTGAGTTTCTGTGTGATTTCCTATGGTTAACCAATTCCTGAGTCTGAGTCTAAGACAGTCAAAGCAGGGAAGCTGTGGCCTCCAAGAACACAGTACACTGTGTCTCTCCTTCTAGAGCTTTCCTGGTACTGATCTTCCAAAGAATCAAGTGCTTGGTGGGAGTAGGAGGAGGCGGGGGTTACATGGAGGTACTGAAGAGAGGTGCCAGAGTTTTTGGAGAAATGGAGGAAGAGGTGAGGCCTCTAAGCCTGCCTACTATGTATTGCCCATTTTAGACACTTCTTTTCCCAGTTCCAGCTGAGCTACAAAGTAGGAAAGCTAGTTGGCTTGTTTTCTCCTTGTCTTCTGGGCCCTCCTTGGCCTGAGTTTCCTACCCATTTTTGCTAGTTGTTTTAATGTGATATAATAGGGTTGGGTAAACTACAGCCTGGAGAAGCTTTTGGAGGACTATGGAACCCCCACTCACCCCTTTTACCTGGAAAAAACAAAACCAGAACCTGTAGCAGGAAAGCATCTCTAGACTGTGGCTCAGAGGCAGAAACTTGACCTCTAACCCAAAGGGGTCCCAAATACAAATATTTGTGAACATTTTTTTTATTATTATGCACTGGGAAGTTCTAAGTGCTTTGCATAAAGTAATCAGTTCCTCTTCAAAGCAACCCTATGAGATTTGTATTACAGACAAGAAAAGTGAAGAAGAGAGGATGAAAGTTTCTCAAGGTCATAGTCACACAGCCAGGAAGCAGGGGAACCTGGTAATCTGGCTGCAGTACCCATGTTCTTAACCCACCCACAGTTCTAGGCATAGCTGGAGGCACAGCCAATGGCCTCTGTCTAAAGTACACTGACAACTGCCTCTCGAAGTACACCTCAAGGAATCGGCTGCTCTGTGGTCTAGCACCTCCTCTTTCTACTCACTGGGAATAGACAGACACAAGTAGCCAGGCCTATAGCCATGTCACAGGATTTCTTGCCACCTGCACAACTCACCCCTTTCACTCCCATGGCTTCCATACTTCTCCTCCCTGGAGCTTTCCCATGGAGGTCTATCAGGCTCAGAGGCATCTTAATAACATCCTACAGGTTCCCTTCTCCGTGTCTCCAGGTTCACTGAAGCCAAGCATTCAGACAGAAAAGGGGGCATAACAGCTTGGTCCTCTGTGGGCCCTAATGACCCACAGAACATCCCCACCCTCAGTCCAGCAGTCATGACTGGCCCTCCCAGAACTCTTCCTTCTACCAACTGCCACTTGTTCCTGGGGCTGGCTAGAGCACAGGTGGCAAACACAAGGCCTGCAAGCCGAATCCGGCCCAGCACCCTGTTTCTACCTGGCAGCAGCACCGAGCTCCTTGCCCCTAGTTAAGGAGTAGTTACATTTATACAGTCCTAAAATTACATTCAGCTTTGAAGGCAACTGCAAGGCTAATGTGGCCCCCGGTGAAACTTTGACACTAGAGCCTTGGTTCCACACAGACTTCCACCCACCCTCTCCTGCTTTGGCTCAAGTGCACTCCTCTTTATTGCTAGAGAAACTCATCGCCCTGAGGGAAACAGTGGCTGCTACATTTGTTAAACATGGAGTAATGTGTTTTCTGTCCCACCCCACCCAAAGGGTTACTTGAAGTTTGATTTGGCTAAACCTTAGTTTCCTCATCTGTAAAAATCTAGAAAATAGCCCCTTTTCTGTCTGCCTCCTGGGCTGATGGTTGAGTGAAGACAGAATGAGTTTGATAAGGGGAAGAGCTTTATACCCTGTAGGATACTGAGTGAGCAGCATGGGTTTCTGGCCCCATCTGAAAGTTACATGTATATCATCTTCCACCCAACCACAGTCCCAGGCATAGCTGTGGAACTGCCTGTGGCCTCTGTCCACAGTGCTGAAGTCACAGCCAAGCCAGCTGGGAATCTTCAGTCCTTTATTTTTTGTTTTGTAGTATACTTATTCATATATACATCCATTTTACAATTTAATATTTATCAAAAAAATCTAACACTTCACAAGTTTTCATGTCATCTTTACACAGGGGCCATGCCAATCTTCTCTGTATCATTTCAATTTTAATATATGAAGGAGGATCCAAAAAAAAACCCTGGAATTATCTTCTGGAGGGCGGGTCCCCCGTAGTACAGCCTTCCCCCACTAGGTGAGTGTTCTAGGAACCCGTCTGCATCAGTACCAGCTGGCATTATTGTGAGGAGCTGCATCTGGCTTCAGTGATTTTTTTTTAAGACTCTTTTAACACATTTGCCCATTTCATGATGGGTGATTTATGAGTGCACCTGCCCACACCACACTAAGTGTTCAGCAGTTTTTGACCAAAAAATGGCATGATCCGCATGCCCCACCCTCTCTATTCACCCAATCTTGCCCTGTGGCTAGTGACTTTTGCCAATGTGGAAGAGGTGAAACAGAAAACATCAGAAGCACTAAAAGTCATCAAAGTCAACACACTCAAAAACTGTTGTGAACAGTGGGAAAAAGTCTCAATAAGTGTGTTGCATCAAATGGAGAGTATTTTAAAGGTGATTGAAGTTTAAACATGTAAAAAAACACAGAATTTTAAATAAATTATGGGTTTTGGGGGTCCTCCCTTGTATGTGCTGCCAGAGCGAGCTCGTCAGTCCCTCCTTGTCTCCCCTTTAAGTAAGCATCAAGTACAGAGGTTTCCAAGCCCAGGGATTGCCCTGAAACTATGTATTGCCAATTTTTAAAATTAATTTATTTCAAGTATTTTTGTTTCTAAAGTAAATATACACTCCTTTCAAAATCATAACAGGCACAAATGGATAAGATGTGATTTAGAAGCTTAGAAAGAAAAGAAATTGCGGTCTGCAGTTGGTATGGGTGAACAGTTGGAGGTGGCTACCAAAAAAACGATGTAACATGAGGCTACATGCAACCAAGTTCAGAGTCAGAGGAAGGAGCAGGCTGGCTCATTTGTAATTGCACTGGCACCCCAGGAAAAAACTAAGCCAGGTGCTCTGTCCAGGTGGCACAGCAGAGCACAGGGCTCTGCCCCGTGATGTACAGTCCCTTTCCACAATGTTGGAGAGAAAGCCAGGTCTTGAATCTGTGCCTACATATTCCTACAGCTTCTCAAGAGTCCTTTAGACAATGACTGAGGAGACAAACCATGCAGGAAACATCTCTAGAAAAAAATAGAAAAAGTAGAGAAAAGAAAAAAAAATAGAGGAAAAAAAAAAAACGAAGCCAGGTAATCAAAAATCTAAATCAGGCTCCGTGAACTTAAAACCAGGCAAGGAAACATGGTCTTAGTGCCTGGGACAGAATGAAGCAGAAGAAGAGCCCATGAAGGCCTGAGGGGTGTTCACCCTAGGGAGGAGCAGACTTGAGGGATGCAGAGGCTGATACCTGGCAGATGGGACCTATAAGGTTAACGTGACCTCAAGCACAGAGCCAAGGCCAAAGGTGGAGTAGAGGCAAATCTCTGCTCAATAGGACCGAAAGATAACTGGATACCAGGGAAGGTGGTGAAGATGTATAAGCATACAACAGAAGCGTTGAGTTGGGCCCTGGTTGGTGTGGCTCAGTGGACTGAGTACTGGCCTGCGAAATGAAAGGTCGCTGGTCTGATTCCCAGTCAGGGCACATGCCTGGGTTGCACGCCAGGTCCCCTCTTGGGGGTATGCAAGAGGCAACCAATGACTTATCTCTCACACATCAATGTTTCTCTCCTCTTTCTCTCATCCCTTCCCCTCTAAAAATAAAATAAATAAATAAAAATCTTTTTTTTTTTTTTAAAAGAAGCATTGAGTTTGGGGAGGGGGATGCCTTGAGACCTATGATGCCAGTAAATGGTTAAGGACTTTCTGGGGAGTGCCCAGCCCTGAGCCCTGCTTATTGTAGGGTAATCCATGATTGTGTGAACCCACATGACCCCCAAAGCATCCGCATCACTGGATTAGGAACTTTAATTTATTTACACTTGACCTTAGCCAAAAAGCCGAGGAAGCGACGGAACTTTAATTTATTTAGTTCAACCTTTTAGACATCTGTTATGCCTGCAGCTCTGGGTCTGACCTGAAAGAAAAGATCCAAGGTCCTCAATACCCCTGATATCTCCTTCCAGGTTGGCTCTGGGGAACTTGCCTCTAGAACATGATGTTGCACGCCCTCTGCTGGTCATTCTTAGCACTGCCCTCTCATCCCAAGGCAAGAATGACTTCTTTCACCCTTATGGTACTAGTCAGTGTAGGTTCACAACATGCAGAGAGATTCCAGGCGAGTACCAGGGAGGTTAGATCACTATTCAGTGTTCAGTCAGAATACAGTCTCAGAATGGAATCTTCAGATGAATTCAAATGTCTGTAATCAAGATGAGGGCTGATCCATGTCTAGGAGGAGGGCTTAGCCTGAGGCTGGGTTTGGTGAACTATCTGGTTCAGGACTAAGACTAATAAGGTCAGTGTCTCAGGCTGAGGCCCAAGTTGGGACTCAGAGTGGGACTGAAGTCTGTGCTCAAGTGTCAGCATGAAGTATGTACCCAGATGAGATGTTAAGGACTGACCTCACGAAGTCAGTCTGCATCCAGGTAATGGGGTCAATGTAGCATTCCTATACAGGTAGAAGCATTAGGTAATAAGCACCAGCCACTGGAGAAATCAAGCAGAGATGTTTCCAGGGAGAAATATAAGGCTATGGGGAACAAAATGAGGTAGTCCACTAATTTCTAAGGGCCCTCCTAACCTTAAAGGTAGTAATGTTCAGGCTAGAGCCCCTTTCTCCTCAGAATATAGATCTCAGTATTCCAGTTACAGCTTCATGTAAAAGTCTGCCCCTACCAACTCTAGTACCATCACAAATGATACATACAACTTGGGGACAGGGAGGTCAAAGGGCTAGTCCTGACACTGCAGAGAGCTGGCAGCTGTGGTAGTAGTCTTCCTTCCCTCAGGATTCTCTGTTTCCTACTGGCAACAGTGGCCTGGCAGCCTCCCACATCCAGATTCTTAGCAACCGCGGGGAGCGCCTGGCAACTGCTGCCATGGTGACAAGACAGGGACGGAGAAATGAGCTAGAGGGGGAAACACTTCCTTTGGAGCCTTTAGAATATGTGCAGGATTGCAGGCTCCCCCTCCCATAGGCAGTCTGGGAGGGAACATGTGCTGTCTAAACACCTCCTCACTGGTACTCACCCCCACCCATGCCCCAGGTTCCGGTTCCTTCAGGGTGAGGAAATGAGGGACATTTCGGATTATGATGTCTCCATGGGAGGGAGAGGGGAGAGTGAGTGGGGTGTTGGCAAACTGACGTGATCACACATGCATGCAGACATCGCAGCAGACACGATGTCAGTGTGACAACAGCCATGAAGCCACACTTCATCCACTCCATCATTGTAGACATAGGCCTACATAGTCATTTAATCACATTGTGTTACACTAGCACAAATCACACACCTACAGCAAATAGCACAGAATAGGCACACCGCCACACAAAAATAATTACACAGTAGACTCTTACAAACTGCATTACAGACATAACAGCACAAATAACTCCCAATCAGAATCAAAACTTTACAGATGCACTCACACACTGAGATTATCTTGTGAACATTCAGAGTAACAGTTAACTTTGTAAGCATTAACTATATGCCAAGCTCAGAACTAGGTGTATTACGAGTTACCTTAATTAACCCTCACAATAACCCTAAGATGTACCACTACTGTATATCCCCATTTTACAAAGAAGGAAATGAGGCACAGATGCAGCCTCACAAGGTCAACAGTCTGCCCCCAGAGCCTGCATTCTTCTACCCTATGCGTCACCCCCATTCATCACATACACACCTGACACCCAGGGCAATGGATAGAGGGCAGCATAGGGAGCCCAGCAGACAATGGAGTCTGTGCCACCATAGTACTTAAGTGCACTGCCCTGTACCCTCCAGGTCTAAGCCTACACTTTAGCATTTGCAGGGACCAGGTTGGGGGCTGGTGACTAAACTTCTGCCTCCAATGCTGGCACAGGCAAGACTGGAGGAGGCCACATACACAACTGAAATAGGCGGAAGCAGGCCACCCACAAACCAGGCCCCCATGAGTCTGGAGACAGAGGAGTGAGAACCCCCAGATCTAAGGAAGCAGCACCAGTCCTAGGTCCCTTATCCCACATTGCCCGTCTCGGTGTCACACTATTCCTTTCCCTCGTGGACCCCACCTCCCCTCCCTTCATCATTCTTCCTCACCCCATGATCTCTTTCCCATCCTTTTGCTGTTCACCCCATCTCCCATGCCTTCTATTCCGTGTTCCCGACTCCCCCTTCTCTTACCTCTTACCAATCTTCTTCCCCAGCTCTCCTCCTCCTCCTCATCCATCGTCCCTCCCTCCTCTCTCATCCAGCAAACTACTTCCTTTCTTCACACTTCACACCCCTTTACACCTGGGATTCCCATAGTGAGTACTAGAAAGAAGACAGGTAGTGGAGACTACGCAGACCTGACCTCAGGACCCCCAGGCCTCCCTCACACTCTGCTCTGCTTTGTTGGCTAGATACTGATTTTCTCCCACCCTCAGTTTCCAGCTCTATCTAGTTCGCATGACCTCATGGGTGTCCGCCTCTGCTCTGGCCCTTTCTTTCTCCTCAAACCCTCCAAGAATCCTTCCCCTCTTCACCGAAGGGTTACTCCCTCCCCACCCCCGTTCCCTCTAGCACAGATGGGCCTGGGAGACAGTGACGTGGGCGCCAGGCACCAGGCACCGTGTCTGCTCAAGCGTCGGCTTCCGCTGGTGACCGCCTCCGCAGCCCTGCCTGCTCTGAACAGCGGGGACACTGGGTTGAGATTTAATGGGGAGTGGGGGTGGGGGTGAGACTGAGATGGGAGATTCTGAGGGTGTTAAGAAAGATCATATGGAGCTGAGATGAAGGGTTAAAGAGGGAAGCTAGAATAGGAGAGAGCATGGGAGCAGAAAAGATTAAAAATAGGATAAGCCAGAAGATCTTGGGGAAAGGTGGGAGATTAGATGGGGCAAAGACGAGGAAAGAGCAAGGGTGGGGTGGGGCAGGGGCGCTAAAATATAGGAACTCAAAGGGGAAGTAGGACTGGAAGATTATAGAGAGAACTTTAAGGGGATGTGGGGCTTGTTGAGAAGAAGCTGCTAATGAGGGAGCTGGGACGTGGGGATTATACAGAATGAAAAGGGACTCAGAAGGGAATCACGGAGGTGTTAGAACTGGGGGGAACTACCCGGTTACAAAGGAAACAACATAAGGGCACTTAAATTCTGCAGTCTACCGGGGCCTGTTTTGAAATTCAGTTAGGTCACGTCAGGCCACCTCGGGGTCAAGGTAAGGTAAAGCTAAATTAGGTCAAGTCGAAGTGAGTTCACAGTTCGATGGAAGACAGGTTAAGAATGGGTTGACCTTTTGACCCTAGTCCAGAGACTACACCTCCCAAAGTGCACTGCTCTCTCCCTTACCCCGCTAAATGATGAGAGGAAACCGCCCAGAGTCACCGCCAACTGGTGGGTGCAGTTTTCCTTTAAGGCTCCCTTTGATATTGCACGGGTTCCAGAAGGTCTCTCCCGGGATTCCAGCAGTGGCCAGTACGTCCCACCTTCCCAAACCGGAGATTGGATTACTGTAGTTGTGCAACCCACCTCCCGGCTGGGGTCTGAGCCCCACAGACCAACCATAAAATCAAAGGGCGCGTGGAGTTGCCGCCCTCTGTCCTTTTCACCAATGACATGACGAGATAAGCGAAGAGGTGTGGTTGACTGATCCCAGAAGTCCACCAATCAGAGCACACCAAGCACAGCCAGGAATGTGTGCGCGTGTGGCCGGGTGACAGGGGTGGGGAATGGGCGGCTATCACTAAGACACTTGTAGAAAGCTGTCCAATTACAACTGAGATTGTGCTGAGTGACGGGCAGAGGGCGCAATGGGCAGTGCGGAGGCGGAGCCGTGGGGGCGGGTTCCCGGCCCGCTTTCTGCGGCCGGCGGGCAGGCGACTCCTGTCCAGAGTGGAGGCGGCGGAGCCGGAGCTGGGGGAGGGGGCAGCGGCTGTCTGACGGACCGCGGAGGCACCTGCGGCTCCTCACCGGTGAGGGAGCCGAGCTAGGATTCGGGGGTCCTGGGAGTGTGGGCGTCGCGAAGCCAGGGGTCCTGGTGTCAGGGGGTTGGGACACTGAGGGCCCATCGGCTCTTCTGCTGTAGGGGTGCGGGGGACTTGGACTCTGCAAGGCATTCGTTGTCCCTCTTACAGGGGGCAGTCAGCGTCCTGAGCCGGGGGAGGGTCGGTCGAGCCGGGTCGGGTTGGGTTCCACCGGGCGGAGGCTGGTTCTGAGACGGCCCAGCCAGCCAGCACCGGTGACATCACCGACCCCCCTCCTCCGCCCAGGCCCCCTCCCTCTCCTCCCTTCCCCTCTCTTCTTTCCCTCTCTCCTCCCCTCCTCTCCTCGCCGCGCCTTTTGTCCACGGGGCTCAGCTCTGCCCCGCCCCTCCCCTCCTATCTATGAGGGAGGAGACTCCCCATTCAGTGACTTCATTGAGTAGGTTCTTGGGTCCTAGGGTCGGGTCCTCCCCGGAGAGAGAGAGAGAGAGAGACGCGAGAGGAGCTCAGTGCCTCTCAGGCCCTCACAGACAATCACACCTGTCATAGGTACACACCTGCCACTCACAGCACACGCTACGCACTGCCAGCCTTACTGTCACACTGTCTTCAGCCATTCACAATCAGCCAGACATTGCTGCACACCTGAGAGCAGGTGGCCTCTGGACCCTATCACTTCACTCTCCACACCTGGGGAGCAGGTCCAGCTCCTGCTTGCACTGGACAGGCCTTGACGGGCAAGTGCCTCTGAGAACCTGAGGAGGTGACTCCAAAGCTGCAGCTTTCCAAGCAGGCTCCTGTGGAGCCATCAGAGGTGAGAGGCTGGGCTGGGCATGTTTAAGCGCACAGTGCTCTCCTGCCCATCCCCAGCAGCAACCCCACTACAGGCCCGAGGAGCTTTCCGGAGCTTCCCACACTTCTGGGAGAAGACTTCTAGCCAGCTTGATGTTTAAAATTCAGCTGGAGCCCTTAAAACTTCGAGCGTGGACGCTGAATGGGTTTGTGAAGTTTCGGTAAGTCCTCCGGAGAATGGCACTCATACCATACCAAGTCAGTTTCTCCACATCACATCCCCCACCCTTGGCCTACTTGCTTCCTCCATCTCATCCTCATCTCATCCTCATTACATACAACAGCCTCCTACCTCACCCCTACATTTGAATGAAGTGTACCCCTTTATCATTTGTCTCCTGAACCAAACCCTTCAGGCATCCACCCATTTTCCAACAAACATCTCCAGTATTTTCACTCTCTACATCCCTCCTTCAACCATTGACAACTCGTCTCCTACCTCAGCCATTTCCATTTCTACCTCATTCCTGTCCATCAGTACTTCATTTTCTGTATCAACAATCTCCCCTCCCTATACCAGTCCCCTTGCCGTTTCTCCTCATTTTTCATTCCTGTCTCTGCATTAACATTCTCTCCATTCTTCTCCATCAAAGGCAGTGCCATGCCATGGGGCTCCTTTGTCATTCCAACACGTGGCTTGTGGGTAGGGGAGGGAGGGAGGAAAGAAGGAAGAAAAGGCAATTCCTGAAAGAGATTGCCCTGTGTCTGTGGAGGCAAGTGTATTACAGGTCTAGAACAGCTAGCAGGTGGGTGCCCGGGAGGAAGCTGGCTGGATGAAGAGGTAATGCAGGGACAGCAAGAGGAGGGTTGGAGAATTGGCAAGCCTTTCATTTGCCCTCTGCCTAGAAGCTGCTATAGTTTTCTGGGGGCACCCTTTTGGTGTGCTAGGATTCCTTCCCAATCCTAGGGGAAAGAAGGTGTGGGTCGTGGTAGAGATGGCAGACCACCCCCAGCTCCCTCTCAGACGGCTTTTACTGCTGCTTCCGAAAATGGCTGCCCTCCCCCAGATGCTCTTTCTTCTCTGCCTCCTCCATCCCCAGCCTCCCCCATCAGGCATGACATGCTGGTAGGGGGAGAAGGGGAGGACCGCCTTTATGGAGCCTTCTCTTCATCAGAGTGAAGTGACTCCCAGAGCCATGAGTCAACTCAGCCACCTGCTACGGGCCCTGTGGGGGCAGGAGGTGGGGCCATTGTCCCTACCTACCTGGAGCTTTGAGGCCACCTTTTACCAATTATAGCCCTCATTCCTGCCAGGAAACCCTGTACCCCTCACTGAAGTAGTCAAGAGGCAGAAAAGCAGGCCTTAGCTGGAGTTGCTAGCCCAGGACATTGCTAGAAAGACTGGTTCTCTGGGCTTTGGCAGGGGTTGGCCAGATCTCAGAAGGGCTGGAGAATGGCTTCTGGACATTCTCCCAAATAGTTTTAGATAGAGAGAAGTCCCCTTCCTTTCATATACACCACAGAGACACGGGTGGCGGGAAAATAGCATGGAAGAATTAGAGCCTTATATTTCTCCCTCACATAACAAATGCCCCTGCATCCAGCTTAGAAGGGACTCAGAGGAGTATGGGCCCAGCACTGGGCCAGATCCTAAACCACTGGGCAGGTGAGAGGGAGGGACTGGTAGGGAAGATATTAAGGAAGTGGTGGTTAGTGCCCAATTGTCTCCTAACAACTAAGGTTTAAAAAGGCCCTACCACTGGGATGTTTTTGTTCACTAATATTGGTGCTTAGGTGGCACAGACATATCTTCACACACAGTTTTGTGTGTAGACACTGGGAAATGAGTAAAGGGAGCTGTTGCCCTGGTTGAGGAAAGGACAGTGTCACCCCCTACAAATGAGGGAGTTAGAAATGGCAGTTTCCAAAGGCTGTGAGTCATCCTCTGACTTGAGTCAAACGTGAGAATTAGCATAATCTGGGGGTGGGGGCAAGGAGGCCTGGGGTCTCCAATGGCAGAGAGGACTCCAGGCACCCACTCCCTGACTCAGCCTGGCTGGCCAGGACAGCTGGCTGAAGACCCAGGCCAGTCCCCAGTCGTAGGCCACTGCCCCAGCTGCCCTTAGCCTGGGCACCATGCCTGAGGCATGGCGTAGGAGACCACGATACTCAGGTGACCTCACCCGGTACATTGATCTCCGCCAGCTTCTGTGCACGGGTCTGTCAGTCCATGGTGCTACCTCACTCGGCAGGGCCTTTTGGGGATCCTCAGTCTGGCTCAAGGACGTGGGTCTTAGTCTAGCTCCAAGAAGTGGGCCACGGCCCCCAGCTTCCTGCTGGAAAAACCCAGGAACTGAGGAAAGAATCACCAAATACTACAATGTCAGAGCTGGAAGAGATCATCTAGTCTAAACCTTTCACTTTACTGATGGGGAGACAGAGGCCCATAGAAAAGGCATGACCTGCTGAGAGTTACACAGTGACTTTAGGGACAGCAGGGTCATCAGCAGCAGGGCTGGGGCAGAAGGGAATAGAGGCATCAAGGATTGGCCCTGGATTTCTTTCAGAAACAAGGAGACCAGTGCTGGCCCAGTGGCTGTGATGGGAAAGGACTATTACAAGATTCTTGGGATCCCATCGGGAGCCAATGAAGATGAAATCAAGAAAGCCTATCGGAAGATGGCCTTGAAGTACCACCCAGACAAGAACAAAGAACCCAATGCTGAGGAGAAGTTTAAGGAAATTGCAGAGGCCTATGATGTGCTAAGTGACCCTAAGAAACGAGGCCTGTATGACCAGTATGGAGAGGAAGGTAAGAGAGCAGTGCTCCAACCTGATATTGGGCCCCTGTCCTTGTCTGGGGTCCTGGCTGACCCAGTTCTCATAGCAGGGAACTGGAGACTGAGGAAGGGGTGAAGAGGCACTTGTTCCTAACACTAACACCCAGAGGAGAGAAGGGACCACCTACTACCCTGCCCGCTTACCATAGTTCTCCCTGCCTCTCTCTGCCCCTCTCTGCCCTTCTCCCTGCTTAAGTTCAGGCCTTAGAGAGGTCTGAACTTAGAATCAGAGGCCTTCCCCCTCCTGTTTTTCCCTCCCAACCTTATTAGTCCTGCCTGAAGTCCTTGCTGCTTCATTGGCTGATGGGGAAGGTTAGAGAAAGGGAGTATATGGTTTTTGGGAGGACAGCATTTACATTCATCAGCATAAAAGTTTGACCCTTAAGCAGCCTGGGAATTAACCACTGAAGCACTGAATTAAAGAGATGGTAATTCCCTTCTCTGCTCCCTCCCTGCCCACTTCTGGCCACCAGAACAGAGAGGAGCTTTGCTCCCTGAGGAAGTGGCAGGGATCCTCGGGTGGCAGGGAAACTGCTGCTGGCATCTTGCCCTGTCCCTCGGGTAGCTGGTGGCCACACACAGGGTGGCAGGAAAGGCCCAAATAAAGCCTCTGAGAGGGCGGCCCCTCCCAGCACATCCCACTGGCATGATGTAGCTGCTAATTCTGGGCCTGCCCCTCAGGGCTGCCTGCCACCCGCCAGCCACAGGCACCTGTCAGGCTATATTAAGAGACATAGTCACAGCTGAGGACTCTCCTTCCCGGGAGGAACTGTCCTTCCTCCCTGACTGCATGTACCTTTCTTTTACATTCTCCTCCATACTTTCGCCAGTGTTGCCTCAAATTATATAGGCTAACCATATGCACTGTACCCGATATAGGGTAGGCACTCAAAAGAATGTTCTTTTCCTCTGTTCTTCCTTGCTGTGTGTTCTGTGCTGTTACCTTCTAAGCACCCCAGTCCTCCCAGCCCCTCTTCTCATTCTCCATGCCACTACTTTCTTCCATTTTTTCCCTGTTCATCTACTAAACTTGCCAACTTCCAGATTCACCAGACATCTGGAATCCCCAGTACTCTCTCAGCTAAGATTCTTTTTCCTCTGGGATAGAGGAGTGGGAGAAGTAGAGGTAGGGAAAGGGGGAAGCCGTGCAGACACCATGCCACCATGTGACCTCTCGAGGAACTGCACTCATCCTTGCACTGGGCCTCACCTTTGTTCAGGAAAAAGGTGGGAGCTGAGAGAGAGCTACCTGGAAACATCACCCCTCCTGCATGACCAAGCCTAGTGAAGGGCAAAGCTCAGCCCCTAGGCCCAGACACTAGGTTCTAATGCAGATCTGCATCCCAGAAGGGCCCCTGAGGATGCAGCACAACCTTAAAGAGACATCCAGAGCCTGGGGAGGGAAAACCAGGATTGGAAATGTGGGTTATATTTCTGTCCGCCCTGCTTCCTCCCCAACACCCAGACAGAACTGTTGTGCGCACAGACTCCGTGCTCAGCCCCAGCTGAGGACAAGTCGTTCCTGGCTTGAAAAGGGGGTGGTAGCAGTACAGCAGGAAACCCTGCAGAGAAATTACCCCTTCCTTTTGTCACCAGCCCAACCTCCCTCTCTCACTGAGCTCTGCAAGCTTCTCGAACTCACCTGATAATCAGACCTCAACAAAAGGAAAGAACAGACCCTGAGTCTTAAGGAAGGGGTGAAAAGGCAGCCACCAGGAGTCTCTGAATAGCCTGCCACTTGGCCTCTCTAATGAAATCCAAATCTGCCCTTGTGGTCCCGGAAATAAGAGGCTAATGTAGACTCGGGCTTCCACAGCCAATTGAAATTCAAGATAAAAGAAAGGACTCAAAGAGAAGAGTCCCTTCCTCTAGCTTGGGCCCCACCCTACATATTCTAGATCAATTCTCACTCCTTCCTATGCCCACTCTTTTCCCCACTACCACCACTACCATCCCTCCGTAAGGCTGCCACCAGGAACCTGAGCCCCTTAGAGAGGACCTAGCTTCAGAGAGAGCAGCTGGGGTCACCACCCACAATGTGCCAGCTCATTCATGCATTTTAGCTGCTCTGGTATTATGAGATACAGGGCTTGGTGTTATATAACTCCAGGGAGCTTCATTCCTATTGTAGTCTGTCTCTATCCAATGTGTGAATGGCACCCCCTGGAGCTGTGCAACAGTGAATCCTAAATGTGGAAACAAAGCATTTGAGAACTTTTCCTAGAGAAGTAGCCTCTCATCTCCAAGCTAATGAGCTTTCTTGCTTTTGGGGACCCTCATTTCCTATTTGGTCTGAAGTCAGGGAAAGGAGAAACTATGCAAGAAGCAGAGTGAGAGTGGGCCTCCTCCTGGATTATATCCTCACCCTATTTGGGACACTTACTAGCCCCCTATGGGGTCAAATCTCGTCCAGTTGCCTCTTGCCCTGTGTGTCTTTGAAGATAAGCAAAATCTTTGGAGCCAGATGTTACTTGTAATGTGACCCCAGGCCAGCCACTCAAGGCTCTGTGAGATATATTTGGGCCATTGGTACCTGAGAGAGATTACAGGACTGGAAGTCACATCGTCTAAGGCTTCTAGTCTTAGCTTTTCCACCTATTGGATAACAGCCTCTTTAAATCTCAACTTATGCTTTATTAAACATATAATTAAGAGCAAAAATTAATCTCACCAGAGACTTTTCTTACTCTATTAAGGCAGCCCTCTCTTTAGGAGTTAAAGATTTCTTCTTTCTCTAGGCCCATGAGTTGGGAGGTAGAAGGCAGGGAGAGGAGACTGGGGTGGGGCCCAGACCAGCCACACCATCCCTAACTTCTCTTCCCTCCAGGCCTGAAGACTGGCGGTGGTTCGTCAGGTGGCTCCAGTGGCTCCTTTCACTACACCTTCCATGGAGACCCCCATGCCACCTTTGCCTCCTTCTTTGGTGGCTCCAACCCCTTCGATATCTTCTTTGCCAGCACTCGCTCTACTCGACCCTTCAGTGGTTTTGATACAGATGACATGGATGTGGATGATGATGAGGACCCATTTGGTGCCTTTGGCCGCTTTGGCTTCAATGGGCTAAGTAGGGGTCCAAGGCGAGCTCCAGAACCACTATACCCTCGGCGCAAGGTGCAGGACCCACCAGTGGTGCATGAGCTGCGCGTGTCCCTGGAGGAGATCTACCATGGCTCCACCAAACGTATGAAGATCACAAGGCGGCGCCTCAACCCTGATGGGCGAACTGTGCGCACTGAGGACAAGATCCTGCACATTGTCATCAAGCGTGGCTGGAAGGAAGGCACCAAGATCACTTTCCCCAAAGAGGGTGATGCCACACCTGACAACATCCCTGCAGACATAGTCTTTGTGCTCAAAGACAAGCCCCATGCACACTTCCGTCGAGATGGTACCAACGTGCTCTACAGTG
Organism: Phyllostomus discolor; assembly: GCF_004126475.2. Taxonomy (NCBI): domain Eukaryota; kingdom Metazoa; phylum Chordata; class Mammalia; order Chiroptera; family Phyllostomidae; genus Phyllostomus; species Phyllostomus discolor. The sequence goes on from NC_040905.2 coordinate 183,145,044, forward strand.
CTCTGATTAGCCTCAAGGAGGTGCGGCCTTGGTCAGGTTGCATGGGTGATGAGGGGGGAAGATAGGGACATTCTTTCCCCACTTTAATTTTTTCCTCTCTTCCCAGTCATTCTACCTCACTTTTCATGACTCTCTGCCTCATTTTCCCCAGGCGCTGTGTGGCTGTACCGTGAACATTCCCACCATTGATGGCCGAGTGATCCCTTTGCCCTGCAATGATGTCATCAAGCCAGGCACCGTGAAGAGACTCCGTGGGGAGGGCCTTCCTTTCCCCAAGGTTCCCACCCAGCGGGGAGATCTCATTGTCGAATTCAAAGTTCGCTTCCCAGACAGATTAACACCACAGACACGACAGATCCTTAAGCAGCACCTTCCCTGTTCCTAGGCTCTGCCCCAGCCAGCCCAGAGTCTACCACAGCAATACCCCCACACTCACCCTACTCAATGTGCACCCAACTTGATGTTCACTGGACACTGGCAACTTTTTCTAAAATGCAAAAAAAAAAAAAAAAAAAAACAACCACCCATTGGTTTTCAGGAAAATGTTCCTGTCCCTGACCCCTTTCAGAGCTGGGCTGCCTTGGGGAAGTGGGAGGGAGGTGGGGAGAACTAGCCCAGGCCAGGGGTCAATTTTCTTATCATTAGCTTTGAATGCAGTTCCCACTCCAGTGGCTGGAGAGTGATCTGAGTGCTACTTGAAGGTATCAAGATTCCTTGTCCATGCCTGTACATAGCATGCCCTCTTTCCCTTCTCAGCTTTGCTAATACCTCTTCTCTCCCTTCCCTCCAGTCTCCTCCTATGGGGGAGGAAGAGGATAGAAAGGACACTGCTTTCCCACCCCAAACCCACCCCCAGGTCCACAGTGTCCAAGGTTATCACACACACAGTCGCACCCACAAAGCACTCACCTAGGGCTGTCTGTGCCTCTCCAGAGTTGAGATAAAAAGGGAAGGTCCATGACCCATGAACCAGGCCTTTGAGCACGAGACACTTTTCACTTCGGGCAGGGAGGTGAACAGGGCCCTCAGCAGCCTCCCTGACAGCTCCCCTGCCCAGACCCCCCCCCAGAGCTGGAAGCTCTCTCCTCCCTGTTGCTCTCAGGAGTGTGTAAGGATAGGGGGAGGGGAAGGGGGCCTGCTGTATTAAAGCTAAAAGATGGGGGGCAGGCTTCGTCTCCCAGTCCTCATCAGGAAGGGAAAGGGCTTTGGGGTCAGGTGGCAGCTATTCCCCAGCAAGAGATTCAGGGTCAGGTTTCTCCCCACATCTCTGAACTCAGGGCCTAGCCACCCCCAAACTTCCAAGTCCCATTTTTGTGATATGTGAAGCTACTTATTTCTTACCCTTCATGGAGGCTGTGTGGGAAATTTCCAGCCCTTTGATGCCTGTGTGACTCCACCCCATTCCCAGAGTTGTAAAAAGAAATCTGATAGGGCAGGAGCTAGGAGAGGACTGCTTCAGCAAGGTCCTGGGGTGGGGTCTTTAGGTTTTCTCACTTTGACAAGCCCCTGAATGTTTTTATAGTAGTCTTTTTGTATTTTTTTGTAATGACAGTATTATGAAAAAAATAAAATATTTTAAAAATATGGCATATGAGCAGGAGCAATGAAGCTGGGTTGGAGGCGGGTGTGCAGTGCCACAGCCAACCTTCCTCCAGGGCCCTGGTCACTTTTGAGAAGCTCAAGCAGGATCTCAATATAAGGTGAAGCTTGATTCCTTCCTTCCTCTAAGTCCAGACTTCTGGGACTTCCAAAACATATACCCCAAACAGCAAAGACAGAAGATACCACTAACCTATTAGAAGAAACAAAGCTATTTGGAAAGAATAAACATCCTTGGTTATAAGAAACAAAGACTATCCTCTTTGAAGGATGTGCTATCCTGAGAATGAATGGATTTTCTCTACATGGACTAGAATTTTCCTTTGAGAGAAATTTCCCTCCTAGGAGAGGTGGAGGAGGACTTCCTGGATAACTAGAAGAGACACAGCCCCAAGGACAGAGTCTGGGACAGTGAAGAGGAGAGCTGGAGGTACCTGGGATCTGGTCCATACTGGTGGGGCCTGGCTGGGAACACAGGCTCCCTGGGAAGCATGAACAATTGTTGCTGATCCTTAAATCTCATAATTTTCCAGGAATGTGTATTCTGGTCTCTGAGCTGCCTGGCCTGCTGATCCAGCTCTGGTCCTTAGGGCCTGCCTGCTGTGCTGACCACATGTTACACTTGTCCATTTCCTTGGATCTTGGTAGGAGGAGTCCTGTAGTTGAAAGGATGCCTATCTGTGGGCTCTGCCTGGGCCCAGACTTCCTCCTGGTGCTGATTCTCCTCTGTGCCTAAGCCCTGATTCCTTTCTTCTTTTCTTTCTTTAAAATGTTTTATTTATTTTTAGAGAAGGGAAGGGAGGGAGAGAAACAGTCATCTGGGGACCTGGCCCGCCACCCATACAGGTGCCGACTGGGAATTGGTCTGCGGGGATGACGCCCAACCAACCCTCTGAGCTGCACCAGTCAGGGCATGAGCCCTGATTCTGCTCCAGGATCCGGCCCACGATGGCCATGCCCTCCTGAGCTTCAGTGCCCCCAGTGCCATGAAGACAGCTCTGCTTTCACCTGGCCCTGGGCTCCACACAGAGACTAACACTGACTAGGCTTTTAACACGAAACTTCCTGCCCATGTCTTTTTTCCTGGGACAATACCCTCAAAAAAAGTTCCCCACACCTTTATCCATGGCACTTTTGGAAGACAAAGGGAAGAAAGGGGGAGAGGGGAAGGGAGATGGAGGCAGAGGGACTAGCAAGTTGGGTGGCTTCTCATGGACGCTCGCAGGCTCTGCGGCGGAGTCCGGAGCCCAGCAGCCCCACCCACAGGTTCCACAAACCGAGGGGGAGGGGGGTGTGTCCTGCAGTGGGAAGGGCCCTGGGAGGTCCAGAAAAGTCCCTCTGGAATCTTGGCTGACTTTAACTGCCCACCTCTGTTCTCATGGAAGCCAAGAAGGCTGACTGCGTCCTGAGGTGAATGAAGCCTCCTGAGGTGGCCAGTGAGAAGTCTGAGGAGAATCCTGAGGCTCCGCCCCACCACAGGCCCCGCCCCACAATAGAATCCCGCCCATTTCTCATTGCTTCACCCCTAAGTTACTGAGCCTCTGACCAGATACTAAGCAACAGATGCTGGAGTTGTAAACTGGGTAGATAAGCCCTTAGATAACTAAGATACAGATCAATCTAATGTGGAAAGTGCTGGTCAGGGAGAGGAGGATAAGGGCACCCATCCTTGTTGGGAAGGTCAAGGGAGGCCCCCTCCAGAGACACCTTTCACTGTGGCAGGAAGGAAGGAGGTTATATGCAATGGTTTTTGACAATGGAAAGTTCCCATCTGATGGCTTCTGATTCCTCTGAAAAGTGGAGGTCTAGCACATCAGCTAGGGGGCAGAGAAAAGAGAAGTTAAGGCAAGTGTAGAAGGTTTGACTTGACTTTTTAGTAGAAAGTGAGAGTTTTTAAGAAATGAAGTAAGTTTTACAGGCAGGGAGTTTGCCTGTTTTGATCACCAATGTATCCCAAGCACATAGAACAACAGTATCCTAGCACATAGCAGGCACTTAATAGAATTCATGAATAAATGCTTTTCATTAGTTGTAGACCATGAGTTTATGGTGGCACCAGCTTACTCATATGTGTGGTTTTATCCAATAGGCCTGAGCCGCTTCCTACAGGGCACGTCTGGCAGAGGCAGAGAGTTGGGATTTTGCCAGGTAGAAATGATGACAGGAGAATGAATTGAGAAGCATTTGGGATAGTGACCATACAGTCTATCATGGGGAGGGAGGAAAAGAGGACAAGAGGTTGTTCACCAATCGGGAAGAAGAGGAGGACCAATGGAATGGATGTCCTGACAAGCTAGAAGAATTATCATCTTCAGGACAAATCTGAAGGTTGAAGTTAGAGGGTGGGATGTCAGACTGTGTTATTTCAGAAGACAAAGAAGCTCCTGATGCTGAGACTTCAGATTTGACCATAGCTGGATTGGAGCACAGGGAAGGGACTCTGAGATTAAAAGATCTAGGAATTGAGATCATTGAATGGTCTATCCACACAGATTTTTGGGTCTCCCATAGATTCCCTCTTTTCAAGATTCCTGCCCTGGGCCCCATCCAGACTTTTCCCCAACCTTCAGAGGGACTGCATTCATACTTCAGGTGAAGCCTCAAATCATAAAAGAGTAATGACACAGCTCTGGGTCAGAAGACAGAATGGGAAGTTAGAGAGGGCTGTAGTGAACATCATTCTATTTTACTTTGTTTTGATACCAAAGTAAACATGCATATGCCTTTTTAGAAACAGTATGTCTGTGGCCTTTAAAAAAAATACCACACTCTCACTTCTTCAGTCTCAGTCCACGTGCAGATGGAGTGGTCTTCCCTCCACACTCTCATTCTAAGGGTGTATATGAGACTCAGACCTGTCAGAAGAAGCAGTCTATTCCCCTGTGAACAGTACAATGAGGAGTTCAGGGATGGATACATGACCAGTTGGAACCCATAAGTCACAATGTTGGCAGTGACATTACATTTTTAGCATCACTTTCACCTGCTACCACATAAAACTTGAGAAAAGTCAGTGCAGAAGACAGAGGCCAAGTAGTGGAAACTGAACCTTGATGACATTGAATTGAGTCCCTGCATCAGTCCTGCTACCTGTAGCCAGCTTTACCCCTGGACTGTTCAGTTATCAGTCAATACCTCCCATTTCATTTATGCCTGTTGGATTTTATTTGCTGTCATTTATATCCAAATGATTCCTCACAGTACAAGGGGGGTTCTCAATCCTTGGCTCTGCCTTTGGAAGGAATATATATTCTCTGAGCTCAGTTTCCCCTTATGTGAACAGGGATAACAATACCTATTCAAGGAGTTATAAAGATTAAATGGAATAATAATTGTCGAGTATAAATTTGTTCCATAACATTGAGAAGCAAGAAATACCACATTACCTAATTTTTCTAAATTAAATTAAATTTAGCTCAAAACTCCCATTTACTAGGATTTGAAGACATCTAATATTAATCATAATTGGGTGGTCTTTTTCCCTCTTTAGTGTGATATTCACTGACCAAAAACAAAAAAAGAAGAGGAAAAGACACACAGGAAAAAGCTCAGGATGAGTCTGTCATAGTTGCCCCAAGGATATGCATTGTCTAAACCCATCTGGCCCATTCAAAGACAGGTGGCTATACAACATCTCTGCCAAGTATGCACCCCAGCATCTTTTGCTGCAGTTCCCAAGACTATGTGCTAGATGGATGGTTAGTGGCCTAACCATTAAATCAGCCCTCCCAGTCAGAAGTCCTATGCCTCCTAGTGAACTTTGTACAGCGTCTGTCACTCATGGGACCCATTGCTACATCTTTTTTCCCAAGTCCCTGGACCCCCGCTATCTTTGGGCAACTCCTCTTCCCCCAACCCAGCACATCCTCCATCTTCTTCTTCTCAAGAACACCCAGCTAAATTAAGTTCCCCTCCCACACAAGAGCCTGGATAAGGTTGTAGATCAGGTGTCTTGGAACTTTGTTTTGGGACTAGAAAATATGAAATCCATTAATAATTCCATGAGACAAGAAATCTAGAATTCCTGGAAGAAAGGAGAACAAAGTTGCCTTTTTATCCCACTGGCAAGGAATAGGAGACAGCAATTAATAAATAACTTGGTAAATTATCCTGCCATAAGTATAAATTAACTAGCACAGAATACATATTCAGTATTGCCTTCTCTAGGGATTCAACTTATCTTCTTCATGCAGTGGTAGCAAACCCAAATACCAGCAATACAAATGAGTAAAACTGGACAAATATAAGAAAACAAAATCAAAGACACAATGCTAAACAGTAAATAACCCTTAGCCTTGGCATTAACAATGAAAATATGGTAAGAACCCTGGTGAATTGGAGAGCACATGTCCACTTCAAAGGGAGCAACTGTTACTTAACTCTAAGTCAGCGGTGCTCAACCCGCGGCCCACAGGCTGCATGCAGCCCAGATGTCTGTGAATGCCGCCCAACACAAAATCATAAATTTATTCATAACATTACAAGATTTTTTTGTGATTACGTGTCACAGTGTATTTAATGTGGGGCCCAAGACAACTCATCTTCTTCTAGTGTGGCACAGAGATGCCAAAAGGTCTCTGCAAATGGTCTTTACTTGGTAGGAAGGGGAATCCAATGTTGCCAGATTTTAAGCTTGAAATGTTGATTATTATATACAACTTATTAAGCTTACAGTGTTGACTACTAATTAAAATTTTTAATTAAAAAAAAACTGGCCACATTGTCTGGGCTAAATTTTGTATATCAATTGGTCATCCTAAACCTTTTTATGGTTTCAGCTGCTACATATATGCTGCTAGCTGGCAAATTTACATTTTCCCCATAGACTGTTCTCCCAAGCTTCAAATCTATGTATCTAATTGCCTCCTGTCTAGCTTTTCCTTGTCACAGGGACCTCAAATTCAAATGTCTAAAATGGAACCCATCAGTCCTGGCTGGTGTGGCTCAGTGGATTGAGTGCCGGCCTGCGAACCAAAGGGTCATCGGTTTGATTCTCAGTCAGGACACATGCCTGGGTTTTGGGCCAGGTCCCCAGTAGGGGGCATGTGAGAGGCAACTACACACTGATGTTTCTCTCCCTCCTTTCCCCTCTGTCTATAAATAAATAAACAAAATCTTTAAAAAAAAAAGGAAAAAATTAAATTACATTAAATTAAAATTTAAAATGTAACCCATCAATTCAACACAAACCCTATAATAGTATCCAGGTCTGTGTTCCCTATCTCAGTAAAATGGCTCCAACATACACACCCAGTTTACTCCCAGAATCCCTGGAGTCATTCTCAACTCCCACTCCCTCCACCCCATCCCATTGGTTACAAAGTCTAATCAGTTTCATCTGTGGAATTCTACTTGAACCCATTATTCCCTATTCCCACCATCACTACCTTGCTTCAGGCCTCATCTTTTATTTTGCCTAAATTAAAGCAAGAGTTCCCTAATCTCTTGCCTTTGATCTCTAATCTCTTTACCCTCACTATAGCCACTGTTTTTTACAAGACACAAACTTGATTTTGTCACTTCCCTGCTCAAAACTTTTCAATGATTTACCATTACCTTCAAAATAAATTTCTACTTCTTAGACTGGCATTCAGGGCCCTTTGTGATCTTATCTTCCCAGGTCTATCTCCTATTGCTTCCTCAATCCCTACTGCATTGAAATACCTTCATTTTTCCTAATGGGACATATTTTCTCTGCCTTAGCACCTTTATGCAGGCTATTCCTCCTGCTTGCACTGTCCTTCTCTCACTCCCTACACTCTCATTTTCTTGGTTCCTCAAACCAAGCATTAATCTTCTCTTCTGGAACATAGCCCCTGACAAGCTATCCCCTTCTCCAGCCTGGTTAGAGGCTGGTTATCTCCAGCCTTTTCTGCCTCCATTGTGCATATCTCTATTTTATTGTCTATTATTTGACTACTTTCCCCACTGAAATGGACTTAGAGTTTCTGTCTTACTTCTGTCTATTCAAAATTGATCATAATACCTGATCAATAAATATATATTGAGTCCTGGCTGGTGTACCTCAGTGGACTGAGCACAGGCTGTGAACCAAAGGGTCACCAGTTTGATTCCCAGTCAGGGCACATGCCTGGGTTGTGGGCCAGGTCCCCAGTACAGGGCATGCAAGAGGCAACCACACATTGATATTTCTCTCCCTCTCTTTCTCCTTCCCTTCCCCTCTCTCTATTAATAAATAAATAAAATCTTTAAAAAATAAATATATATTGAACGAACTAATTGATCCAATTTAGGGTAGCAGTGGAGAAACTTTTCTTGCCCAGATCACATGGCCAATCAGTGACAAAACTAGAGAAGCCAGGTCTTCTCAGTTTTTGTTCGGTGCTCTTTCTACCAGACTAAGCTGGCCTTTGAGAGGGGTGGGGTTAGAAGAGAGGCATTGACTTGTACTGGGAAGGTAAAGATTGAAGGCTGGCCTGAAAATAAGAGTTGACATGGAGTAAGTGGTGGTTTAAGGGGAAAGAAGGGCAAATGATGAAAAATGGTCAAGCACATTTGATTTATATGTTACCCTTAATAAGAATGCTTGCCAAAAATATCTCAGGTAACCTTAAGTCAAATAAGACAGTTTGCAACAGATATAAGACTTAAAAAAAAAAAGAGGGAGATTCTATCCATTAAAAATGGAATGAGGCTTGTAATCAGGAGCCTTAAAAGAAATAAAATTTTAATGTAGTATGTATATAATATAGCATATATACTATATACAGTTCTAAGCATATACATTTATTTAATTCTCAAAAAAACCCTATGTGGTAATAAATAATATTATTCTCATTTACAGATGAAAAAGCTGAGGCACTGAAAGAGATTAAATTTGACTAAGATTTTACAAGTAGAAAGTGGCAGAGCTGGTGTTCGAATCAGGCAGTTTTGATACTAGAATCCATGTCCTTATCCACAATGCCTGAAACATAATTCTGACCTTGGCAATCAAGACAAAAGGGGATCACCCACATTTCACTGTGTAAGTATGAATTGTCTTGTGGTGGCAATTTTGACCCTAAATTCAGGGAGAAGGCTGTTAGGCATGTGAGGCATGGGAGTTCTTTGTTCTGTGATGCAGTGATGACATCAGGATAAACTGCCACTAGGTGGAGGAAGATGGACTGGCTGCTAGGGGGCATCCTTAGGGCGGAGGCTGTCAAGGGGCTTCTCTGGAGCCAGCTGACCCACACCCTGGCCTGCAGACACTGTGGCAGCAGCTGCCTCCAGAGTACAGGGAATTTAGTGACACTATTCCTGTTCGTGATTTGGCAGATCCGGAGGTGGTGGCAGCTTGGGAGCTTGAGACATCTTTGGCTCTGGCACTCTGGGGACATGAAGCAAGGCAAGGTGGGTGACACAGACGTGCAGAGGGCTAAATGACTATTGACACCCCGTGTGAATTTTGGTGAGAAATCATTGAAATGCATGTGAGCCCAAGTGAGTGACTATAAGCCTTAAATGTGAGGCTGGGAGACTGACCACTGACACTAGACTTGAAGGCAGGTGAGTGATCACTTACCACAGATGTAGGATTATGTAAGGAATGCCAGTCTCCACAAGCAGGCTGGGCAATGGCTGTTAACATTAGATGGGTAAGTGACTGTTGACCACAGATGTGGGGACAGCTGAGTAACCATTCACTCTGGATGTGGACAGAGACTGAGCTTCATGACACACCTTGTGTGTCTGAAAAGGCTTCATGCCTGATAGTGTCTTTCTCCATCCCTCAGGGCCTACTACTTCTGTACCGTGTGGCTTTCCTTTGTCATCTGTGGAGGCAGAAGTCAGAGGAAGAGGAAGAAGAAGAGGGAGAAGAGGAAAAAGAAGAGGTGATATTCCTGGATCCATTGAAGCCATGTTCTCTTCCCAAAGAAGTTCCTATTGAAAAGCAAGCTACCACAGCCCCACCCCAACCATCCTGTGATTCTGAGAGCCAACACAAGATCATAGGGACACCAGAGCTAGTACTCATGCAGACCCCAAGCCCTTCCAGATCATTCCCCACCTTTCAGATCCTGACCAACTTGCCCGTGAGGCGTAAGGCAGCATCAGGGAGTCGTCTACAGCAGAGAAAAAGCCAGCTCTTCTGGGGACTCCCTTCTCTGCACAGTGAGTCCTTAGAGGCCATCATCCTGAGCTCAGGTGGCCCCTTTCCCCTGAAGTTACCTGTTGGTCCTTCTGTCTGGTTCAACAAGCTTTCCTTCCTGCATAGGTCCAACCTGCTGTCTTCCCAATATTGCTCCCCAACCCCACTTCCTATCCATAAAGTGCACACTACAAAAGACCTGGAAGAGTTGGCCCCCGATCCTCAGCAACTTCCCCCTCCATCTTCCCCTTCTGTTCTACCACCACCCCTCCGTTTTGAGTCCTTTCCCATAGACCATACAGGATTCCATTCTGGTGTTCAGGCACCTACACAGTGGCTTATGTGGCAGAGAGCGGTTCCTTGGGTCTCTGAGGATCAAGCCCTGCATCCACATCCTGAACTCCAAAGAACAAGACCCTCCAAGTTTTTCCCCTCATCTGAGCTGTGGTGGGGGATGCCATGGGATCCTGGCCTCCCACAACACATTCCAGATTTACTCTCTGCCTCTCTGCTGTATCCCTCTAACCTTCTGGGAGTCCTGACTAGGTTCGAGTCCCCGCGGAGAACCATGGTGCAAAATGAGGACTCCAAAGCCTCTGAGCCAGCAGTGCCAGTTCCCAGCCCAACCCCAGCCTCTCTGCCAGAACTCCAGGGGGTTAGCCCTAGAGGAGGCCTGTATGGATCTGATGACCTCCGGAAAACCACAAGGCAAAGAGAGAATCCGCAGATCTCTGAGCCTCCAGTCCTGGTCCCTTACCAATCTGCAGCTCCCATAACAGAGCCTCAAGAAACTAGACCCCTGGGAGTTCCACCTGGATGTGAGACTCAGTGGAGAACCACTGGACATAGAAAGAGTCTGAAAGCCTCTGAGCCCCCAATGCCAGCCTCTTACCAAGCCCCGGATTCTTTGTCAAAATCCCAGAAAGTCAGCTCTGAAGGAGAACCTTCTATACCTAAGGACTTCTTGGGAACCATGGGGCACAAACAGAAGCCTCAGGCCTCTGGGTCTCCAATGCCAGCCCCCTGTCCTCCCTCAGACTCCCTGCCAGAACTCCAGAGAGGCGGTCCTCTGGGAGATCCGCCTGGATACAAGTGCCTCTGGGAATGCAGAGAAAACTCAGAAAACCCACAGGCCTTTGAGCCCCCAGCCTTGTACCTCAATCCAGGGTTCTATGGAATCAGCCCTAAATGTGTCCCATCAAGATCTGAGACTCTAAGGAAAGGCACACAAAATAGAGAAAATCTTAGGGTCTCTGCAGGCTCAATTTTACCTGCCAGTCTTCCCTCAGCCTGTCTGATAGAGTCTCTAGGAATGGCACCCCAGGGAGTCCTGTCTAAGCCCAAGGCTTTGTGGGAGACCACAGGGCGAATAGAGAACCTCTGGACCTCTGAGTCTATAGCCCCTGACTATGGTCAGTCTCTAGCTCCCATTCCTGAGCCTCACAGAATCAGTTCTGTGGGAAGCCCCATTAGATCAGAAACTGCATGGAAGGTCACTGAACATCCCAGGAATTCCTGGGCTTCTGAGCCCCCATCTCTGGCCCTCGGCCCATATCCAGCTCTCACACTAGAACCCCTCAGAGTTAGCCCCATGGGGGTCCTGTCTGATTCTGAGGCTAGCTATGGGGAATCACAAAGGAGAAAGAACTCCTGGTCCTCTGAGCTCCCAGCCCCCAGCTTACCCCAACAGCCACATGGAGCTAGACCCTTGGGAGTCTTTCCTGACTCTGAACCTGTTGAGGGGTACATGAAGCAGAAAATCTGTTGTGCTGCTCCTGTGCCTCCATTCCGGGGCCCCAGCCCACCTCCAAATTCTATGTCAAAGTCTCACTCAAGTGAGCCTATTGGAGGCCAAGGCAACTGTAAGATTGAGGAGGAGGCAGTGGAGCAGAGAGAGAACAGCTGGGCCACTGAGCTCCCAGCCCCAACTCCTAACACACTCTCTGCTCAAGTACCAGATCCACACATGGCCCTTAAGTTTGTGAGGAGGAATGTGCGACAAAGAGAGATCCCCCAGGGTCCCAGCCCTCCAGCAGCAGATCCCCTGCAGCCAATACCCTGGCCTCCCACCCTAGCTGAAGCTCTGAAGACTGAGCCCAACCAGCCTGGCCCACCCAAAGAAGAGCTGTTCCCAGGAGTTAAGGGAGAGGTCCCACCCTCCCAGGGAGAGGCTGTCCCAAAGGCATCCATGCACTCTGGGATCCAGGTCTGGCACTGGAGTAGAGAATTAGAACTCGGGCTGAAGAAATTGCAGCTGAGCCCTGCTTCCAGATCCCCTGGCCCGAGTCAATCATTTGTCAGCTCCTCTGCCCTGAGCTCCACAACTCCAGGCACTTGGAGACTCTCTTCCCACCCCTCACGACAGACTCATCACCCCAACCTGTGTCCCTACTCTTCAAGCTGTCATCCCCCAAAAGCAGAAAGCACAGTAACTCAGCCTGTCCACTGTTATCACTCCCACTCCTTTTCCCATCCTCAGCCACATGGGTCTGGTAGGGCAAAACAAAGGTCTCAGAGGGAGGAAAGAGTGAGGGCAAAGATGGTGGCCCAGATCTCACCTCAGGGACCACATGTTCACACGGAGGCTAATGAAAACTGCCCAGGCTTGAGAGAGGCCTTATACCCTGAGGTTCTAGTCTCAGGTAATAGGCAAGACAAAGCTTCAGCACAATTTTCAGCCAGAGAGACAGACAGACCCAGGAAATCCAAAGCAGGAGACCACAGAGGAGGGGATGCAAGATTGGGGTCATCCACAGTCATGGGGAAGAGCCACCCAGTCCAGGCTGGAAGACCAGTGGAGGCCCCTGTAAACCGACTTTTCCAAAGGAACCAGAGCTCTCTCCACACTGCTCTTCCCCGGCAGCTTTACTCCATGCCTACAGGTCCCCAAGATAAGCGAGAGGCAGAACTGAGAGCTGGTTATATCCTGATCCCTCATCACTGTATGTACTGCCCCTGGGCCCACATGGAGAAACACTTCTCTTCCCCTACACCTCAGGCTCCCCTTACCAGGGGTCTTCGAAAGGTGCTAGCCAAGTGTCTAAGTAGCCGTGGGCCAGGCCCACCAAATCCAGTCAGCACGAGGAACAGCTGGTAGTACTGGCACCTGAGGGCTGGAGAAGCAAGCAGAGGAAACCCTAATAAACTAGCTGAACTAGACAAATCCCACTCGTGTCTTCTTTGGAGCCTGGCGTACTGAGAATGTCAGTTCCCTATTAACTTCTGCAGCAGCTATATTCCCTCAGAATCAGGCAGGTCCCTAAAGAGCTCAGGATTCTGCAGGCTTGAATTTCTTTTCAAGCCCTTCACAGATGATCCATCTTGGGTCCACACATTCCTTTCTACAGGTGAGGCTGAAAGGCCACAGGAGCACAGTCCAGTGCTGCCCTTGAGAAAAACTTCACAGCAAGTGAACAGAAGAAAAATACATCTATTTACATGAGCACAATCAGTCTGGGTCTAGGCAGACCCAGTGTATGCCTGGGTATGGTCCCCTTCTTTACCCACTTGACCCACAAGTTCTTCACATATCTTGCTGTTTCTTCTCAGCCCTCTGCTCTTTCCTCTCCCTCGGTCAGCTCAGCAACTATTTATTCCCAAGGCTACAGAAACAAGTGCCTTTCCATGTTTAGTGGCCATCTGGACTTCTTCTAGATTTGCCTGTTCATACCTTTACCCCCTATTTGTTGGATATTGTATTAGTTTTCTACTACTGCCATATAACAAATTACCACAAAATAACAAATTTACTTTGTCAGAAAAATAAAATCAAGAGGTTGACAGGACTGCATTCTTTTCTGTAAGCACAGGGTAGGGGTCATTCTTTGTCCTTCCTGCCTTCTAGAGGCTGCCCACATTCCTCGGCTGCTAGCCCTCTTACTCCATCTTCAAAGTTAGAAAAGTCTTCCCTCTTCCACTTTTAAAAACACTTGCACCCTTCGCTGGTGTGACTCAGTGGATTGAGTGATGGCCTGTGAACCAAATCACAGTTTCAAGTCCCAGTCAGGGCACATGCCTGGGTTGCAGGCCAGGTTCCCCACTGGGGGGCGTGTGAGAGGCAACCAATTCATGTGATCTCTTGCACAATGATGCTTCACTCTCTTTCTCCCTCTTTTTCCCCTCTCTAAAAAGTAAATAAAGTCTAAACAATTTTTAAAAACTCACTTGTAAATACATTGGGCTCACCTAGATAATCCGAAATACTATTCTTATCTTAAAGTCAGTTGGTTAGTAACCTTATTTCCATGTAAATCCTTAATTCCCTTTTGCATGTAAAATAACGTATTCACAGTTTCCAGGGATTAGAATGTAAACATCTTGGGGGAGCCATTATTCTGCATACCACAAATATTAACTCAACCTATTATGTATTTTGCAGATACTTTCTCCCAGTCTGTGGCTTATTTTCTAATTTTAAGGTGATTTTTATTGTACCAAAGTTTAAAATTCTTATATAATGAAATCTCCCAACATTTTTCTTTATAGCTTCTAAAGTATTTCTTCTGGTACTTTTATAATTTTATATATTAATTTTTAGATTGTTAAGCTGGTTTCTGAGTATGGTAGGTGAAAATCTAACTCCTCCCCAAAAATAGATGTCCAATTTTACTGGTACCATTAAAAAAATTAAAATACATATACAAAATGTCTTAAACCCATTTCATTAAGTGCTATATTTCAAAACAGGATAAAAACTTGTTTAAAATATTCTATTTATTTTTAGAGAGAGGTAAAGGAAGAAACATCAATGTGTGGTTGCCTCTTGTGCACCCCCAACTGGGGACCTGGCCCGCAACCCAGGCATGTGCCCTAATGGGGAATTGAGCCAGCAACCTTTACTTCACAGGCTGGTGCTCAATCCACTGAACCACACACCAGACAGGACAAAACATGGTTAAAATTTTAAGCATCTCTAGGTTCCAGATCCACACATCCAACAGCCTACTAGATATCATCTCATATGCAACTTGTCCAAAACTTACTCATTTTCCCTGTAACCTTTTCTTCCAATTTGGCCATTCCTATTGAAAGGTACCATATCCACCCCAAGGGTAGCCAGAAGTCTGTCTTCCCTTCCTCTCATTCCCCAACCTAATCAATCATCAAATCTGTTAGTTAAAACTATGAGGTGTATTTCAAATCCATTTCCATTTCTCCATCTTCATCATCACTGTCAATTATCATTTCTCACCAAATTAGTAGCCCATTCCTTCTAATCCATCCCTTTACACGGCTACAAATCTCTGAAGGTCAACTGACCCAAACTCTTCAACAAGTGCCCTAAAAGTTTGAGTACTATAATTAAAAATCAATTTTAGCCCTGGCTGGTGTGGCTCAGTGGACTGAGTGGCTGCCTGCAAACCAAAAGGTTGCTGGTTCAGTTCCCAGTAAGGGCATATGCGTGGGTTGCAGGTCAATGTTTCCCTACTTCTCTTTCTCCTCCCTTCCCCTCTCTCTATAATTAAGTAAATGAAATCTTTAAGCCAGTGGTTGTGAATGACATATCTGGGTCACTCGGGAAACTGTGAATATGAGAATTAGACTATATGAAGATTTCTGAAAGGGAGAGATTAGCATTTAAAAAGTTATAGAGCAGAATGACCTCATTTTGATTTAAAAATACCATAGGTACAGAAACACATGCATATGAACTAAAGATGGTGATCTTGTATTGGGAATATCAACTTTTTAAATTTTGCTTATATTTTTCTAAATTTTTACAATGCACATTACTGTTTATATAAAAATAAAAGTGTTTTTTTAAATTGTCATCTGAGAACATTTTATATGCTTTGAGGGAAAGAGGGAGAGAGAGAGGGGAGTTGGAGATAGGGGAAGAGAGGGAAAAAAGGAGGAGACAAACATCAACTGGTTGCCTCTTATACGCCCTGACTAGGGACCAAATCCACAACCTAGGCATGTAGCCTGACCAGGAAATGAACCCACAACCTTCCAGTTTGCAGGACAATGCCCAACTGAGCTACATAGGCCAGGGAAAAATAAAGGTTATTTTTAAAGTGAATTGTCTATGATGTTCACTTGGTAATTGTTAGGTAATTTTTATTTTATTGCCACAATTTAAAAAATAAAGTGCCCCTGGCCAGGTAGCTTAGTTGGTTAGAGCATTGTCCAGATACACCAAGGTTGTGGGTTCAGTTTCTCATCAGGGCACATAAAAGCACCAATCAATGAATGTATAAATTAGTGGAACAACAAATCAATGTCTCCCTTTTTCTCCAGAAAAATCAATTTAAAAAACTTTAAAATCAATAAACATTTATTTTAAAAAAATGAATCCCCTGCACTGAATCTGACTCACTTCCCTGTCCAAACTGTCCCCTTCCTCCAGGACCCATATTATCTTCAGAATAAAGTTCACTTCTGGCATATGAATTTCTTCACAATGTGGTTTCTGACCTCCCTGAATTCAATCCAGGACTCCCTTGCTAGCCAACCTGATGCTTCTTAGGCATTCTCTGTATTTCCCAACATCTGTGCCTTTTGCTGATTGTTCTCAACATTTCCATGTCAATTCCCCCACCTTCCTTTATTGCCCAGCTCAGACTACCTCCAAAGCCTTCTCTGATTCTGTTTGCCCCTTCTTGTAGCCCCATAACAATCTGTGCCTTAGGTTATGACCAGGTAGCTCAGTTGGTTAGAGCATCATCCTGATATACTAAGGTTGCGAGTTTGATCTCCCATCAGGGCACATAAAAGAAACCACCAATGAATGCATAAGTGGAACAAATTGAGGTTTTCCTGTCTCTCTCCCCCTCTTCCTCTCTCTAAAAGACAAACACAAAACCAAAAAACAATTTGTGCCTTGTTGATAGTGCACATTTCCTGATAGTATTCTAATTCAAGCCCTTCAAAGAAAGTGAGATTCTGCTCCGGCTGGTGTGGCTCAGTGGATTGAATGCTGGTTTGCAAACCAAAGGGTCACTAGTTTGATTCTCAGTCAGTGCACATGCCTGGGTTGCAGGCCACGTCCCCAGTAGGGGTGTGCTAGAGGCAACCACACATTGATATTTCCCTCCCTTCCCCTCTCTAAAAATAAAATCTTTAAAAAAAGAAGGGAGGTTCTGTGAGGTCAAGCCCACATTCCCAATCCAGTGCTCTTCGCATCCTACAACATTCCCTCTGTTTGGTTGAGGAAAAACAGTCAGAAGGTACGTGTTGTTCCTCTGCCTCCTCTCACTAATGTCACCATTCTATCCCAAAGCTTTATTTATAGCCCCAACCTGAGGGCTGGAGTCCAAAACTCACCACCTGCTGGCTAAGGGTGGAACTGAAGGTACTTTCTTTTCCCCACCTTCCTCCACCACCATACCCCCACCCCTCAAGTCTCAAAGACATTGCAATTCTGAATTTCTATTTAACACAGGGACATTTAATGAGTCTATGCATCTCTAGGTAGCTTTATGAAAAGCCCAAGTCCTATATTCTTTTTAAGGATTTAGTAGATTGTAGGACTGGGTAAGGGTAACAAACCATTTAATGTTTGCCACAGTTCACTCAAATTAATGATCAACAGACCAAATCAATGACTGACAAATCAGTCTTCCTCATGGGCATTGTGTGACTATCAGCTTCTCTGGGCAACTTGTAGGATTGATTATCTTGGATCCAATTACATTCTAAGAGGTCAGACTTGTTCCATCTGTGGCATACTGTTGGTCCTCTGTAATTGATGCCATTTACTTAAAAACCCATCTTTTAATCATTGCACTTAACCTATGGGTTCTTCCCGTGATTAACTACAGTTAATTAAGACCACATTCCAATTTCTTTCTGGGAATGCCATATGTGAAAAGACAGACTGTTGATACAACTTGCCTCTTGGTTTAGGGATGCAGGCTTCTGCAGATGAAAGGTGACAACTGGTCCCTCACTGCTTCCTCCAGTTTACAAATGACTGTCAATCACTTTATCAGATTAAGAATCTTGAGGCGACAAAAGAGGTAAACTTGTTCAAAGCTACACTCTTTAAACTCAAGTGCCAGCGCTAGAACCAGGCCTCCGACTCTAAGTCTGGTCTTGGTTTTTCCTAAAGAAATCTGTAGAGCTCCAAGTAAATTCCCTATAGACACACTGTGTGACAAGTGAAAACAAAGCAATCGTTCCAACACAAATTTCTATCACTTATCAACCAGTATCCCTACTTTTATGGGAAAATACCACTTGCTTTCCTTTGTTATGCTCCCATAGCCTGATGCAGAGGTACTAAGTGTCTTTCCCTCAAAGACCTTGTCTTTAGCTCTGAGGTGAGGCTGCCAACCCATAGGGATGACACAGAGTAACCAGAGTAAGAAGACTGAAGGCTAAGCCATCAGGTTACCTAAATGGTGGGAATGAAAAGGAGAAGCAAAGACAGAATCTGGTGGAGATAGTGTCATGGAAAACAGCAGCCCACTCAAATCCAAAAAGTACAAAAATATTTAAGCACCTGAGATCAACAGGCCCCAACATAATCAGAGCAGCCAATGCAATTATCTTGTGTCCTTGAAGATTATCTATAGTTAAACCAGACGAGAGCCTGGTATAAGTACTAGGAAACCAACACAAATGACTCAGAAAACAATTTTCTCTGCACCATTCACTCCTTCGGGTAAGGTACCATGGTACTAACCCCAGCAGCACTAAATGATAGAATGGTAGCTATTTAAGACGGCACTCAACTTCTGTCAAGGTGGAGGCATAGATGTGTTTTGCCTTCTCACGTAACCACAGAATTACAACTAAACCTCAAAACAAATAACATCCAGAACTATCAGAAAATCAAACTGTATGGAAGTCCAATTTAAAGAGGCCACATTCATCTGGACAGGTAGAAGGGGTGGAGACACAGTGAAAGACACAGAGAAACCGTGGTGATGGCAGAATAGGCAGTCCCACATTCACATATGGTGGATAAAAATTGGGAGGGATACCTTGGTAGTGAGCATCCTAGGCCAGACCACACAGCCCAGGGTTCCAGAGCCGGAAAGATAAATCCCCATAAATTCTGGCTATAAAAACCAGTGGGGGTAGGGCAGCAGAAGAAACTGCCAGATTGTCAGGACATTCAGCTTACAAGACCCACACAGTCTTAGAACATACACTAACCCCCCAACTCTGGGATTCAGCACCAGAGCAACAGCTGGTTGGGCATCAGTCACATATGGGGAGAGGGTGAAGTGACTAGAAATGGAACAAGTTTCAGGCAAACCTCCAGAAGCCAGGCAGTAGCACTATCCCCTCTTTGAGACCTCCCCTAAAACAGTCACAAAGTGGTGAAGTGGGTTGCCCCACCCTGGTGACTGACTAAGTCTCTACCTCACACAACTTACAGGTGCCTTTTCCACAACAGGCCACAGTACTCAGTCAGGGAATCAAAGCAGCTCTACCTAACACACAGAAACATACACAGGGAAGCTGCCAAATTGAGGAGATAAAGAAATGGTCCAGATGGAAGAACAGAAAAAATCTCCAGAAAAAGAACTAAAAGAAATAGAGATAACCAACCTATCAGATGCAGAGTTCAAAACACTGGTGATTAGTGTGTTCAAATAACTCATTGAGTATGGCACCAACATAAAAAAAAAAAGACCCAGGCAGAAATGAAAGTTATATTAAGAGAAATAAAGAAAAATCTACAGGATACCAACAGTGGAGGAGACGAAGCCAATATTCAAGTCAACAAGATGAAACACAAGGAAGATACAAGCATTCAATCAGAACAGCAAGAAGAAAAAATAATTCAAAAACTTGAATTCAAAGAATCTAAGAATGTAAGGAGCTTTTGGGACATCTCCAAATGTACCAACATGCATGTCATAGGGTTGCCAGAAGGAGAAGAGGAAAAGCAAGTAACAGAAAACTTATTTGAAAAAATAATGAAAGAGGACTTCCAGCCAAGATGGAGGCATAGTTAGATGCCTCCTCTCACAACCAAAAGGAAGACAACAAAAAAAATTAAAAACAAATATACAACTAGAACTGCCAAAACTGTATGGAAGTCCAACAACCAAGGAGTATGGAAGAAACATTCATCCAGACCAGTAGGAGGGGCAGATGGATAGCCAGGGAAGAGGACTCGCCACAAGGTGGTGGCTGGCAAACTAGGCAGTATATCTGCATGCAGATAAACCAGGAGGAACAACTGGGGAGTGAGACAGATCATGCAACCTAGGGCTCCAATGCCAAGAACTAAAGCCTCAAAACCTCTAACTGAAAAAATCTGTGGGGATTGAGGCAGCGAAGCAACTCCCAGCCTCACAGGAGTTTGGAGAGACTGACAGGGTCCTAGAACATACACAAGGCCACCCACCTGGGAATCAGCACCAATTTGCACCAGAAGGGCCCAATTTGCTTGTGGGTAGTGGAGTGACTGAAGGCCAGCTGAGAGCCAAGCAAGAGGCATTGTTCCCTCTCTGATATAAAGCACCACAACCAGGGAAGTGGGTTACCCTGCCCTAGTGAATACCTAAGGCTCCGTCCCCCACTATGTAACAGATGCACCAAAACAAAACAAAAAAGGCCAAAATGAAAGAACAGATCTAAGCTCCAGGAAAAATACAACTAAGTGATGAAGAGATAGCCAATCTATCAGATGCAGAGTTCAAAACACTAGTAATCAGGATGCTCACAGAAAAGGTTGAGTATGGCCACAAAATAGAGGAAGAAGTGAAGACTATGCAAAGTGAAATAAAGGAAAATGTACAGAGAACCAACAGTGAAGGGAAAGAAACAAGAAATCAAAGGTTTGGAGCAGAAGGAAGAAACAAGAATTCACAAACATGAGAGGCTCAGAAAACTCTGGGACAACTTTATACATTCCAACATCCAAATCACAGGGGTACCAGAAGGAGAAAAGAGCAAAAAATTGACAACTTATTTGAACAAATGTGGGAGAACTTCCTCAATCTGGCCAAGGAAATGAGACTTCCAGGAAGTATAGGAAGCTCAGAGTTCCAAACAAATTGGACCCAAGGAAGCAACACCAAGACACATCCTAGTTATAGTACCTAACATTGAAGATGAGGAGAGAATCTTAAAAGCAGCAAGAGAAAAGGAGGCAGTTACTTACAAAGGAGTGCCCATAAAGCTATCAGCTGATTTCTCAAAAGAAAACTTGCAGGCAAGAAGGGGCTGGAAAGAAGTATTGAAGTCATGAAAAGCAAGGACCTACATCCAAGATTATACTCTATCCAGCAAAGCTATCAGTTACATTGCAAGGGCAGATAAAGTGCTTCCCAGAGTAAGTCAAGTTAAAGGAGCTCACCATCACTAAGCCTTTATCATATGAAATGTTAAAGGGACTTATCTAAGATAAAAAATATGAACAGTAAAATGACAAACTCACAACTATCAACAACCGAACCTAAAAAAAAACAAAACCAAAAATGAACTAAGCAAACAACTAGAACAGGAACAGATTCACAGAAATGGAGATCACATGGAGGGTTATCTCAGGGAGAGGGAGGGAGAATGGGGAAAAGGTAGAGGGAATAAGAAGCATAAATGGTAGGTACAAAATAGACTGGAGAGGTTAAGAATAGTATGGGAAATGGAGAAGCCAAAGAACTTACATGTATGACCCATGGACATAAACTAAGGTTGTGGGGAGTGGGGGAGAATAATAGTGGGAGGAGGGTTACAGGGTGGAGAGGAATAAAGAGGAGAAAAAAATGGGTCAACTGTAATAGCATAATCAATAAAACATATTTAAAGAAATAATGAGAATTCCGGCAAGATGGAGGCATAGGTGGACACACCGTACCTCCATGCACAACCAAGATTAGAACAATTTAGAGGCAGAATAACACCCAGAACTGACAGAATTTAGCTGAATGGAAGTCGGACAGCCATGAAGTTGAAGTAGACCCGTTCATCCAGACTGGTAGGAGGGGCAGAGAGGAGCAGCTGGGCACAGGTTGCAGCGCGGAGAGCAGAGAGCAGTGGGTACATAAGGCAACCGGGAGCATGTAAGGCATCTGGAGCGCACAAGATCGCAGCGGGTGGACTCCTGAGTTTGCAAGCAGCAGCTGGTGGACCCAGTGAGGCGGTGATTGTGGACCAGGGCAGAGTGTGCAACCCAGGATCCCAGAGAAGGGACTGAGATCCCAGGAGAACAGAGCTACCGCCATTGTTCCCTCCCTCCCCCGCCCCCACATACATCACAATCTAGTGACTGGGGTGCCCAGCCCCGGTGAACACCTAAGGCTCTGCCCCTTACCGTAACAGGGACCACACACACACACACACACACACACACACAAAAGAGAGAGACACACATGTCTCAAAGAGAAGAACAGATCAATGCCCCAGGACTCATCCTTTTGAGCAACCAAGAGATAGCCAATCTATCAGATGCACAGTTCAAAACACTGGTGATCAGGAAGCTCACAGAATTGGTTGATTTTGGGTGCAAATTAGATGAAAAAATGCAGGTTACCATGAAAGAGATGAAGGAAGATGCACGGAGAACCAATAGTGATGGGAAGGAAACTGGGACTCAAGTCAATGGAGTGGACCAGAAGGAAGAAAAAAACAACCACACAGGAAAGAATGGAGAAATAAGAATTCAAAAAAATCCCCAAGACACTTAGGAACCTCCAGGACATCTTTAAACGTTCCAACATCCAAATTATAGGGGTACCAGAAGGGGAAGAGGAAAAGCAACAGATTGAACACATATTTGAACAAATGATAAAGGAGAACTTCCCCATTCTGGCAAAGGAAATAGACTTCCAGGAAATCCAGGAAGCTCAGAGAGCCCCAAAGAAGTTGGATTCAAGAAGAAACACATCAAGGCACATCATTAGCCAAGGTAAAAATGAAGGAGAGAATCCTAGAAGCAGCAAGAGATAAGGGGACAGTCACCTACGAAGGAGTTCCCATCAGACTGTCAGCTGATTGCTCAAAAGAGACCTTACAGGCAAGAAGGGGCTGGAAAGAAGTATTCCAAGTCATGAAAGACAAGGACCTATATCCCAGATTACTCTATCCAGCAAAGCATTCATTTAGAATGGAAGGGCAGATCAAGTGCTTCTCAGATATGGTCAAGTTAAAGGAGTTCATCATCACCAAGCCCTTATTTTGTGAAGTATTAAAGGGACTCATCTAAGAAAAAGATAAGGAAAAAACATGTATAGTAAAAGGAGAGCAAACTCACAATTATTAACAATCACACCTAAAGCAAAACCAAAAGAAACAACTAGAACAGGAACAGAACCACAGAAATGGAGATCACATGGAGGGTTAGCAACAGGGGAGTGGGAGGAGGAGAGGGGGGAAAAGGTACAGAGAATAAGTAGCATAGATTGTAGGTTGAGAGGGTAAGAACAGTATGGGAAATGTAGAAATTGAAGAACTTATGACACATGGATATGACTAAAGGGGGGGATATGGGTGGGAGAGGGTATACAGGGTGGAGGGGAGTGAAGGGGGGAAAATGGGACAACTGTAATAGCATAATCAATAAAATATATTTTAAAAAAAAGAGAAAGAAATAATGAAAGTAAATTCACCTAATTTGGCGAAGGAAACAGACATATAAGTCAGGAAGCATAGAGTCCCAAACAAGTTGAACCCAAAGAGGACCACACTAGGACATATCATAATTCAAATGCTAAAGGTTAATGATAACCCTTAGCATTTCGAGAATCTTAAAAGCAGCAAGAGAAAAGGAGAGTTACCTACAAGTGAGTTCCCATATTTCTCAAAAGAAACTCTGCAGGCAAGAAGGGACTGACAAGAAGTATTCAAAGTCATGAAAGCAAGGACTTACAACCTAGATTAGTCTATCCAGCAAAGCTAAAATTTAAAATGGAAGGGCAAATTAAAGTGCTTCCCTGACAAAGTAAAGCTAAAAGAATACATCATCACCAAGCCATTACTTGAAATGCTAAAGGGACTTATTTTAGAAAAAGATCAAAACTGAACATTAAAATGGCAACAAATTCACAACTATCAACAACTGCAATCTAAAAAACCAAGCAAACAGAACAGGAACAGAATCATAGATATGGAGATCATTTGGAGGGTTAACAGTGGGAAGGGGGAAGGAGAATGGGGAAAAAGGTACAGGGATTACAAAACATAAATAATTAGTAGGTACAAAATATACAGGTAGGTGTTAATAGTATAGGAAATGAAGAAGTCAAAGAACTTATATGCATGACCAATGGACATGAACTAAGAGGGGGGGGACTGTTGGAGGGAAGGGGGTTACCAGGTAGAGAGGGGCAAAGAGGGAAAAACTGGGACAACTGATAATAGCATAATCAATAAGATATATTTTATGAATAAACAGCAGAGGATAGTCTATAGCTGGACAAAACCACACAAGTAGTCATCTGAAAAACTGAGAGCAAGGAGGGGGATGTTTAACTTAGGGAAACCCCCCCCCCAAAACTCCCAATACTAGAATAAGCAATTTGTTTGTAATACAAATTACGGAAAAGTGGACACAATTTTAAGTGATGTTCAACTAGAACATGAATGTTTGGACTTTTTTTGATGCACCAAAAGGACATCCACCTGCAAACAGATCCTATCTTTCTCCAACTGTTAAGATATTTGGAGGGCATGGTCTAGTCCTTGATCAGGAAAAGGAGACTGCAGTCCTAGCCTTACCATCCACATCAAAGGTAGGTGGAGGATGCCACATGTCCACATCCAGAACTCCACCAGGCTATCCCCTACCTACCACAGTTCTATCAGTGATACTGCAGACATGGAGCTTGGCAGCGGTATCATACCAATGTTAATCAAGAGGGGAGGAGAGCAATCTTACAGGATTTCACATCTGAAGAATGCTCTGGCCGTAATGGGTAGTCCAAGGCCCTTCCCAGAAAAAGAAACAGGCACAGGGGCCAGGACTCTGGCTCCATTTTGATCCAACATTTATTGTTCTTTTACAACATGTCATTTTTGGTTTAGAAACTCCTTATGATTAGTTTTCCAACAATAACTCAAAAGCATGTAAAATAAAATCAACCTACTCTCTATATAAACACCCAGCAACTGTGGCCCTTTACCCTCCTGGCCAGGTTGGGTAGGGGAAGAAGGGAGGGCTTGAGAATCATTGAGTGAAGTGCAGATGCTTTCTTTACTGTGGGAGCGTTGGTAGTGCCTTGGTTCACACCCACACAGGACCCCTGCACTGCCCCCAACTACAACAGAAACAACATAGGCCCAAGGTCCAATTCCCTGTTGGTAATTCACGCTCCATCTCCCAAATGAAAACCTTTATTTTATCGCTTTTGTTTTGTTTTGTTTTGTTTTTTTTCAACAGAAACCCCCTGTCCAGAGTCTGACTGTAGCTGAACTGTTCAGGCTGAGAAATGGAGAAGGCCGTGGGCGCACCCCTGGTCCCTCCTGGGCAAGCGCCCCCACCCTCAGGGAACAAGGTCCAGCCAGGCCAGCTCGCAGCACACTGGCCATCACCACTTAGCCATACAGGTCATCATCATTGTCTTCTGTGTATACACTGCCACCTGTGCCGCCTCCACTGCCCTGACTGGGGCCAGCTCCACCCTGATTTCCTGAAGGGAATCTGTGTGCACAAGAAACATAAAATAAGGGTTAGGACGGAGCCTATATAGGATTTTCACAACTACCCCACTAGCCTCCTTAGGATTCCCACTGCCTTGGCTGTATAGTTTCCCAAGACAATTTAAGCATTCCCCACTGTATCATAGTTACCTGAAACTGCCAAAGCCCCGACTCTGCTGAAGGGTCTGAGCAAACATTTCATATTTTCGAATGTCATTGTCACTGACAGAACGGCGAGCAAAGCGCATGGCTTCCTCAAAGTGATCTCGGCGGATTTCGGGCACTGGATCATCCTCTTCCACCTCCTGTAGGATTGGGAAACACAAACCACCAGGGATAGTTAAGCCCAGTCTGGATTTCTTCCCTGGCCCTTTCCGATCCTCATTATTACAGTACGCAATTGGTCTCCCTCTCTCCTATACAACCTAAGTCACTGACCTGCTTAAAAACCTGTCAGTGCATTCTGGAAAACGCAAAACTGTAGGGAAAGAAATCACATCAGGGCTTTCAGGAGTTTAGGGTGGTAAAAAAAAGAAATTGACTAAAGTGGCCCAAGAGAACTTTGGGATGACAGAAATTTCTATCTCTACTGTAGTAGTAGTAGTTATAGAACTTATAAACAGTGTACCTAAAAAGGATGAATTTTTATTGTATAAATTATGCTTCAGTAAACCTAAATTTTAAAATGAAAATATCAATGACTCTAGTGTTTACAACATTTGAATTAGGTTTACAACATTTGAACCTGTTCCACAGGTTCTAAACTGTGTTCTATTTGTTTATCCACACGATCATATTTTGATTTCCCTTATGGAGCTTATTTCATACTGAGCATACAGCCTGCCCATCTCTTCTCAGCCTTTGTAATTCCAGACCGAAGGTGGTAACCTCAGTTGCTTCTTTCTCTTTGATGCCCCGCTAAATACCTTGGTCAAATGATTTTCTCAAAACCTTATACTCTTCTAGGGCATGGTGGAAACTGTCCCCTTGTTCCCAACAACTTGCACATCTGAGGAAAGGATGCAAACTCACCATGGCTGATGGGTTGGTCTGCCTCTCACGGTCTCGCCTAATCTCACTCTCAATAGATTCACGAATGGCCAGCTTACAGGCTCGTTGGCAAATCTCAGTCAGGTCAGCTCCAGAGAAGCCATTAGTCATCTTAGCCAGGAACTCCAAATCTACATCCTAAAAGTTAGATTATCTTAGCATTTAGCCTCTCCTCCCATGATACACAAACACAATCTCCAAGCCACTCAAGTACTTCCAATTCCAATTTGTCCCATCTTTCACCACTGTTTTATTCCCCATTCTAGACTGTTCTAACACAATTGTCCTCAAGGATTGTCCTTAAGGACTGTCCTGAAACCTTCCAGCTTCCCTTTACAACCCTAATCCCCAAGGAAATCTTGTCTGGGGACTGAACAGCACTCTACACTGGTCTGAGAACTCACAGAAATCCCCACAGCCCGTGACCTTGCACCTGCCTTGGCAACTGGGGACTTGCGCAGGTTGGCCTTGAGGATGGCAACACGGGACTTCTCATCAGGAAGTGGGATGTAGATGAGTTGATCAAGGCGGCCAGGTCTCAGAATGGCAGGATCAATGATATCAGGCCGGTTGGTAGCGCCAATAATAAACACATTCTTTTTTGTGGACATGCCATCCATTTCTGTCAGGATCTGATTGATAACTCGGTCAGCAGCCCCACCACCATCTCCAATGTTACCACCTCGGGCCTTGGCAATGGAATCCAGCTCATCAAAGAACAGTACACAGGGGGCAGCTTGGCGGGCCTGTGAGAGGGACAGATGGACTCAAGCATTAGTACAATTTGGGTCTCTCAGGCCCAATTTACCTGAGAAGGAAAATCAAGTGACATTCACTACCCCAGCTGAGTTTCCAGAATGAGATGTTTTAAACTCTCCCAAAGAAACAGCTTCTATCTCTACCTTGACTCCAAGCAAGTGAATAGACAGCCCAGATGTTTGTAACTCACCTTGTCAAAGATTTCTCTGACATTGGCCTCAGACTCCCCAAACCACATGGTGAGCAGCTCAGGACCCTTGATGGAGATGAAGTTGGCCTGGCATTCATTAGCAATAGCTTTAGCCAGCAAGGTTTTCCCACAGCCAGGAGGTCCATAGAACAGTACTCCCTTGGAGGGTGTCATGCCAAACTTGAGGAATTTGTCTGGGTGCTCCACAGGATACTTGAAGTAAAAGAAAGAGGGTTCAGGGATACCCCATACAGTTTAAAGAAACCTAACCAAACAGAAGCCTATCCGCCCCCCAACCCCACAGTGTTAAGATCTAGGCTCCTTTGGTACCTCAAACACGAGGATAGCAGGACCCTGAATTATTCTCTCACAATTCCTACAAAGAATGTGCCAACGCCCCAAGACTAACCAGCTCAGTTATGAAGTACTGAAGCAGTGACTCACCCTGAACCAAGCTACCCTACCTGGACCAGTTCCTGAAGCTCACGCTTGACATCTTCTAGGCCCCCAATGTCCTCCCAGGTTACCTGTGGCACCTCCACCACAGTTTCCCGCAGTGCTGATGGGTTGCTCTGGCTCAGGGCCCACTGAAAAGGGAAGAAAAACTTGGGATGAGACTGGCCAGGGATGGCATCAAAGTGCGTGTGTATGGACCTTAAACGGGAGCACAGTCCTTACCCGGAAGTCATCCATAGTAACTGCCAGGGAGTTCATGACCTCAGCATCAATGGTTTCATCCTCTAGGTCAATAAGGTCCATCTTCTTGCGTATGGCTTGCAGGGCGGCCTCTGAGCACAAGGCTGCTAAGTCAGCGCCCACATGCCCATGAGTCTCATTGGCTACCTGAAGAGAGAAGACCTACTTACTATCCTGTCTCTAAGACCTAGCTGCCGTAAGAGGTCAAAGACAACAGAATCCTGGCCCCTTTCCCTGACTCCTATCTCTGGGTCCTCCCACTTGACTAAATACATACTAACAGTTCTTTCACTGGCTAGATTTTATGTATTCAAGCCTGGACTGGGAGCCTGGAAATAAAGCTCCTTCTAAAATTCTGGGTTTACTCTAATATAGTGTCAACCAAGAAACATGCCAACTCCAGTTTCCTGGCTTCAATCTCAAATCATTTCTTTTCCCCCACCCAGGAATCAAAATCAGTCTCCTCCCATCTTAAGTTTATATTCCTAGCCAGTTCCCTTCAACTGCCTGGAAATAGATATTCTAAAACCCCTGACCAGCCTTCATCACTACTACTCCACCTGTTCCAGGTCCACATCATCTGCCAGCTTCATGTTCTTGGTATGGATCTGAAGAATTTCCAAGCGTCCTGTAGCATCAGGGATTCCAATATCTACCTCCCTGTCAAAGCGACCTGTGAAACAGTGTGTGAACACAGACAGGGTTCATTTCTGGTCCAGAGGGAAGACGGGATAGGCCTACGGTGACCAACCATCACAGTCTGCCCAGGACTGTTTTGATGTTAGTGCTTGAAGTTCTATGTCCTGGGAAACCTCTCAGCCTCAGGGGCTCGTCACTCTAGACAAGACCTGACCCCTAGGGACAAGGGAAGGGACCCCTGGGGCCCTATCATTACAAAAAACTTCAAGAAATGCACAGGATTAGATGGTTTAGATAAAGGACAGGTGTGGGATGAAAGATATTAAGCCCAGCAGAGTTACAATCTCCCTATGAATAAGGACAGGGTGTAAAGAAGGGTGGAGTCCTTACCAAATCGCCGTAGGGCTGGGTCAATGCTGTTGGGTCTGTTGGTTGCTGCCATGACAATCACATGTGCTCTCTGCTTTAAGCCATCCATAAGGGTCAACAACTGTGATACAATACGCCGTTCCACCTCCCCGTGGGTCTGTCAGGACAGGACATCTGGTCAGAAGTGAAGTCAGGACCTTTCAACCCCCCACTAATCCCTTGGGTTGAGGTCCTACTTTCTCTCTTTTGGGAGCAATGGCATCCAGCTCATCAATGAAGATGATAGCAGGAGCATTCTTCTCAGCCTCCTCAAAGGCTTTACGAAGGTTGCTCTCGGACTCGCCAGCCAACTTGCTCATGATCTCGGGACCTGAAAGGATACAGAACAGAGGCAATGACAAAACTACATCTTCCTCATTCCTAAAAGAAATCAGGTATGTTGTTTGCCCAGCTCAGAGACAGGTCCTAGGTGAGAAGCAAGGTAACCTCTGGATACCTTTTCACAAACCCTATTAGCCACTATCCCAAGAGAGCCACCAGACCAGGCTAGAAAGAAGCCAAGGGACTCAGTGTTTATCTCACAGTTGAGCAAAAAGTGTAAGGACGACAAAAGAGGCTCTGGGACCTCTGGCCAGAGCGAGAGAAGCAGCATACGAGCTGGATCGCTAACAGCTACATATCATTCTCTAAAGTCTATATAGTTTCTTTTTTAAAATATTTATTTTTAGAGAGGGAAAGGGAGAAAGAGAGGAAGAGAAAGTGTGGTTGCCTGTCACACGCCCCCTACTGGGGACCTGGCCTGCAACCCAAGGATGTGCAACCCTTTGATTCAAGGGCCGGCACTCAATCCACTGAACCACACCACTCAGGGCTAAAAATCATTCTTAAACAGCCAGTTGACCATCCCCCAAACCCTCTACAATAAATAAACATAGATTTTTTGGTTTTTCCATCCTAACTTACTACCCCTAAATGTTTTCAGTCTGTTTATAATCTTTCTCAAAGAGCACAGATCAGGGACACACGAGTAGAGTCTCTTCCCCTTGTTACTTATATATCTATAATGCACCCCAGGGGAAAAAAAAGATGCTGTACACAAGGCATGCCTGCAAATGATGTGTCCATGATTTACCTAGATGAGACTGGGTCACACTCAGTTCAGAACTGGGTCCAGCCAAATACAAGGTGAGCTAAGTTTCCTACCATTGATCAAAAAGAAGAAGGCTCCAGTCTCATTTGCCACAGCTCGAGCAATCAGGGTCTTCCCAGTCCCAGGAGGTCCATAGAGCAGGATTCCTCGAGGAGGCTGAGGACCAGTACAGAGTGAATGATTAGGTTCAGATTCACACCTTCTCCCAATACCATACACCTTAAAACGGCTTGAGGAGGGCTCTATCTAGAAAGGGTGAGAATCACAGCCCAACACTGACACTAGTAAGAATGAGCTCTTAGCTGTAGCTGTTAGGAAATTTACTTCAGGCCACACTCACTACTCTTTTCAGCAGAGAAAATACTGCCCAGAAGGCTGACATTTATGACTATAATTTACATAGGAGACTGAGGGCAGAGAAACCACCCTAAGAAACTAGTGTGAATCTGAAGATCCCGGCATTAGGGAAAAGCAAGAGGCCATTAGGCCAAAAGCTTGGCTTTAGATAGACCAAGGGCCAAGGACCAGCTTAGTCATTTTAAGAGTGTTGCCAGAGAGTCCTTCATTTTAATAATCACAGCTCTTCAGGATTTATCATATTAGAATGCTTTTCCTTACCACCAACCACAAGCTTTCCTCTTTAAGCTGTCTTTTCTGTGGCCTTCCACAGGTAGCACATGGGATGTGCCCACACAGAAGATAGTTATTTATATGGTGCATACGAGGGGGAGGGCAATAATTTAATCTTCACCATAGCCCATGACATGAAAAAGGTTGGGAAGTTACATTCTAGACCAGCAGTTTTCAAATGTTTTAGACTCAGGACCCTTAACACTCTGCAAATTTCCTTAATTTTTGCTTCTATTGGGCAGCACTCTTCTAGACAGGTTGGCAAACTATGATGAGATTTGTTTTTGTAGAGTCCATAGGAATGGTTTTAAATTTTTCAAGGGTTATTAATAAACTACATATAAATGCAACAGAGAACTTCAATGCCCCACTCTGTTCCAGACCATTAGTAGCTTTAATAAATTTGGAGCCCTCTATAAACTCAAAAAATAATGAAACATATATGAAAACAGGTCCCAGGATCAGACACAAAGTAGTTGTTAATCACCACCTTAGACTATATTCCACAGAACCCAAAGGTGCTCACCTTCACACCAATTGCCTTAAATAGGGCAGGATGTCTCAGGGGCAGCTCCACCATCTCCTTTATCTGAGCTAGCTGTTTCCTGCAGCCACCAATGTCATCATAGCCTACTTCATTCAAGGACTCTTCCTCATCCTGAATATGGAGAAGACAAAGGAAAGGAGAAGGCAGGAACACTAGTATTAGCAAAAGACGAGTTTCTTCAAGTCCTTCCACAATGTGATGTGGAAAAATCTGCTGTACTAGGAGTCTCTCCTTCAAGGGAACCATGCCTCAAAGAACAATTCAAAGTCCCAAGGCCAGATGGCTAGCATAGCTTTTCCTCTCACACTGTCCTTAGTCTTACTGGGAAGGGATCCCCTAAGACCTGAAGCTGGAAATTCTGGTAAATGGGCATTCCAGCCTCATCATCAACATCACCTCTTCAAAAGTCAGTCCAACCACTTAGATCCTTTTAGTTCGATCTAGATTTTAAAAATTACTGGTATCAGATATTTAAAAGAAGCTTAGTTCCAAAGAGCACACCATCTTGACAGCTCCCACATGACTGTACCATTAAGTAACCACGCAGTCAAGTATTGAGATCCGAGAGAGAACTCACCTCTCGTTTGATAGGTTCCCCTTCACAGTGGATCACTGTGTCTGGAGCAACAATGCAGTAAGGGCTGGGATCTGTCTCCACTACTTTGAACTCCACAGCACGCATTCCACCCCGGACAAGGAAAATGTCTCCTGTGAGAGCAATCAGCAGAAGGGCTGTCAAAGGTGTCAACTACAAGAGTAATCATTCATCAGAACCTGGGGTCTACAATATAAATTCACTAGATATTGCCCTTTTCCCTTCTCACCCCCAGAACCCAGTTAAGCATCAGTCAAGAGCAGAAAGCTAACCTGTAAAAGGTTCCTCTGGCTCTCAAGAGAACAGTGAACAACCTGATGTGCCAGAAGTCCATAGGTTTTGACTTCTGAGGTACAGGCAACCCTGCTTTTACAACAACCACTAATGATAGAGCTGTGCTGAATATTAAATACACTTTGGACTGTGACACAGCCAAAACGGCCCACCTCCTCCTTCAGGGATTTAAGAAAAGACAGCTTATTGTCCCAGAGCAGGGAATGGGAATGGAATAATGAGGGTGTGGGAGGGATCAAGGGGAAGGAGAGAACAGACATGTATATACATACATGAGACAGATGTTTCAAAGTTCACCCCCAAGTATCCCTATAAACAAACACCCTAAGGCCAGTCCTTAGAATTATCTCTCACCTTTCCGGATGGGTCGATAAGCTTCCAAGAAGTACGGCTTAAGGTATACCTCGAAAAGATTGCCAGTGATGCCTTCCACCGTGTCATCGATAGGTAGCACGTGGATACGTTTGCCATACTTCACATCAGGGCACGGTTGGATGCTGAGAATGACAAGCAGATGCCACATTACCAACCACACTGCAGCCCCAAGCACTGGGTGTCCGAAAGGGCCTGGCACAGAGAGCTGATGGCAAGCAAAAGAGAAAAGGCAGGGATGGCTTTAGGTGAAGAGAGGCAGGAGGATAGAGTGGGAGCAAGGATAAAGGAACAGCCAAGCAGAACTAAGAGAACTAAGATAGGTCGCATTCGGGTAAGGGTAGTAGAAGCCATTAGAAGAAGCTTCTGGGGCTGCCCACTCCCAATCAGTGAACCAAAAGGAAGATTCACACATCTGGAACCCTTACAAAGAAGACTAGATAAGGGTCTTCAGTGAGAGATATCCAAGGATGACCCATTCTGGCTAATATTGGTGACCCAATATTACAAAGAGAGGTCTTTGTCTGTTAAATGTGAGGGTCTGAGAAATAGAAATAAAAAAAAAATAATAACCTCAGCCAGATGGTCAGAGCACCTTGAGAAAAGCAACTAAGCACCTCCTGGAAGGCTATACAAAACCTACGATCTATAAAGAAGAATCAGAAGCCTAAGATATTCCTGGCCAGGTGCCAGGTGGTTGGGTAGCAATAGCCAGAGATGACTCCAAGATGGGAAAGCCTCTTGATTCAAGTTAAATCCAAAATCGCTCAGACTGGCAACTATCCTGGGTCTGGCTCAAACTGCAACTCTCTGCTAGATTATTTTAGATCTTTAAAAAGACCTGCTAGGAACCCACCTTCCTTACCCACACTCCCACCTCATTCCAGCCCCAACACAAGTCATTAATCCAACACAGCAGTGAGGTTATTTGGCAGATACACACCCTCAAATGGCATCCTAAACCAGAGTCTAGGGTGCAATTAAGGTATACCTCTTGTAAGGGGGGAAAAGAAAAAAGGTATCAATAAAGTCACAGAAATGCCAATTTGTCCCAAAGGCCACGAAGAAGCAGATTTTAAAGTCCCAGGGAGGCAGAACCAACACCTAAAGACAACTCTGATACATAAGTCTCCCCATGTTTAGGAGGCTTCTGATATCTGCAGCTGCCAAGGCCTTCACAGGGTCTTGCCTATAAAGCAGGTTGTCTCTGGCCTCCCATCCCTGAGGGGCCAAGAACCACACACACACCTGATGACATCCCCTAGGCGTACGCGAAGGTTATTCCGAACAACTCTATTCATTCGAATCTTCTCATCAGAACATGTGTCATCAGAAAGCACAATGCACACAGCTTCCCGCCTCTTCTTTCCTTTCAGCAACACTGTATCACCTCGGAACAACTGGAGCTCATCCATCTTGGGCTGAGGAAAGAAGGTTAAGGCCTTTGGGTCACTGGGCCAGGGGGTAAGCAGCAGCCCCGGAGGTTGGGATTCCCAGTAAACCCCATCTATCTGTGGTCACTGCAAGAAAAATGAGAAAAGAAACCTGGGAAAAGCCCTCAGGTTAAGTGCAATAAGGAAAGATTAGACTGTGGACCTAACTTACCTGGGACAAGGACACCACACTGTTGTCCTCATTGATGGCTTCATCGACAATTAACCGATTGGGACGATTCTTCTGTTTAAGAATGGCTGTTGATAAGTCATCACCTTTTGAACTAGAAAGAAAAAGTGAAGTCAAGTCCCAATGTATACTCCAATTCCAGGAACTCCAATTTCTAAAACTCACACTTAGGAAAGAATTAGTAAATAGATGAAGCTGCCCTAAGTCAGAGAGTTCAGACGAAGGAAATTCAGCCAAAGTCATGAGTAACACCTACCACACATTACAATTCCCATTCCAGTAGCTCTTGGTATTTTGAGCACTACTATCCTAACTATAAAGTTCAAAGGTCAGAAAACTATGGCCTAAAAAGATTAAATGGAAGTGGAGACTAAGGACTAAGTACAATTAAAAAAATGAAATTGGTCTTAAGACAGAACAGTGATTAAGAGAAAGTGCTCTGCCATCAGATCTGCTGGGTCTGAATCCCAATCCTGCCATTACTTAACTGCGATCTTGGACAAGTTATTTAACCTCTCTGGAAGTTGATGTTTTCTAATCTGCAAAATGGGGACATAGTAGTACTTACCTCAGGATTACTGTCCTGTGTAAGATAATGAATGCAAAGTGTTCAACACAATGCCTGGAACATGGTATTAATAGTCACCATAATTAATTACTGTAGAACAAAGCACAAGCCCTTCCTCTGCTAAACTTCTTGCCAAAGTTGGCAGGACACCTTATTGTAGGGCTCAGGGAGGCCCCAAGTCCCATCAAGCAAGGCTGGGGACAATGAAGCAAAATTAGCTCTACTCTCTCTTACTGGCTAACCCTGATGCCAGAACTTTCTATATATCACAGGAATGCCAAATACAAAGACCATCATATTTGGGAGTGGGGGGTGGGGTGCGGGGGGTGGGTGGGAAACAAAAACAAAAACCAAACAAAACTAATAGATCTAGAACCTTCAGAAAGAGGTTTAAGCTCAAAAGGTGATTTGTATAAAGCCACATAACTGCATGGACTGGTTCAAAGTCCTTCTCACCCAAATTAAGATTGCCTGAGTCTAAACTCGGTTTGAACTGTCCAGTTTCAATTATTTCCTAGAAGTTAAGATTTACCTGACACTAATTTCTTACCTAGCTTATCTCCAGCCCTCCACTAACTAAACCCAGTAGGCTCTCCCTTTGAAGAACTACCTCCTTTTAGTAAGGCTCAGGAAAACATGTGCATTAACCTAGAGAGGCCAGACAATGGAGAAAGCAAAGAATAAAAAAAGATCTTCATGAATTATTTCTTCATTCAACAAATTAACAACAACAATATTTGTGCATGCATACATGTATGTGCATACGTGTGTGTACACACACACACACACACACACTACGTACTGTAATGGGATCCAGGGCTACATAAGTTAACAAAACAAGATAAAATAGTATTCCTATTAGGAAATATCTTCACAACTTGCAAGAAAAAGAGATGCCTATGCTCTAGAGTACCTACTATGATATTACGGGATTTTATATCTTTTGGTCCTGACACACCAAAAAGAAATCCAAATCCCATTCATCTAATAAAACTGTACACTTTCTGCTGACACTCACATAGGTTGTATCTTTAATCATCACCTTTAAACTAGTTTCCAAGAATGGAGTTTCCTAGGCTTAAACTTGCTCCCCCAATCCAGAAGTATGGCACTTTGGGCATAATGCTTCTGAGTAGACAAACTTTCCCAAGGCAATCATGGTAAATGTGACAGCTAAAGCTAAAGGCAACTGAAACCCATGAATTCTCCCTCTCCCTCACACCTCAAAATACCACCCAAAGGGTGCCCATGTTCCTGGCTTGACCTGTAGGATTAGGGATGGGGAAAAATAAAATGGCTGATGCCTCTAACCATCATAGTTTGTATTTCAACCTCAAAGCTGCAGTCGAAGAAAACTTCCAATCTGCCTACCATTCCTGACCCTAGCACTGGGAATGAGTGGTATGCTCCTCCCTTAAGACAAAGACCTTTAATGCCACATCCATCTAATGAGATCAAAGGAACCCCTAAAAAAGAGAATTCAGCCTCACCATGACCCAACAGCAGTCCTGGAAGCTCTTTGGGGATACCTCACATTGTCTTTTATGTGCATCAGACCCTTTCCAGAACCCCAATGGGCTATAAGGAACTTGGAGGGAGTTCAGGTAAGAGTCATCAGGATGACACAGAGGTTAGAAACCATCTTGATGCCCAATTTTAAGAGTTTGGGATTTTTTATTTTTATTCTTGAAAACAAAAAACTGAATAACCTAAAGGAATATTTTAAGTATTAGTAAGTGGTCCTTTTAAATAGGCAACTGAGTGATACCATATTTTGCCTTGTATAATGCGTGCTCAAACTTGCAGAAAAAAAAATTTTTAATTTTTAAAATTTGATTTTAATTTACATTTAGATATTTGTTTTTGTATCATAAAGGAATTTTAGCATTTACTTTTGAACATATGGTACATTAAAAAAATTTATTTAACAAATAATTACAAAACACAAGAACAGATACAAGGTATTTCACGTACTACTCATATATAATGTACATCCTTATTTTTCCCTCAAAAAATTGGGCAAAAAAGTGCACATTATACAGCAAAATATGGTACTCCATCTCGATTCAGAAACTTGAAAAAAAAGAACACACCAAAAAACCAATCAGGAAGGTGATTTGCATAGAAGAGTTTTCAGAGGTTGACTGTGTCTTTTCTTTTTCCATTATCTAAAGTTCTTGGTTATAAACCCAGTGGACAAGAGGTGGCCAGGTTTTATCTGATGCTTTTCTTAGGGGTAGAGGCCTCGCCCAGGATTTCTTAACACGGCCAACTTTAGGTGGAAAAAATCCGTGTGGGTTCGAGTTAGGGCAACTCTAACCTTCACGCCACGATGGTTGAAATCCATGAAGGCCCAGAACATAGGAACTTAGATTCGAACGATACAGCAAAAACCTAAAATAGTAGAGAAACTTAAAAAGTGCCTTTCTCCCTTCGCCTATTTCATAACATCAAGGAAAACTGATTAAAGATTTCTCATGAGTAACAACCGACCTCAGGTAGGAAGGTCAGATGCGAAAAGCAGGGCTCACTCACTCCCTCACTACTCACTCAGGTGGCGCAGGATGCTAACCGCGGACCGAGTGGACCCGACTCCAAAAGGGCCATGGTGAGCTTCCCTGGGCTCGCCGCCGGGCCTTCCCAGGTTCCGGCCTCCGCCCGCATCTCCGGTCTCGGAAGGCCTTCACGTGGCCCAAAGTCCACGCCCACCAGGCCCAGTTAGGGCGTTGGGGCCTGCTCTCCGGGAACCAAAAGATTTCAGCGGGTGGTAGGCGGAATCGCAAGGGGTTTCTCGGAGGCCCCAGGGCTTCGCGCCGGCAGTGTGGGCCAGCAGTCCTCCCCAGGCCCGGACGGCAGTTCCAAGGGAGCCAATTAGGCCGGCCGGGGCCTGCATGACACAGCACGATCTGGCCCAGGCCCCGACCCGGGCCCAACGCAAACCCCGCCTAGGGGGCGCGCGGGTGCGTAGACCAGCGGAGCCCAGCCACAGCCCCTCCTTCGCCCCCTTCCTCTCCTCTCCTTCCAAGTCTCCCTTTCCTGGTTTCCACCTCTTAGACGCTCCCACTGCCAGGCCGGGCCGGGCCTACACAGCACCGAAGGGCCCCCGGCTGCGCGCACCCACAGCGAGCGGGGATCTCGCGCGCGCATACACATTCACACGCACTCACTCAGCTCCCGAGGCCATGGCGCGCGCCTCTCCCGGCCGGCGGCTGTGGCGGCCCGCGAGTAACGGCTACAGGGGGTAGCAGGCGACCGACTGGACTGGGTCTCGGCTCCCCCGGGCGGGTGGCGAGCAGCAGCGACAAACCCGCAGGCAGCCTCCCTCTCACTTCCTCCCAGCGGCACCCGTGCGGTGGGCGGGCAGGAGACGTTGATTCCTGACCCGCGAGTGGGCAGCAACAGCGACGACTCAAACGACGGCTGCAGACGCTTCACTGAGACCGAGCGGAGAAGAGCCGAATCATCGGAAGAAGAGGTGCTCTAACCTCAGCCAATCAGCGCCTGCCCTAGGGACTTCCGCCCGCCTCTCAGCGCCTCTCCCCAGCAACTCGCGGACCAGAGCCAATCAGGAAATTCGTTTTGGCCTGGCTCCCGCCTCAGGGGTGCAACATGTCTGGTAACGCCACGTCAATTGGCCGCAACGCTGCGCTTCCTCGATGGATTGGAATTCTCGACCAATTAAAGAAAGGAGTGAAGCCAGATCGACTGGCGAGAGGAGTGTCTAATCCCTGGAGGCGGACTCGCCCACTTGGCTCCAGTTCATTGGCTCTTGAGTTTTTTGTGCTGGAAAAAGACCTGGCACAATGGATTGACCCCATGTATTAGTCTAGTACTGTTGCAGTGATAACAAACACCCTTATCTTCTTCCAAAACCTGAGGATTCACCCTAACCCCCCTCCTTACACCTTCAAAACTCTGGTTCAGGCTACCCCCTTCCTACTTTGGGACCCTTTGACTAGCACCAGTTTTTGTTTTTTAAACTTTACAGAGGGGAAGGGAGAAAAGGAAACAATGATGTGAGAAACATCAATCACCTCCTGTAGTGCCCCAGCTGGGGACTGAACTCACAACCCAAGCATGTGTCCCAACAGGGAACTGAACCAGCATCCTTTCACTTCGTGGGATGACACCCAACCAACTGAGCGACACCAGTCAGGGCAGCAACCCAGCTCTTAATCCGCCTGTATCCTTTAGTTGTTCAACCCTCCGGTAACCCTAATCTGACTTCCTCGGAGCTTGGAGGTCCATGCTTTCTCTTACCACTTAACATTAATATTAATGGTTTGAGGAGGGAGGGGCACTCAAATCCAGAAAGGGGTCAAAAGGTTACCACAAAACACATAACATTCAATAGAGCCCAAAGCAGCAAGGAAATTGCATGCCGAGTTGAAATTCTTGGGCCCAAAATACAGCTAGCCCTGACTATATTCAATAGGCAACTCTGGTAGCACAGTAACTGGATTCACCCTTCATCGTTTTCCAAAGACACATTTGACTGAGGCAGTTGATTCTCCTATTTCTAGAATTTAGGATTAAGGAGGAGTTTGGAAGTCAGAGACTCAGATCTGCTTGTCTCTCCCTCTAAGAATCAACTACCTGCCCTTGCCAAGACAGACCTGCCCAGACCACCTTCCAGATCCACCTCCACTCATTCTATCACTTCATACAGGATCCTGGGCTTTGGGGCTCTGCTTTTAGACAACAAGAAGGACTAAAGTTATTGCTTTCTGAGTAAGGATTCCTGTAGCCCTTTCTTCTACCCTAAACCTCAAGTCATAAGGTAGATGATGAAGGGAGAGGGCATCTTAGACAGCCAGCACTTAACTAAATCAGACAGCTGTAAGCTTCCCTTGAGTAGTCTGCTTACTACTCAAGTATATGTAGTAAGCAGAGAAGAGATAGATATGAGATTTTACTCAATACAAGAAAAGGGGAAACAGGAAAAAAAGGTGCCATGAGCAAAGTCAATGCCTTGTTGGTTGTGTGGGGGGGAAGGGGGGTCCTCTGGAACCAGATGACAGTAACTAGGCCAAAAAATTTTGCAGGCATACCACCAACTTCTCGAAAGCCCTCCCCATAGAAAGATGGCCCACTGGGGGCCCAAGCTCAGACTCGTCAAAACTTGGCAGCTACAGGTCACAAGGCTCCTGCAGAGATGTACCAAACTCTTCAAGAAGGGCTTCACGGTCAGGAGGACGAATCCAGCTCAAACAGGTTTCAAGGTACAAGGGGAGAGACCTGGAAAGCAAGAAGGGTAAGGCCTAAGAGTGAAGGACAGACAGAGGGTTGAGCAGCCTTCCCTCCCTTTCATTCACCACCACCCTCCCCAATGGGCCCATGA
Source organism: Phyllostomus discolor (assembly GCF_004126475.2). Classification (NCBI taxonomy): domain Eukaryota; kingdom Metazoa; phylum Chordata; class Mammalia; order Chiroptera; family Phyllostomidae; genus Phyllostomus; species Phyllostomus discolor. The sequence continues at coordinate 183,185,101 of NC_040905.2, forward strand.
TTCCAGGACACCCCACTGCCCGTCAGAACCAACCCAGCAGGACTCAGCCTCACCATGTAGCATTCTCCTGTGGTAGCTTAGTTTGGGCTTCTAGCCTCTGCCAAAGAGCAGTAGCCTCATCCCTCCGATCCAGCCTCTTCAGAGTCTGAAGCAGATGAAAGGAAGCATCTCCATTACCTGTAGCCCCACCCCAGAGTAGAGTCTTAGAACTTGACCCAGTCTTTAACATCATTTTATAAAAGGGGAAACTGAGGCATAAAGCAGGGAAATGCCTTGCCTACTGTCACACACTGAACCAGGAGTAGATCATTCCTGACTATTTCTATCCCTAAGCACTACCTGCCCAGGACAAAGTGCTCAGCTAATTCTATTCTTGTACAACACATTCCCAATGTAGTCATTGTCTTTGTGTTTGAGGACATTGGGGGGCTCAGCTAATTCTGTTTCTGCACAACACATTCCCAATGTAGTCATTGTCTTTGTGTTTGAGGACATTGGGAAGACTGGGGAACTCCTGAGAGGCCTTCATACACACTTGCACATGTCTCGTGTATGTCTGTACACTTAGGTATGTCCCTAGGTACATACAGCACAATCCCCTTCACCCCTCCTACATAGGAACATCACTTAGTACCTCCCCCATGGACATCTTTGTGCACCTGTGCATAGCCAACATCATGCAAGTATACATACCTGGGTACACCTGCACACTGAGGAGGAAGTCCTGTAGCGCTTTGGTATCCTGGCCACTGGCCCCCCATTCTAGTCCACGACTAATCAAGGCAGCTGCCCGAAGCTGTTGTAGTTCCACATCTGACGTATACCCCTGCTCACAGTTGGAAGCAGGCCCTGGGGACCAGCCCCAAAGTCAAGAAGTGTGTTCCCAGTCACATAGTCACTAAAACCCCTAGTCCCCTCTATCTTTCTTGTGTCCAGAGTCCCTTTCTCTTAAATTTCCCAGTGGGCTAGGACACTTGAAAAGGGAACTGATATCTACCATCACCACTTCTAGTAGGAAAGAGGAAAATTGAGAGTCTAGATCACCTTGTTCTTTGTCCTTAGGTGTGGCCCGGAAGAGCAGCTCGAGGCACCTAAAGTGAGACATACAGCAGAAATGAAGAGGAGTCAAGCTCAGAAACTCTGGGGTGCACAGGTAAGATTGGAGCTCACCAATGAATATTTATCCCTCCACACTTCCCCAAGGGCCCTGGTTGGTTTCCAGGGCTCACCGGCTAAATTCACTAATTGCCTGTTTTTGGTCTCCTAGTTGCACCCAGGCTTGGCCCTGAAGCAGGTAGGTGGCAGAGACCCAGGATGGGCACTGTGGTGACTCCTTGGTCCCTTTTCTTGCATCTTTCCATGGTTGGGGCATCTTGGGAAGCAGAGATGATGTGCGGCTCAGCAGCTCCTCACATACTGTCAAAGCATCCTGAGCTCGGCCTGCCTGGATCAGTGCTGCTGCCGCCTCCAAGAACACCTCAGGCATACAGGGCCCTGGGGGGCAGGTGGGTGGGGAGAACTGGGGTGGGAGAAAGATGCAGTGTCTTGAACTAATATGAGCCTCCACCCCCAACCTCTTCACCAGGCTCTGGTACCATATGGAGACCACCCACTGCTTGCTGCCCTGGATTCCTTGCTCTGGGAAGACTTCCTGGTCTGCCCCCAACTCTGGACAGACAGGAGATAAAACAGAACAGCAGTCCTGATCTACTCCAAAGGAGACTCCAACCCTTTCCTACCCCAACTGCCAAGAACCTTGAAGATATACCCACCTTTGGCTCCGAGCCATCCAGCAACAGGGCCAGCAGGTCCAAGTAATGCTCTACAGCGTCTTCTGCCCTGAGGAGTCATAGCCCATGAGCCTTACATTAGACCCTTGCTGGGTCCTCAAAGGGCTCTTAGCTAAGTAAGGGATGCTCAAGAGCTTTGGGGAGTGGGTCTTGGAGCTCCAGTCTTGACTCAGTATTAATATACCCTCCTTACAGAATGGGTTTTGGAGACTTCAGAGTTTTAAAGATACAGGTTAGTGTCCGGGGAAAGAGTTCTCAGTTCAGGTCCAGTGGCAAGGCAGGAGGTTGAGGAGTGGAGACCTATGTCCTGCCACCGACTCATCTATCCCACTGACTCACATGAACAGAAACAAAGTCACACCCCAGGGAGGTAGCAGAAGTGGGAAGAAGAGCTCATGTGAGCAACAGAACCTCACCTTCCCATCTGTAGACATCGGCTTGCTAGCAGGTATTTGACCTGGCTCAGTGTACCACAGTGAAGGGGTGAGGCTGGGTCAGGTCGTGGGAGTAGCAACTCTACCTCAATAAGAAAATGGGGGACTTCAGAGCTGGGAATGACATTCAAGGCCTAAAAGGGACAAAAGAAGAAAGTATATCTATAATCTTTGGGAGCCATACTTCCTTCTACTTATACTTCATTAGTCTCGTCCACACAAGCACCTCAGCAATCCCCATATCTTCAGTTGGTACAGTTCCTTACCTCAACCAGAAGTTCCAGACTCTCCAGCTCTGCTGCTGTGTTCCCCAGTTGCCGATATAGCCTTGAGGCCTCCAGAAGTGGGGGACCACAGATCGACTCCCCTTTCAGGGCTGCAACCAAGTATAGCAGAGCTCTCTGTGGACTGCCCTAGAGGGGTGAGAGGACATAAGCCTCAGGCACCCTCACAAAGAAAAAAGCTGTCCATAACACCCATGGTTTCCCTAACCCACCCTAGCATTGTCTTTACCATCTTTCGGAGACAGGTCCCCAGTGCTGTGTACACCTGGACCAACACAGGCCGTGGGCACAGACCTGAGGCCGCTTCATACAGGCTGCTCAGTGCCCTGGGCAGACTCCCTGTGGTCAGCTCCTGGAGGCCTGACAGCAATCAGAGTATGAGCTTAGACAGGCCACAGGGCATGAGTTAAATAAGACATGACAGGAAAGTCATGAGCCTAGAGGCCCCTTAAAATGGGGAGTGGTGGGGAAGGAATGAGTTAGATTGCTAACTGACCTTGGCGAAAGGCAGATGCTGTCAGAAGGACATCCCTCAATCTCTGGGCATCCTGCAGGGTCAGTGGATCATCTGATGCCTTAGCGGGGGGGTTCCAAGTTTTTAGAAGGAGCAGCAGATCCCCAGAGGCCTCACTCTGGGGAGAGAAGGACCATCAGAGGACCCAAGCCCATAACTCTTTCTTCTCCTGTCTCAGTCTACCCTGGTTGGACCTTGAATTCAAAGGTCCTCCTGACTCCTGTTCCCTCAATTCTAAGAGACTGGTAGCTGTGGGGAAAGGATAAAGGGAGGAAGACAAACCCGGGGGAATGATAATATATTCTAGTGTACCTCCTCACTCAGGATAAGTCCATGAGGACAAAGGGCAAGGACCATGTGTGAGTTACTTATGAAAAGACTGAGACTGGGAAGTGACTTCAACATGGTCATGAAAGCCCTAACCCTATCTAAGATTATTAAGCTATTTTAAAAACACACCCAAGAGAATCCCTCCCATGTGGGACCAACCATAGCAAGGTCACCTAAGATTCCTTGAGATAACCCAGGTCTAGTGACCACCAATCAAGCACCCTTTCCAGCACATAATGATGCTACTGCAGCTTGGAGGGGAGAGGGGAAGGAAAATATCCTTACTTAGATCCAGGTTACTTCCTGAATTACCTGGCTACCGTTCAGAGTCTGCAGCAGCAAGGTCAGGTCCCCAAGACGATCAGTGCTTAGCCAGAGGGCAGCCTGCAGGCCAGCCAGGTGATGAAGGGCAGGGAGCAGCTCCGGCGGAAGGGAGGACACGTGAAGGACGGAATTCCACAGCTCCATGAGTCCACCTTCCAGCCTGGGCCCCAGCTGCTTCTGGGTTTCCAGCACTATAGAGCACACACACATACAGCTGAGACAGGGCCTCATCTCTGGCTTTCCTTTTATGCAGGAACACAAAGATGCTCCTAGTCTGAGGAGCACATGAAGGATTGGAGAAGGGCATCTCCCTTCGTGGAGGTGACAGATTATGTGGTTCCTCCCATCCTCCTTGCAAGGACTGAGGCTGGCAGGGGTATGGGAGAGAATCTCTGGACCTCACCTCTCTCTAGGCCATGTTGGATATCCTGTGCCTGGTCCTCAGTGAAACCCTGGGCCAGGCTCACCCTCAAAGTAGTAAAGTTGCAGATAACAGTCAATTCCAAGGGGAGAACAAGAACCGCTGCAGGGAGCCCTAGAGTGACAAATGTTGGTCTCACAGGCTGCTCCCCCATGAAAAATTCCCTGAATAAGGCCCCAAACCACAGATCACCCCATCTCAACTAAATGGTCTCCAAAAAGAACGTGCCCTTTGGACAAAGTATGGAAAGGGCAGAAAGTTCTCCAGATTAAACTACTCTGGAAATCACTTCTTCAAATGCTGCTGCTGCTGCTGCTGTGTGTGTGCATATAATAAGAAGATAATCTTGTACAAAGATGATCCACTCCAGTCCTCTCCGTGCCCCTGTCCTGAGTAATTTCCTCAATCCCAGAAATGGAGAGAAGAGGAACTAGTCTCTGGCTGCGGAGGGTGTATATGTTGGGGGGCGCGGGGGAAGGGCAGTACTGACCACCCTGAGGAAGACCCTGCTTACCCAGCAGACTATGGAGGAGTCCCCTGAACCCTTCCAGCGAATCTTGAGCCAACTGCTGTCGCCTCAGAGACAGATCCGAGTCCTGAGCCACCTGTCAAACATAGGGTGTAGTGTCACTGAGAATAAGTCCTTTCCTCCTCTCCTGCAGCAGTGGCAAGGGATGTCCTTCTCCAGTCATTTCTGGCTTTAAGGGGAGGTCAAGCTCAGACTCTCCGCTCCCATTCGCTGGGGTAAATCCATAGCAAACCCTCTTTCTGGTATTTTGGGGCTGAAAAGCCAGGGTCCAAGCAACAGCTTTACCTTGGCCTGTCGAACTAGCCGGTCATTCTCTGCCCTCCACAGGTCCAGGCAGTTGACTTGCGGCACTGAGGAACTCAGAGGGATCTGGTGGGACATGGTGGCCGAGGCTGGGCCCGGACACCTGGAGAGGCCTGCAAAAGGGTCAGCCCATTGCCCCACAGTACCCACACGAGCTGGGAGGAGCCTGTGCACCTCCGCACCTCACCGCGTTTCCTCCGCTTCGAGCCGGGAGAACCCGACCCTCTCCCCGCAGCCTGGCCTGGCTCTCTCCCCCTCGCCTCTGGCTCTGGTTGGCCAGGCCGACAAAACTCGGCTGTGGTTGGTCGTCTTCAAGGGATAGTGCCCGCGGGAAACTCGAAAAACAAACGAGTCCGGACAGACCAGTGAGGAAGGCTGAGGCGGGCAGGAAGCGGGAAGCGTGTCTGATAAAGGAGTTCTTACAGCTCAGTGGTCCACCGTTCGGCTCGCAGGCCTTGAGAAACCAATATCGAAACCAGAGCCAGAGGCTCAGCCCTTCCTCCCCAGCCACACTCCCACGTCTGTTGGGTTTCCCCTCCCTCCGAGGAGGGCAGGCCCGCGCGAGGCATGCTGGGAGTCGCAGTACCGCTGACAGCCGCTTGAAAAATCCGGCGGGGAGCAAGCGTCTCCCAAAACAACTGACTGGAGACCAAGGCTCCGTAATACGGCCATCCTTCCTCTGCTCACCATAGAGCATCATCAACACGCTCACCGCATGCAGTCTGACTGCTGGCAGCGCGGCCCTGTGTTTGTGCAGCCTGCATTGCTCACACGTTTTATGTGCTCAGTCCTTTCAGAAAATGCAGATAGGAGAGCTGGATATTCGAATGCCACACATAAAATCAATTCAAAATGGACAGGTTGGACCTTATTAAAATTAAAAATTCATGCTATAGCCCTGGCTGGTGTGGCTCACTGGATTGAGCGCAGGCCTATAAACTGTAAGGTCTCCAGTTCGAACCCTGTCAGAGAACATGCATGGACTGCAGGCAGGTCCCCAGCTGGGGGCTTGCAAGAGGCAACCTATGAATGTTTCTCTCACACATCAATGTTTCTCTCCCTCTCTTTATCCCTCCCTTCCCCTCTCTCTAAAAATAAATAAGATCTTTAAAAGCAAAACAACAACAACAAAACCCTCTCATGCTACCAAGACACCATCAAGAAAGTTCAACTACAAAGTGGTAAAAATATTTGTAAATCATATACTTTATAATGGGCTTACTACTCTCAAAGATCAATAATACTTATTTGAACCATTTTAAGGCAGGCAGAAAAATATGAATAGACAGTTTACCAACAGGATACATGAATGGCTAAGAAGCACACAAAAAAATGCTCAACATCATTAGCCATCAAAAAAATTGGATAAAATGAACTTCATCAAAACTTAAAAATTTTGGCCCTGACTGGTGTAGCTCAGTGGACTGAGCTCGGGCTGTAAACCAAAGGGTCACCAGTTCGATTCCCAGTCAGGGAACATGTCTGGGTTGCAGGCCAGAACCCCAGTGGGGGCCAGGTGAGAGGCAACCACACATTGATGTTTCTCTCCCTCTCTTTTTTTTCCCTCCCTTCCCCTCTCTCTATTAATAAATAAATAAAATCTTTTTTAAAAACTTGAAAATTTTGTTCTTACATGCTATACAAATAGCTGAAGGTTAATTAGCAATATAACTAAATAGTACTGCTTCCAGTCTCCATCAGACAAATAAACAAAAAAACTTAAAAATTTTGTGCTTCAGAGGACACTGTCAAAAAAAATTAATAACCACCCACAGAATGTTTTTTAATAGTTTATTTTTCATTATTTTCTTCAAATATTTTCAAATCATAAATGTGATAAGGGGCTTATGTCTAGAATATATAAACAATGCTTATAACTCAATAATAAAAATACAACCCAATTAAAAGACAAAGGATCAAAATGGACAGTTCTCCAATAAGCACAAGAAAGATATCCAACAGCATTAGTCATGAAGGATCTGTAAACTAAAAGTACAATGAGACCACTTCACACCCACCAGAATGGTTAGAAACAAGATGAGTAACAAGTATTGGCACGGATATGCAGAAATTGGTACTCCCATACACTGCTGGTGGGAATATAAAATTGTGCAGCAGCTTTGGAAAACAGAGAGGTAGCTTTTAAAGTTTTTACAACTTCTCAACAAGTTGAACAGAATTGCCACGTGACCTAGCAATTTCACAATATGCCACTAGGTATATACCTCCCAAAATGAAAACATATGTCCAAACAAAAACTTGTGTATGGATGTTCATAGCAGCATTATTAATAACCACAAGGTGCAAACAACCCAAATGTCCATCAATGGGTGAGTGAATAAACAAAACGTGACATATCCATACAATGGGATATTATTTGGCCTTAAAAGGAAACAAAGTACTGCCCTGATTGGTATGTCTCAGTAGGTTGGGCGCCATCCTGCGCACTGAGACAGCAGTTCAATTCCCTGCTACATGGATGAACCTTGAAAACGTTAGGCTAAGAAGCCTGACAGAAAAGGCCACATATTATATGATTCCATTTATATGAAATATCCAGAACAGGCCAATCCACAGAGACAGAAAACAAATTAATAGTTGTCAGATGCCAAGGGCAAAGGGGATTGGAAGTAACTGCTAATGGGTGATTTCTTTGGGAAGTGCTGGAAATGTCCTGGTATAGCAGTGATGGCAGCACACTGTAAATTGTACTAAGGGCCAGTGAATTGTACAGTTTTAAATGGTTAATGTTGTTATATGAGTTTTACCTCAATTTTAAAAAAAGAAAAAGAATGAAGCACTTATATATGCTATTATACAGATGCACCTTGAAAACATTAAGCTGAGTGAAAAAAAAGCCAGTCACAAAAGGCCATACATTATATGATCCCCTGTCTACGAAGTGTCAAGCAGTGGTTGCCTAAGGCTAGCAGTGAGATGGGGAAGGATGCGAGTGATAGGAAAAAGTATCTAGTTTCTTTGCAGGTTGATGAAATGTTCTAAGACTGTGGTGACGGCTCTACAACTGTGAATATACTAAAAATCATTAAATTGTGTACTTTAAATGGGTAAATTTTATGGTAAATTGTACATCAATAAAGTTCTTTTTAAAAAAGGGAACAGTGAGACCCTGACAGACGTGGCTCAGAGGATTGAGTGTCATCCTGCAAACTGAAAGGTGGCTGGTTTGATTCTGGGTCAGAACACACACCTGGATTGCAGGCCAGGCCCCCAGCTGGGGGCATGAAAGAGGCAACTGAGAGATGTTTCCCTTGTACATCGATGTTTCTCTCCCTCTCTTTCTCCTTCTCTTCCCCTCTCTCTAAAAATAAAAATAATCTTTTAAGAAAACAAAGAAACAATGAGTTAGTGTGCAATGGGATATTTGATGCTAAGTAAAAGGCAGAGATAAGAATTTTTATTTTTTAGATTTATTTTTTTAGAAAGAGGGGAAGGGGGGGTAGAAAAACATCAATGTGTGGTTGCCTCTCACGGCCCCAACTTGGGACCTGGCCCACAACCCAGGCGTGTGCCCTAACTGGGAAATGAACCTACAACCCTTTGGTTCACAGCCCAGCACTCAATCCACTGAGCCACATCAGCCAGGGCAGAGATAAGATTTTTTTTAAAGATTTTATTTATTTATTTTCAGAGAGGGGAGGGAGAAAGAGAGAGAGAGGGAGAGAGAGAGAGAGAGAGAGAGAGAGAGAGAGAGAGAGAGAGAGGGAGAGAGAGAGAGAGGGAGAGAGAGAGAGAGAGAGACATCAATGTGTGGTTGCTGGGGTCACGGCCTGCAACCCAGGCATGTACCCTGACTGGGAATTGAACCTGCGACACTTTGGTTTGCAGCCCGCACTCAATTCACTGAGCCACATCAGCCAGGGAAGAGATGAGAATTTTTAATAGTGTAAATCAATGTGCTAATATATTTCTTTAAAAGATTATCTTTAGGCTCCAGGGAAGGAAGCTCCCTGCAAAGAAAAAGCGACTGGGGCGGGGCAATGAGCTAACCTGAAGACAAGGTGAGGAATTGGGGTCTGAAATCCTTCCTATGGGTCTAGGGATGGAGAAAAAATCTTTATTTCTTCCGACAAAGGTGCTGCCTGCTCACTAAATGATGCTTGGGAGATTGAGGGAGGGGATGGGACTTTTTCCTTTCTAATTCATTTTACAGGCTAGCTGAGGCCTGATTTCTCCCTTTGCATTATTAAAACTATCACTGCCAGGGTCCAATGCCCCACCCTCTAATTGCCTGAAACAGTATATACTTTTCATCATCTTCCATCTTGACCTCTATAGCAAGCACTAGAGACTATTGGCCATTAATAACTAGACCTCTTCCTTCAGCTACCACAGGAGTGAATGCCTTTACCGCACAATCACTGCTACTCAGCTTCGCTTCTTACTCTGCCAAGGTAGGTGCTACCCCATAATTTTAACATTCGTTCTCTTTCAGTGGTCTCATCTCCTCCTGTCCTGAGTACTCTCAAATCTCAAACCCCAGTCCTAACCCTTCTCCTCAGAGCCTCTTCCTTACTCTTCTCATGGACATTTCCACAGGGACTTCATGTCAGCACTTCCAAATGACATAGGAATGGTGAGGCGGACAGAAGACACAGGAGACATGCACGAGGAGCATTGTATTCATCCAGTTTTGGCTTCAGGCCAGGAATAATCAATGGGAGAAGGAATGTTTAAGCTGGGCAAGTAGGTCTGACAATAGGCAACACAGGTCGGGAAACTAGGGAGTCCTCCACAGAAGTGAATGAAGGGCACAGGGTGTTCTGGAATGAAAGGACACAGTAGAGGAGACAGCACTACTGGGGCTTTAGACAGTGAACGTCTGTGTGCTCCAAGATGCCTGGGCTTGTCTTTTCAGCCATCTCTGTTAACAGTCAAAGATAAAAGTATAATAAAATACTCTGCATGGCAAAGGAAAATGGCAGGTGAGATAGAGGGAGTGATTTGGGAAGAGCTGGGGGCAATGAATTCACACAACTCCAACCATTCCCCAAAGGCTCCTAGGTAAAGCAGGTCTGCAGATGATTCCACCTGTGCCTGGTGGAGAGGGAAACTGACGCTCCCAAATGCCCCTCTAAGATAGTGGGCGCTTCCCCACAACTCAAACACACATATTTACATTATTATTTTATTCCACTTTGGAGACTACCCCCCAGTCCTTGAGATGCATCCAAAGCAGGAGTTAAGGATCAGGCCCCATTATGATTTTTAATTATAAAATAATAAAGTCCCAGATGCTAGTAGCTCCTGGCTGCATGGTGGTAATAGGTGTGGCTGAGCCTCTCTTGCAGATGACCCAGCACCTGTATAGGCCAGACTAGACTGTTCTCCAGTTCTCTCCGTGGCCCTCACAGCCAAGGCTACCTATGCTGGGCCAGAACTAGCTGCCGGGACCAGGAGCTCACAGCACCATCCACTCGCATCACCAAAGATAGGCCCAGGAAAAGTCCCACACTGCTCACAATGAAGCTCATGGCCTCAAAAATGAACCTGCAAAAAAGGGTGGAGAATATCAGGGAACACTAAGAGTAGGTCTAGAGCCTCTTCCCTGCTGAGGCAAAAGTTTGCCCACCCTGGATGTTCATTCTTTGTTCCCAGTACCATCCTCCCCAGCACCTCTACTTCCCAAGCAAAATGCACTCACTTGGGGGCAAACACCTTCCAGACCATGAGATGCCTGCGGAGGATGGAGGCTGCCAAGGCACAGGCCAGAATCTAAGGGAGAGGAGGAGTCAAGTTACTCAGAAAGAGAAGGAGGAAGCAGGTCAGAGAGAGCTGCTGTAGGCCCCTGTGAAGAATGAGAGGAGTAGGAAAGTAGTGTGTGTCAGTGGAAAAAAACCTGGGCTTGGGCAGACACTGAAGAGACTAATTCTCTTCCTGGCCCCACCAGTTGTGCTGCTAACACTCAGGCTCTGCCTCCCAGTGTGGAGGAAGATGTCATAGTCACACCACACCCTCTGCCTCTGAAGGAGAGGAGGAGGACCCAAGACCACACCTTGGGAAAGAATCCTGACCATCACCTCAGGCTTTCCTGTCTGAACATCAATGGAGTAATCCCAAATGTAACCCACAGGGTCCGAATGTAGCTTGTAGAGAGCAAACAATCTAAGCCCATGAAAGGAGATTAAAGAGATTCAGGCTCAAGTTTCAGTATTGCTGTTTGAGGCAACTACCTTGGGCAACCACTTCACTTATCTGTACCTCAGGCAAGGCTCTCACCCAGGGTTTTAGCAAAGTATGAATAAAAGAACGTGAAGAGCACACGTGAGAAAAGGTCACTAACTCCAAGATCTCTCCCCTGCACCCACCTGAATACCAAGGACAAAGAGGTACTTGAGGCCCAGCTGCAGCAGTGCTACACTGAAGTGGTGAGGTGCGTTCCACAGCCGCATCTCCATCAGTGGTTCCTCTTCTTCCTCAGGCCCGACTCTGGCCTCAGCTTCATTGCCTGGGGGCTGCCGCCTCTTCTGGGACCCTTGACTCTCACATAGGAAGGGCCAGAACAGGAGCAATGGGCAACCTACTGTCTCAGAGGAAGGCAGGGCCAGAATCAATGGAGGATGCAGGGTCCACACCAGCCCGGTTCTCAACCACCCCAGTTCACTCAGTCTCTAATTAACACAGGCCAAGGGATACCAGAGATCCAACAAAATTACCTCACCCTACTTAAATCCAGAAAGTTACTTTCCTTCTACAAAGCCAGAGCAAACAATGGAAGCAAAGAAGGACTGAGGAGGTACCTGCATAGAGGAGGTGGGAGGCAAAGGTGTTGGCCCCAACCAACAAAGCTGGCAGCCAGGTGGAGGAGCCATGACCTTCTGGGAATCCCACGAAGGCTGCATGCCAATGGATAGTTGGAAAGACAGGCTGGTGACCCGTGGAGTAGAAGGTCTGTGAGGCCATGAGAGCCCAAGCAGAGACTGCCTGCCATGGCACAGTAAAAGGACCTGGGGAAAGAAACATGCCTCTTTATAGTCACATTCCATTCCCTAATCTGTAGCCTACTGTCCCATGATCCCATACTACTACTACTACTACTACTACTTCAGTGCTAATTCTTATATGTACAAGTGCCCATCACCCCAACCTCCTATAGTTAACACTCTGTTATTCTAATCTGCTCTAAGGCACAAAGCCCCATTACGCTAATCTGAACCCCACTGTGGTTAATTAATCTCTTTCTCTCACATACATGTAGCTCACTATGACATTATATACTCATAATTCACCATTCCCATGACTGGAAAATCAGAAAATGTGTTCACGAGGATGCTGCTTTTCCTTAAGAATGAGTCTTGGAGTATTCCTTGTTTCCCTCTCTCATCATGAACCCTGCTGGCCCTGACAGCCAGTCAGCTTGGCTATAGCAGATAAGGGAGAAGGTATCAAAAAGATCCTCCCAACTGTGTGGGGCATGAGACCCTGTGTCAAGGTGAAGAACCTGAGGAACAACACCAGCCTGGAGGGGAAAACAGAAGGGGCCAAACTCACATCCCTACTGTCCCTGGAGGAAGCAGGGCTGAGATATATATTTACCAGGGGTGCTGATGGGTATCCCAGCAGCAAGCAGATGCAGGAGAAGGAAGCTCTGCAGAAACAGAAGCAGGAACACAAGACTAATGCGCTCTGCGTGCAATAGCAGAAGTGGGAAGGCCAAGAGGGTGAGGGCTGTGACCATAGCAGCTGAGTAGACATTCCCCAACTGACAGGCAGCCAAGGTCAGGGGACCCTGACATTTGGTTCTCTCCAGCCGGCCCCGGAACTCCTCCTGCATGTGTCGGTAGATTTGAGGAACCACATAATCCAGGTCAGCCTGAGAAGTTGGGGGACCTGAGAAGGGAGTGAGGATAGTCCTGGTCCTTGGAGCACCCATCGTAGCCTTTGCCAGCACCGTCACAGGCCTCCAGAGCAACAGCAAGAGCCCTGAAGTGGCCAATGCTGCCACAGCCCTAGGCAGCACAACTGATGCGCCAGCGACAAGGGCCTGGAGACGTGGGGGTGCTTCATCTGCCCCCGACGCCAATGCCCAGTAGGCAGCAGTGCCCAGTACCATTAGGGGCAGCCCCCACCGCACAAAGAGCACAGGGGGCTCGGGGCTCTTGAGATTACCATAGTGATGAAGCCACAGGCGTACAGCAGCTGACAGGGCCACCAGCGCCCCCACACAAGCTCCATACCACAAATTCTTGGCTCGACCCCCCACCATGGATGCCAGGGGACTCAGCCAGGGAGAGGAGTGGCAAGCAGGTGTCTCTTCAGGGCAGCGATGAAAAAGACCAGCTAGTCTTATACATAAAAGTAATCCAACTCCAAGCCCCAGAACATGCATTCCATTGTGCTGTGGAATTGGGCCTGCTGGGGAAGAAAAGCCAAGGCGGGGTACCGTGAGCAGCTTAGGTGGCAGCAGCTTGCCCTCCCAGTGAAGCTGGGCGAGCAGGAGCAAGATGAGTGAGCACAAAAGGAAGTGCGTGGCCCTAGCCTCAGCTACAACAAAGCTATCAGAGAAGAAAGCAGCAAAGCGAATGAGCAAGAGGAAGAGAACAGGCCCAGGGGTGGGAAGCAGGGCTGCCAGGGGCCTCTTGGACCCCCAGCTAGGCCAGGCTTTCCAAAGAAAATGTAGGAGTGAGCCCATTGCAGCCATAGCCCCTAGAACCACTGGATCCAGCTTCAGCTCAGTAGTTGCCAGGAGGCCTACGCACACTGCAACCCCAGCCAGGCCCCAGGCCATGGATACCAGGAGGAGAGGGCAAAGGTAGAAGTCTGGGGATGTTGCCCACTGGGATATCAGCAGGCAGAGAAAGCAGCCAGCAGCCAAGAGAGCAGCACCCCCTGCCATGCGGACCAGAGAGAAACGAGCCCAAGAGTCAATGCACATGGCCCGAACTCCCCGTAGGAACTGCTGCAGCTCAGCAATCACAGTCTGTAGTGCTGCCTCGGCCCTCTGGGGGCTCTGCAGAAGCTGCTGGTAGTCAGCAGAGGCCTTGGAGAAGAGGTTACGCAGCCGATGAAGCTCCTCAACTTGGAGGTCCTGAGCAGCAGCTGAGTAGGTGTGAAGAAATCGGGACACCTGGCAGAAAAGGTCAGAGGCCAAGGGGAACAGATCAGAAATTGTAACAGAGGCAAGGATAGTATTACCAAAGGGGATACCTGGAAATCAAGGAACCAAACTCCGTCTAGGAGCAGGGGGAAGGGAGGGACAACGGAAGGAGGCCATGGCTATGGAAGGTGAGATTAAGACTGAACATAGGACAATAGAGCAGGGTCATTATGCTTCTCCCATATCTACTGTAGCTCTGTCACCTGGGGGGTCAACCCATCACCTACCTGCTGGGCATTGAGATGGAGAGCTGAAGCTTGGGCCAGAGTGGACGAGTGAGGTTGTAAGTCTTCAACCTCTGAGAAGAGCTCAGTCATCACCTCCCCGATGTTCCCAAATGGGATGGGCAGGCCCAGTAGCAGGGCGAGCGTAGGCACAAGGTTGATTTGAGGAACTACCTCTGGCTCCTAGAGGACAAAGACAGGGGTCAATAGATTTACCACAGAGCTGAAGTCAGTGCTTGGGATGGAAGACATAGGGGTATAGGTAGGAAGTGAGAGTGGGGGGCCTAAAACAGAAGGAGCCACAAGGATGCTGTGATCATGACACGGGCTGAACACCTGGAAACCAAAGCACACCTCAGGCCTCACCTCTGGCGGGGCCCTGCGGAAGAGCGCCGTGGGACTGTACAGAAAAAGTGCAGCCGAGATCTCCAGCTCACTGTCCCCTCCGTGGTCTCCACTCTTGGTCATTCCATGGTCCCCAATCACCACCAAAAGTGTGTCATTCTCCAGACGTTCCACAACTCCTCTGGGAGCCAAGAATGTGTCAGGGATAGAGATGGATAAAGATTTCTCTCAGGGGCCCATTCACCCCCAACCATAACTTTCATTAGTGGGGCCTAGACCTTTGGCAGAGAGATATCTCTTCAGTAATAACCATATTGCCCAAAGCCACACACTGAACTACTCAAGATGGATGAGGCCCCTAGCTTCAGAAAAAAGCCTAGAGAAGGCAGAATACAGCCAGGGAAGAGGCTCCAAGGTATGGGCTTTTTCTCTTGGGACCATATATCCTGAGGTTCTCAGACATAAACCCAATCCCCCAGACAATATCCCACACTCACTGGATCACCTGGTCCATTTGGCTAAGTTTCTTGGCCATTTCAGGGTGGTGAGGGCCATGCTTGTGGCCACAGTGATCCACACCCAGGAAGTGAGCAATCAGTGCGTCCCATTCACCACTGTCCACTGTGAAGGGGAGAACACTGAGCACAGGGGACTAAGGCCACCTCCTCAAACCCAGCCAGGCTCCGATGTTCCTATGTCCAGGGACACAAACCAAGCCACTGCAACCACTGGAGGCTCAGAATTTGTGGACTGAAGCAGCCCTCTCAGCCCCCAGTCTTAGGCCTGCCTCTTGCCCCATGCTCACTGGTTGGGTAGAGGTGTTCCAGGATGCCATTGTCCACTGTGTGTAGGTCTTTGACGTTGAAGGAGGGGAAGAAGAAGGCTTGGGAGAAGGCTCCAGGAAAAAGGTCTTTCCAGGTGTCATCTCCCATGAAGACCACACGCCTTCCTGCAGGGGCATGAGAGTGGGTCACAGCCT
This sequence comes from Phyllostomus discolor, assembly GCF_004126475.2. Taxonomy (NCBI): domain Eukaryota; kingdom Metazoa; phylum Chordata; class Mammalia; order Chiroptera; family Phyllostomidae; genus Phyllostomus; species Phyllostomus discolor. The sequence continues at coordinate 183,200,696 of NC_040905.2, forward strand.
GAACAGGAGTCAGGGCAGGGGAAAAGAGGAGAGAAAGCCCTTTAAAGACTCATCAGAAATCCCAATCATGCACTCGAAGTCACAGAAATTCTACACAGCAATCCTTTATCCTTCAAAGTCTAAAATTTTCTGCCAGGAAACTTTTCCTGATAACCATACTCCACCCAGACCTCTCACTCCTTATTCTTACACAAGGTTCTGCTAGTTCTTAGGCTCTGGCTATCTCTGCTACTGTTTCTCCTGGGCATACCTTGCTGTTTCCAAGTCAGTGACTAGACAGGGCCTAACCCTCTGCTCTCTCCTCCACACTTGTGACAATATCCAGACCCACATCTTCTCCTCTTCATTTCTCCCCTGCTCCTTTACTGAGAATGCCCCAAAAGTAAAACTAGCACCCCATGCAGATTAGAGACTCCACAAGAACAAAGCCTGGACCTATGTTCCCTGCATGCAGGGACATGGTCTTTTCTCTTCCCCCATCTTCCCACAACATAATCAAGCATGCAGCCAGATACCCAAAGTTCTGGCTCTCTGACTTCTAACGAAGAAACTTGCCAAAGTACTTCCAACCTGAAAGGAGGTCCAAACTGACCTGTACTGGCGAGCTGCTTAATGAGATTGTCTTCCACTATGGCGTAGCTGGCAAAATTACTGCCAGCATCAATAAAGGTAGGCAGTGAGCCAGTGGTGAGGGCCTTAAGGCGCTGCATGGTGGTGGTGGGAGGATCAGCCTTAGATTGGTAGAGCCTGGCATGGTGAGGCTGAATCTCCAGGATCCGCTGCAAGGAGTGCAATTTGCCCAGAAAGGGCAGAGAGACAGAAGGCTTCCCAGGAATGTGTGAGCGCTGTGGCTGGGCGAAGTCAAATCGCAGAGCATCTATCAGCACCAACACAACCCGGGAGAATCTCGGAGCCATCCAGCAGGCCCTGGGCTCCCCTTGTCTCTTCCATGGAAGGGGCCCGGGGCCTGGGGGCTCTTGGCAGCTGCTATGGTTGGTGAGCTCCAAACGGGTGAGCAGAAAACCACTAGTGAAGAGGGCAATCCCAGCATAGAAGAGAAAGCTGACCCAGACCAGGAAGAGCAGCACTGAGATCTTCTGCATCCTGGTGGTGGCGGCGGGGAAGAGAATTCATCACTGTGGGGCAAAGAACCAGTGGGTATTCTGGTGCCTCAATGCAAAGCCCAGATAGAATCACTTTCTCTTGGAAGCCTTCCTGAAGATAAACAGTTCCACTGCCAACCCAGTGCAATGTTTCTCTCCATCAGTTATACCAGCGTTTCTGAAGGTGAGATCCGTAGACTATGAACATGAACCCGGGGTGGCTATTAAAATGCCGATTTCCAGGCCCCTCCCCAGATCTACTGAATCAGGATCTTTGGGAGTGGAGCATAGGAATTCATACATGTACTCCAGGAGATCGTAATGAGGAAACGCACAGTCCACGAGGGAAACTTATTCCAAGTGATAGACTGCTCTCCGACAATCCGTTTCTCCACCTCTCCTTGCCAATCTCAACACCCCTGGGGTGACCAGGGCTCGCAGCCGCAGGGGACCCCTGAAGGCCTGGATGACGGCGCCGCCTGGCGGGGACCGAGGGGACCAAGGGGAGGTGTCACACTCCGCTTCCCGACAGCCACAATCACCTGAGGCAAGACCTGCTTCGAGCAGCAGGGCAGAGGCGTGGGGTCTAGAGCCAGTTGGGCCTCGCCGGGATCCAGTCGTGCGAATGGCTCTGCTTCCTCCAGCGACTACTCGGCCTCCACCTGGGCACCCTAACCCCAGTACTGGGCACCTAGGCTGCGAGCCGGGGGTAAGTTCCCTTACTTCGAGGAGAGGGGTTTCACGATGGGGTTCTCAGAGACCCTGGCTCACCTTGAATGGCGCCCGGAAAAGCCTCGGCGGCACCTGCGGCCGACACCACAGATGTGCGCGCGCGTCGAACAGAGCGGCCCGCGGGGGCCACATCGCCATCTGCCGGCGCCTCCGAGGAAATTCGGCAAGAAGCACATGGCTGGCAAGGGGTAGAGTTGAATGACATTATAATATTTAGGAGAACTGGGGACCAGAGGCAAAGTTAGAACACAGGTTCAGGGAGCCACTCTCCATTCTTGTTTAAGACTAATAGCTAGGTCTCTGGAAGCAAACCGCTTGAACCCTAGAGTATCATGTCAGCGGTAAAATGGGGATAAATAATAATTATTTTCCGCTTTTCCATTAGCTGACTCCAACTGACAGATTTAATTTTTTCCTCTAAGTCTTGCTGAATCTTAAACTCAATAACAAGAAGGCAAATAATCCAATCTAAAAATGGGCAAAGGATCTGAATACACATTTCTCCCCCCATCCCCCCCAATAACTGAACAATAAACACACAAAAAGATGTTCAACATTAGCCATCATGGAAATGCTAGAGACACCACTTCAAACGCACTAGGATGGTTACAATCAAAATGACAAATAACAAGTATTGGCATAGATGTGGAGAAATCTGAACCCTCATACACTGCTGTTGGGATTGTAAAATGGTGTAGCAGTTTTGGAAAACAATCTGGCAATTCTTCAAAAGGTTAAACATAGGGCTATCATATGATCCAGCAATTCCACTCATACCTAAGAGAAATGAAAACATATCCAAATGAAAACTTGCACATTAATCTTCACAGTAGCGTTATCTGTAAGTCAAAAGGTGAAATCTACTCATATGGCCTTTACTGATGAAGGGTAAACAAAATATCACATTATTCCATTTATGTGATTACATAAATCTAGAGAGACAGAAAGTGAATTAGTGGTTGCCGAGGGCTGGGGGAGAGGGAAGTGACTGCTAATGGGTACAGGGCTTTTGTAGCAGGTGGGGATGGGGGACAGGTGGTGGAAATGTTTTAAAATTGGGTTGCACAACTGTGAATATACTACGAATTACTGAATTTACATTTTCAGTGGGTGAATTGTATTGTATGTGCATTATATCTCAATAAAGATGTTGACGGGAGAGACCTGGTTCTTGCTGACGCATGTAAAGAATTACATATCAGCAAATCTAGTAGTATGTAATCAGTTTATTAGTGGCCCGTTCCCATGGAAGAGAACAGGACTGGGTAGAGTAGGGGGTGAAAGGCAAAGTTTCAGGGCAAATCAGGGTGAGAAAAGCAAGAGAGGCTGAAGACCAGGGTGGCAAGCCCCTGGGCAGCCTGAAACCAGGTGGCCAGAGGCCCTGTGGCCCGAGAGCCAAGAGCACCCTGAGCTCTGGAGAGAGAGAGAGTGAGTCCTTTGTTCTCAGGACTTATATAATGGGTGGGATAGGAGGGGAAAAGTTACATATTGATTAATGGGTAAATGGGGCGCCAGCTTTCCTGGGGAAATGTGACTATCCAAATTTAGGGATGAATGGGGGTCTGTCCACCCGAATTCTTATCTTGCTCCAGACTCCATTTGGTCATCCTGTTGTAAAACAAATACGTGACAGGAGGCAGTTAATTAAAATTGGGGCACTTTCCAAAGTTATTTATGGGTTCTTTCTGTGAGCATCATGGACTCCCTCGTAAGACAGATAGTGACCAGAGGTAGGCAATTAACCAAAGTTGTTTTATGGGCTCTTTCTTTGGGCACCGGGGACCCTGTCCCACATTCAGGCCTTGGGATGAAAGCACGGTTTCAAGGCTTTCTTTCCCAGATAGTGGAAATGTTAAATAGAATTTCAAGGACTTTTTTTCTTTCTAGCTAATACAGTGTTTCTTGTGACGTTAACACCTGGCAATATTATGAGACCAGGCTTAGGACTGCTGAGTTAGCATGTGAGACTTGTCTGCCTCCTCCCTGCCTCAGTTTACTATTTATTCTACCTAATTGGTAAAAAGTGTTTCCTGGCAACCAGGGTGATAAATGCTGGCCAGTGACAGTATTGCAGTCTCAGAGTTCTTCCTATGCTGGCTCCTGCTTCAAAGACACTGTTAAAAACAAAAACCTCTCCCTGGCTTTTCCTAACAGGGTAAAGCCTAAGTTTTTATAGTGGCCCCACATAGCCCTACAGGTCTACACACCAGCTCCCAGCCTCCCTGATTCATCTAGCCGCCACTTCTGTGCTTCCTTTACTCTGTCCCATCTACTACAGCTCCTTTGCTCTTCCAGTTATGACAGAAATGATCTGCCTAAAGGCCTTTGTATTTGCAGTCAATCTCCCCTGCCAGTTTTACTCCCAGATGCCCAAATTTACTCCTAATTTACTACCAGATTTCCCTCATCTCCATATCTAAATTCAAATATAACATCAGTGAGGCTTCCAGGAACCCTCTACTTAATATTACAGACACCTCCCCACCCCCTGCAATTCCCCATCTTCCTTCCTTCCCTTAAGTTTTTTAGCATCAGCATCTGAAATACTATACATCTTATTAATGGTTTGTCCCTTCTGAATAGAATGTAAGCTCATTGAGAGCAGGAAATTTTTTCATTACTATATCCTTGGTGTCATGGGGCATATAGTTGGGGTTCAATAGTTATCAAACAAATAAATTCTAATTCAGAAATATGTCAAATTATCCCTCTACCTCCAACCCAGCGGCCCCTTATCTCAGTTCAGGCCTCATCACCCATTCAGGGATCACTGAAGCAGCCTTCTTACTGTCTTTCCTGACTCCCATTTCTCCTTCAAATCCCCTATCCACATTGCAGCAGAACAGCTGTATCTAACGCACTAACATGGTTACCTTAATCTTCTTAACATTCTTCAAGGGAAGGAGAGAAACCTTTCAAGGACTCCTCCTATCCCCTACCTTAAGGATGAAATTCAAATTCTTCAGAACTCTGTGACTTGGTGTTTGCCACAGTCACATCCCCCAACACTCCACCATTCAGCCACAGCCAATAACTGAATGCTCCTATTTTTCTGGAGCAGTGGACGTTTGCATATTTGAGCTCCAAACCTTAGCTTGGTGAGCGCATTAATTTTTCCAGCCTGAGTTCAATGGCAGAGTTGGCAATATTGCTGCCCACAAGTTGACATGTTTCTGCTTTCAGTAACCCTCAGCCAGAATTTTCCTCCATCACAACACTTACCACTTTGTATCTCTGCTTCCTTGCTTTCTCCCTCCCTGATCTGGTATTCTGTGAAACGACGCACTGCTGTGTCTCAGCTGTTTGTGTAACTCATGTCTAGCACTGAGCTTGGCACATGGTAGACATCATAAAATTCTGAATAAATGAATGAGTATCAATCTCCCTGAAGTCCCTTGAAGCATTCAGCAGTACCACCCTGCAAAGGCAGTCTTCTTTACCATGAAAAATCCCCCCAAACACCTGCTCAAATTCACTGCCCAACCCTTGGTAGGAAGGGACCAGGCTCCCCACCTGGCAGTTCAGTGGACATGTGGCTTAATCCTTCCACCCTATCCCACAGCTTCTCCTGAAAACAAAAGGATTTCACATTACACCAGGGTCATTCTTGCTCATAGAGGATTGGCTCCCAAGACCTCACAGGACAAGAAAGTGGGAGTGAACATCCAAGGAAAATGATGATTTTCTCAACTTCATATTTCAATCAGAGAGGACAGTTTCTGGTTTGCTAATAGCAAGTTTATTACATGATTAAAGTTCAAATAAAAAAATAATAACCAAAATCTCAGCAGAGAGGCTAGGGCCAGAGTTTGGGAGTGCTGCTTCTCTGTCCCCAGCCTCTTTGGCCAAGCCCAGCTCCATTAACTCAGCTTGACCCGATCAAGTTCCTCATTAAGACTTGCATCCGTGCCCTGGACATCTGTGCTGTTTCCACTGGAGACTGAGTCCTGGGTCCCTGGCACTGAGGCTTTGGTGAGGGCCCCATACACGCCCATGGCCTGAGGAGAGGAACAGGGACAGCCATGAGGACATATGGTGGAAGGTGTAACACAACCCACCAATGGCTAAAAAGAAGGTGGGGCTGTGGTGAGTCAGCTTATTTTTCCTTTCTCCCTCTCTCAAATAGCAGTCTTATAAGCTTTGGAGTCAAGTTCCAGGAATTTTACAAAGTACCAGGGTGGGGGCACTCTCAGAATACTATACGGGTATTTGCAAAAAAAAAAAAAAAAGTCTAAGGGCTTCCCAATCTCCAGGGGTGAGTGGGTGTCTCATCCTTAGAGTTTCATTCTCTACATAGAATGAAGGGAGCTCTCGGTCTCAGAGCATTCTGAAAGCCTCTGTGGTGTATAAATGGTGATGGTGGGGGTAGGGTCTCAGTCTCTGGCATTGGTGCTTTGTGCCAAATCCTCAGGGCACTCTAACCTGAGCCACCATACTGGTGACATCGCCAGGGTTGGAGGGCAGCAGGATAGTGTTCGAGTCCTTAGCCAGTTTGGAGAACGCGCTGACATACTGCTCAGCCACGGTCAGTGAGGCTGCTGCATTTCCATTCTGTGGCCACAGGAGGGATAAAATCAGAGATCACAGACTTAGAGGAGCGGGTGGGGTGGGGTGGGATGGCAGAGTGGAGAGGAAAAGTCAGGTTCCTGGAAAGAGGATATACAGATCACAATACATGAGACCATGTGATCTGGCTCAATGGGACCCACAAAGGCAGTGATTTCTCCCAAGGGTAGATAAGAGAACCTCTTCCACTGTCAATTTCTGTCCCTCACTCCCACTCAGGAGTCTCTCACATGTTGTGTCAGAGCTGCAGCCAGGATGCGAATAGCTTCAGCTTTAGCCTTGGCCTTGGCCAGAACTGCACTGGCTTCACCTGGAAGAGACAGAATTTGACCCATGAGGTCAGGGTACCCCCCAGCTCCTGTCCTAGCACCATCTCTCAAACACCCTGCTCCTCCCTCAGGTTCTGCTGACCTGCTGCCTGATTTATTTGTTCAGCTTTTTCTGCCTCAGAGGCCAGGATCTGTGCCTGCTTCTTCCCTTCTGCCACATTGATGGCTGACTCTCGGGTCCCCTCCGACTCTAAAACTGTGGCCCGTTTCCGCCGCTCTGCTTCCACCTGGAAGTCCCCAGCAACCCCGATCAACAAGAAATCAGATTACTCTGATTTCTCCTTTTATACAGACCTGTGACTGTACCCATTACAATAGGGAAGGGAGTCCAGGCTCCCATGCAACTAGAGCATTGGAAGTCCTCCCTGGCCCCCACCTGCATCTGCATGGACTCCTTCACCCGGGGTGGTACGTGGATATCCTTGATCTCATAACGGAGGCAGCGGATGCCCCAGCAGTCAGCTGCCTGGTTGATAGCATCCACAATGCTAGCATTCAGGGACTCCCGCTCCTAGAGGAAGACAGGTGTAGAAGAGGTGTAAACCTCAATCCACATTCATCAGGGGTCTAAACTGAGAAGGGCCTATAACTGATCTTGACCCCCAGAAAAGACTGAAGAGTATCAAGCCCGTGTCTTCAAACCCTAACTCTGATTCAGATCCCCTTACCCGGAAGACTTTGTCCAGAGAGAGTTTGCCAAGCTCTGACCTCATAGTCGTCTGGGCTAGCTGGGTGACAGCATACTCAGGGTCCTCCACACCATAGCTGGCCTGAAAGGAGTATGGATAGCGTAGGAAGCTTGGGTACAGAATTTTAGTGAGGAGAGCAACTCAGGAACTGAATAAAGCAGAAGACAGATACCTTGTAAGGATCCATGATGCGCAGGTAAAGGACTCCATCAATTTGGAGAGTTACATTGTCTGCAATGCAGGAGCAGGAGAGAAAGGGAGGAAGGTCAGGCCTCCAGGTCCCAATCAGCTCTTTCTCCTAAGCTCTGGATCTCCAGCAACCACATCCTAATGGCCTCAGAGCACCCAGGTCACCCTACACCCCTCACCAAGAGTCACAGCTGACTGCTCAGGCACGTTGATGACAATTTCCTTGAGACTCTGCACATACCGGATCCGGTCTAACACAGGGATGAGAATGTTCAAGCCCTGGGAAAAAGAGTCATGGGTATTCAGAAGGATGGAAGCTATAAGGTGGTAAAGTTAGTATCTAAGCTACACCTGCAGTGAGTAGGGAATCAATGTATGGAGCATGCCCAGAAAAAAAAGAAGGCTGTGGGTGTCAATGGTAGGGAAGCCCAAGAGATTAGGGATGTGAGGCTGGGCCTCTGAATGGATGGGAGACTCAAGTGAATGGGAGCCAGCAAAGTATCTTTCTTCGTGCAGACTGATGGAGCTGAGAGTGGGTAGAGGAAAGTCCCAACAATGGGGAATGTGAGTTATAGGAAAAGGTGGGAACATGGGTACCACGGCCAGCAGCTTGGACCCTGCCAGGTCTGGCCCAGGGAGTTGCAAGTTAAAGGTAAGGGCAGGCCCCAGGGAGGTATCCTCATTACCCCCCGGCCCCGTGTAGTAAGGGAATCGGGAATTAGGCTGGCCCCAGGTGGGCAGAATAGGTTCTTACAGGCTCCAGGATCCGGTGAAATCGGCCCATTCGCTCCACCACCCAAGCCTCCTGTTGCGGCACAAACAGTACCACTGTGTTTCGGGGCAATCCTGAGGAGGCGCGGCGCGGAGCGCGGCCAGAAGCCTGCACGGAACCCTGAAGGAAAGACGCGGATTAGCAGAGATGCCAGCCGGAGGACCACCTCACCCCTCCAGGCGCCTGTCCCGGAGGCATCTTCCTAAACCCCGATCCTAGAGGATCCTCGGAGGGCGCCTCACGTGGGGACCATGACCTCTGACCCCAGTTTCTACCAAAATTTATAATCCCTCTCCTTCCCAGCTGAAGACCCAGGTGATCTCTGGCCCGACCCTTGGAAAAGAATGCCTTTCTCCTACCCTCAGCAACAGGGCCCCAGTGCCCCGCGCCGCGCGCGCCAGCATTTCCCACGGCCGCAGTGACCTCCGGAACCAACGAGACGCGGTGCAGGGCAGAGCGGCCGCTCCAGAAGTTCGGACCTAAGCCTTTCTTCCTCTTGTATTTTCACTCCCCCGGATGTACTTCCGGCGCCTCTTTTCTCCTTCCACTCTGTTCACACTCAGCCAATCAGCGTTAATTGGGAGAAGCGTGCCTCAAATTGTTCCCTGGGAAACGCGAACCATCCAGAGAGGGTCCAAGGGTGGAGCTTGTTCCGGTTCTCGCTGATCAAGCTCAAGATCCCTGACCTGGTGACCAAAATGGAGGCTATTTTCTGTGTGCTGATGGCCCAGAAACACCTCTCACAGAGTTCTTACCCCTCACAAGACAGACTAGTTTACCCTTCTGGGCTTATAACCACGCCCATCTGTCACCATAGCGACCAGGGTATTGGAACTGACTCGTACTCATGGTTGCCATAGTGACATTCTCCGGCAGTCCTGCTGTGTTATACCCAGCCCTCCCACTGAGGACTGACCCTATTCTCGTTGCCATGGTGACTGGGCCTAACATTGCCCAGTGATTGGACTGAGATTTCCCTCTTCCCTCTTTTCCCGAGGCACCACAGCTTTTTCTACCTCTTCCTAGTCAGGGTTTATCAGATCTGGTACCCTTGCATAGAGTGCAGCACAAAGCCCCAAAGTTCAGCCTTGTCTGGAGCCTATCACCCTACACATATCCCTGATGCTCTGGCACACCCTTTCAGAGACTTGCATTACCACTCTCATTTTACATATCTGTGCACCAAAGCTCCGAGGGGCTAACTCATTAACAGAACTGGTATAAGAATTCATGTCCACACAAAGTTCACCTTTTAGGGCTGAACCTTCCCGCCACCCAACCCCGTTATCTGAAAAGAGCAAGACCAGACTGTGAGACTCAGAAGGACTTTGTCTAAGACTTTATGGCCTCATACCCCTTTTCCGAAAGAAAAGCAGAGTTCCAGCTCCAATTTGGCCCTCCATCCCCAATCCCATGCTGTCCCCAACAGAAAAAGTAGGGCTTAGCTCAAGTTTCTGAACAAGAATTTATTTTCTTTCATTTTTTTTTCTAAAAAAAAAAAAAGTACCAGGTACATTTTTTTCCTGTGTGTGTGTGTGTGTTTTTTTTTCAAGTTTCAGCAAATGCTTGTTCCCCTCAGCCCAGCCTCAGGAGTCAGGGCTAAGGCTGGGTCAGAGTCTGGAGTGGGATATGGGCAGTTGGGAACCACATGATTTAGTTTGAGGGGTGTCCCTCACCCCAGCTGAGGTAGGTGGGTCAGAGTCTGGCCAGGTAAGAGGAAGCATCCTGGTCCTTGGCCCTGACTCTGTCCCCTGAACACCTTCCTCAGTCAGGACCTCAAAGCAAGGAGACACAAGCAGGAAAGGGACAACTGGAATCTGGAGCCCTAGATGAGGGGTGGTTAACCCCCATGTGTGTGCACATGCATGCACGCTCTCTTTCTCACGCACATACCACACACACAAGCTTGTGTACATACACATACACACATACATAAGTTGGCCTTCAGAGAGGGGTCAGAGAGTAGGGGAATTGAAAAAAAATGGGAAGGACAGGAGAAGTTGAGTGTTTGGCTAGTGACTCAGTCCTTCTGGGATAACCTCTCTGTCCTCAGCTGAGGGAGGTCATTCTCCCTCAGCCCCCACATCGGCCTCTTCATCTCCTGAAGTTGGAGCGACATCTGAATGGAAAAGTAGGAGGACCAATGCTAATTGTCAGGTTTGGGAGGTTACCAAGGCAATCCAATCTGAATAAATTATAAATTAAAAATAAATAAAATAATAAATGGCCCCTGCCCAGGACAGGGAGGCAATGCTGGCATGACTTGCCTGGGAACTTGGGACAACTTCGGGGTAGCTATAGTTCCTCTCCACTACCTAAGCTGGCCTGGGAATTCCAAAGGAGGGAGCAGGCACGTGGAGAACCCAGAGTAGGGCAGACTGCGGTAAGGATCAGAAGCTTTAAATACCCAAATAATCAATTTGGGCATAAGCATGGCGAGGGCTTTAATTCAAGCTTGAAGGGTCTCTCGCCACCTCTCCACGTGTTTGTCCAGGATAGAGTAGGATGGGCTGGTCCTTGGCCCACATGGGTTTAGGGCACTGGCAATCAGGGCAAAGGTGAATAACGTGGATTGTGAGGGGCCTCAGTCACAGCCTGCAGTTCGTAGGGGAGCCCTGTGTCTAGTTCCAGGCTCCGGCGGGAAAAAAGCAGGCGGATATCTCCATGCAGGCTTAAGCGGCCTGAGCGGGAGCTCCGGAACCTGGGGGAGAATAGGGTGATCAAAATAAGAATCCAGATAGGAGAGAAGCAAAGAGAAATCCTATGCTGGGAAGGGACACCTGGGTTTGGGAAAGGATACCTGGGCCTTCCCAGCTGTCCCTGGGCCCTGTCCTCACCTGAGGTGCAGCAAGTAGCAGAGGAGGCGGTGGGTGGGGCTAGCATTTCCCTCCTCACCCACAGGCACCAAAAAGAGGCGATGGCGCAAGAAGGTCATGTGGGCAGCAGGCATGTCCGAGAAGTCAAAGGTCACAAGGAACATCTTCACCACAGTCTGGTTGGGGTTAAATAAGGTCTGGGGGCAGGACAGGCAAGGTTGGTAGGGCCTGAGGGTTGTTTTCCTCTCCCCACTCCCACTCTCCCTTAGGGAAAACTCACCACTTGGATGGTGCCCACCTTGGGCACGCTGTAACCCTTCCTCCCCAGGGGGTTCAGGTCCACGACACCCTGGGAAGGCCATAGAGCCATCAGCCAAGGTGGGCACTGGGAGAGCCCTGAATAGTCATCCATCTCCACAGTCTCACATTGGGACCTGGGCCCTATCCCCGACTAGAGTTCTCTCCACCACCTTGACTCTCTTCTAGATGAGGGATACCTAAAGAATACCTCCTGTCCTTAATCCCTCATCCTCCTCCACAGCTGATTTTGGGTTGAAATCAGATCATACCAGGAAGGGGGCCGGGGCATTTTGCTCAGAAACATCAAAGAAGGTGACAGTGACAGGCAGCGTGACATGCTGAGGGCAGTAGGATCCGCTAGCTCCAATCTCTGCGGTGAAGCCCTCAATGTAGCCAGATGGTGCAAAGCGTCCTCGAAGTAATGATTCCTGAGGGGATGGGGGAAACACACTATGAAAGAGATTTTAAAGATTTTATTTATTTTTAGAGAGAGGGGAAGGGAGGGAGACAGAGAGGGAGAGAAACATCAATGTGTGGTTGCCTCTCAATGCGCCCCCTACTGGGGACCTGGCCTGCAACCCAGGCATGTGCCCTGACTGGGAATCCAACTGGCGACCCTTTCATTTGCAGGCCAGCACTCAATCCACTGAGCCACACCAGCCAGGGCAAGATGCCAGAACTTTTTATCCATCCAAGCCACACTCCACCATCCCACTTCCCCAAGACCCCCCCAATCATGGAATTCAAGGGTAACTACCTCAAAGTTGCCCAACAGGGTACGGCTGATGGCAGGGGTAGGAACAGGGGAGGCACTGGGGGGGCTCAGCAGGTCTGGGCCCTTCCGGAGGCTTCGAAGGGAGCTCCTGGTAGAGCAGGGGATACACAGTGGGTTGGCTTCATGTATTCTGGGATGCCTACTCATGTCCTTAGGGCCCACCCTTTATCATTACCCAGGGATCCTTGCCCTGGGGGTCCCCTACCCTGGGGTGAGAAAGAGGATTATAGACTTCTGTCCCCATTTTCCAGGGACAGGACAGAGAGAGAAGCTGGTCACTTACAGCTTCAGGCGACGGGCACCTTTCAGCCTCCGCCCCATAGGACTGCAGTCTGTTGGGTCCTATGGAGAGGACAGATTGGGGAAATATATTGGGTGGAGGCCAGGTATGTTTGAGGAAGCAGGGGCTCATCACAAGCTCTCATAGGAACATGCCCCCAGGACTTGATTGTTTCCCAAAGGGGGGATGTGGGGAGTTGGGCAGAAAAAGGGAAGGAGATTAAGAAGTACAAACTTCCTGTTATAAAATAAGTCACAGGGATATAATGTATAGCATAGGAAATAGAGTCAATAATATCATAATAACTACATACAGTGACAGATGGTCACTAGACTTACTGTCATGACTTTGTAAGGTACACAAATGTAGACTACCTCCTCTCCTGGCTTACCAGCGCAGGCTCCTTGGGCCCAGGCAGCAGGTGGCTCCAGAAGGGTGTGGCTTTGGCATCAGAACTGTTGGCAGCAGGAGGGTGACCCAGGGTTCCCCGGCGCCTCTGAGGGGCTGGCCCCTCATCCTCAGAGCTGACATCCAGGGCTTCTCCAGCAGGAAGCAGCCTTCGCTTGGTGGGGCAGGGGCCTGGAGGTCCAGGGCCAGGGGGTGTGTGCTCGGGACTGTGCCCATTGGCAGTGCCAGGGGACTCCCTAGGCCAGGGGCTGCCCCCATTGCCCACCCCAGCCACTGGGCTCTTACCCCCTGTTTGTGCAAGACTGTGCAAATCAGTGTCAAGTGTGCGCAGCTGGCCTGGAGAGGCTCGCCCTGGGGACTCCCCCACGGACCCCTGTCCCCTTAGGTCTGGGGAAGCCCAGTCTCTGGTGTGCAAAGTATTGCAGGAAGCATTTGATGGGGGCCAAGGGGTAATCTGGGCCCCTGAAGTCCAAGGTGAGGTGGAGCTACCTCCCTGTTCTATAACACACAGGCCATGATGGCAAAAATGCTGACTGGCCACACCCAGCCCCAGCCCCAGCCCCTCTGGGCCCAATAGCCCCACAGTAGATGGTTCTTCAGGGTGTTGTCCCTCTCTGGCCCCAAGCCCAGGGCCTCTCTTCAGCTCCCGGGGACCCTCAGTAATTGGGGATGGCCGTTTCAGGGCCCTATGAGGCTCGGAGGCACCAGCTGGAGAGGAAAAGATGGATACCTGGTAGACCCCGGGGGATGTCGCCCCTCCTGCTGGGCTGTAGCCCATGAGCAGGCCACCCTGGAGGGCCCCCTGCCTGACTGCAGGCTGTGAAGGGCCAGCCTCTGGCTCTGAGGATGGAGATGGCTCCGCCTGCACGTGGCGCATGAAGTCCCCCCTTGGGTCAGGGGGGTCCCCCCTCACAGCCTTTATGCTGGGCCTGGGCTGGGGGGCCGGGGGACATCTGTGCAAGAGAAGAGAAGAAAAGGTGGTCAGAGGAAGCAGTGAGTTTTCACCCTCTCAGCTGCGTTTCAGATCCTTCCCTGGCCTGAAGAGGCGATCTTGAAGGATTCATGGGGGTACAGGTGTCCAAATCCCCAGATGGATTAATGGAATATAGAGGCCCACTCCAGAGTTTCTGAGAGGGTCACGTTTAGCTCAGGTTTCTTACTGGACCTGCTTCCCCTCCCTTTCCTTGGCACTCACCCCGATGTAGAGGCCTAAAGCCTAGCTGAGTGTTCTCTCTTCCTGACTGATGCCTTGCTCTCCTAGCTTGCAGTCTGGTCCATGCCCGCTGCACTGGCAAGGTGACTGCCACCATTCCGTGCAGCTCCTGGGCTCAGCTGGACCCTGAGGAGAGAACAGACATAAGCCAGGATTCCCACATTCAACAGTAAGACTGCTCTCCAGTTGTGGGCTAATGAAATACACCCCAGGACATCCTCCCCGCTTATGGGGAGCTCTTCAGAAACAGAAGGGGCAGTCTTGGGATTCAGGTCCCAGGAAGCAGAGCTGGGCTACCTAGGGAGTTGCAGAGAGGCAGGTCTTGGCTTACTGTAATAGGCCAACACCTTGGGCACTTGTGCCCTGAATGGGAGGGGGAATGAGATATCCCAAGATCCAAGAGACCATACCAGCTAAGAGGTGGTCAGGGCAAGAATCCAGTTCTCCTAGTCAAGACCACCAAATTGCACAACTCATTCCCATATGTCTATCTCCAAAGAGACAAGTGCCACCCCAGAGCCCTGAGGGCAGAGGTCTTGCAGAAACTCACCCCCCATCAACACTCCTTGGTTGTACAAACCTCAGGTCATCTCAAAGCAGGGCCCTTCATCCTTAAAACTACTAATTGCCCCAGCAGTCTCTCCCTTTAATAAGAGACAACAAATCTAACCATAAACAAGTGTGTGTGAGGGGGGCGGTACTGCCAGAAGGCCCTCCTCTTTCCCCAGGCCCTGCAAACTAGAGATAAGGGAGTGGCAGTCAGGGAGCTGGAAGCAACCAGAGGTACCCTTCAACTCCTCCCAGACACATCCAGCACATACCAACACTCAAAAATCCACCCACTACGTTTTTTGCCAGAACACAAGATGGTCTTCACCAACTAGTCTGCCCTCAGGGACCACATACTGGGTAAGTGGAACATCAAATTGAAGAACATTTTCCTTCATGGAAGGAAATGCTTCTCTTTTGGGCAATAGCCTTTGCTGCCTGACATCCACAATGCCCTTTCCACTTCAAGAAATGCCTCCTGGCCCTGGTTGGTGTGGCTCAGTTGGTTGGAGCATCCTCCCGTAAACTGAAGGGTCACAGGTTTAATTCCTGGTTGGGGCACATGCCTGGGTTGCAGATTTGGTCCCCAGTTGGGGTACATGATCAGCAGGGGACAGCTGATCTGTTTCTCTCTGTCTCTCACTCCCTCTCTTTCTCTCTCTCTAAAATCAATGGGCATATCCTCAGGTGAGGATAAAAAAAAAAAGAAAAGAAAGACATCCTCCTTTGTCCACCCAACACCTACCCTTCCTCATTAACTAGGCCAAATGTCATTCCCTCCAGAAAGCTTACTCTGGCCACCCAGACCACAGATATCTCTTTCTCCCTTCTGAGACCTAACCTATGTCAGTGTCACTACTTCCTGTAACCCAATGACAGTTCTGCTCATTTTGTGGGTAAGACATCTCCTAGACTGACCAGAGTTCTTGAGGATAGGTCTGTGCCCCACTACTGTGTCCAACTCCAAGCACAAGGGGAAGCACATAGCAGGGCTCAAAAAAGTAGAATGTAAGCCTCAGAGATCTGGGTGGCAGTCCTGACAGTGCAGAGAAAAAACTTCAACAGTGAGAGAAGCAGAGAGATTAATTGTATAGAGAGAATAAGAATCAGCAACAGAGGTGAGAGTTAGCTGTGCAAAGGGAAAGGGGAGATTTGCACCCAGGGACTGAAACGTTCACCTATACTAAGTTCTCATCATTGCACCCCACACTATCCTAGTTCATCAAGTTCTCATTAGAACTGGGATCCCTGAGAAAATTCTGGTACCCTGTGGTGGGTGAGGTGGCAGGAAAGGGCAGAACGCCAATGGCAGTGTTGTCACAGGGTACAACCTGTACTCTTTCTACCCCTCCTTTCCTCTACCCAAGCCATTCAGACTCAGGAAGGGCCTTTTCCTGAGTACTTCCACCTCCATGTCATTTCAGTTGGCTTCTTGAGCCCTTGCCCTGGGGAAGCCATGTGATGACATGATGCCCTATTTGACCCTAACATGTCTGGCACCTGCTCATTACCCCAGAGCCCTCTCAGTTCCTGACCTGTGGATGAGAAGCTCTAAGACTCACTTCCCTGCCACCCAGCCAGTCTGGCTCTAGACCACGGCTTTAAGCTGACTCATGGGGCAGGACTGTGGGGGAAGGGTAGGCCAAACCTCCTCTCTGTGCAGGGGGTGGGCAGCAGCTGGCATCAAACAGCTGTGCCAGGCTTTGACTGGCAAAGACTACAGCTCCCAACATGCCAAGGGAGCAAGGCCAGCAAAAACAACAAGTCCCAGAATACCCTTGGGTCTGTACCCTCAGACACCTGCTAGGCCTGGGAGGTGGGGTAAGTGGTGTTGGTATAGGCGCAAGCTCCCAGGCTCACTCTCTCTTTTCCTTCAGTATTAAAGATATCCATTCCTACTCTAATCAAAGAGGGTGGCAAGGAGAAGAATTCCTCTCCATGTGCTTACCACCTTCATCCTGTTCAGGGAGAACTGCTGCCAGATGCTCTATGTTTTGTCCCTACACACATACACACAAACTAGGGGGCTTGTTTCCATAAACCACTGCCGAGAGTAGGAAGGTCAGCCTCTGCTTTCTCACCATCCTCTTGGCCACTGGACTAGAGCCCTACACCCTCAGTGGAAAGGGAGCAGATCTCAGCACCTCCTGCAAACTGAACCTGGCAGACTCACCCTGTTTCCTGGATTCCTTGTTCTGGACATACTCCACCCCCACCCCCTGCTTAGCCTACCAGGTCCTTTCTCAACCCTCTCCTCCCCACAGCCTGGGACAGGCCCCATTCCCTACTGGAGCTTCGTAGATTTGCTCTTTCCCCCTAGAAGACACTCACCCCGCTCCCAAATGGGCTCCGCGACGGCGGTCGCTGCTCCAGGCCCCTCCGTCCCGTCCCTCCCTTCGAATCCCCAATCCTCCCCGACACGGGCCCCCAACCCAGACAAAGGGTGGCTCAGGCTGAGCTCTGCTCTGCTAGGCTCTTTTCTGTTCAGCTTCGTGTGCAACACTAGCGGGCCCTGGCGCCCACAGCCCCCCAGCCGCTGCTGCGCCCCTCCCCGCAACTGTCCCTCCCCGTGGCCGCCCCGGCTCCGTGCTGCCGACTCTGCTGCCCCTCTGACTCACAGGCCATTTCCTACCAGCTGATGGGGCTGCCCGCCCCGCCCAGAGTCCCAACACCCCCACCTCAGCAGACTGGCCGCCACGCCCCCCTCAGACCACGCCCTCCACGGCAGCGACCAAGCTCATTGGTCCATAGGAGGCCAGCCTCCCACAACCTCAAGTGTAAGGCACGCCCCCTCCAAGAGGTGCAAGCTCATTGGCTCACAAGGGGGCAGGCCTACCCAGAATGGCCCCTCCCACCTCCTTAACCCCACGTCTGCCTTAGCCCAAAGCATCTTTCTGCCCAGCAATTTAACCCTTTCCATGGCGTAGACTTCCCACTTCTCCCTCCGCCCTTGCTGTCCCCCTTCCCCTTCTGAGGCAGGTTAATAAGACGCCCTAGGGCTTTCATAGACACAGCTGGACAACCTCCAAAACCCACCTGCTCTTCCCACACCAGACCCCAAATATCCCCATGTCCATTCACCTCTCCTTGCTTTGCAAACCAGAGCTCCAGAGAACAGAGAACTGTTGGAGCCTAGGAAGTTTCCTTCTTGTCAGAAGAGATGAAAAACTCCTGAAGTGGGATACTTCTCCCACTATCTCCTTCCATTGAGAAATGGTATTCTTTCTTCTCTTAGTCTATATTGATGTTCTTTTGCCTTCATTAGAGGGGCCCCAAGAACTCATGAGACAGGGATACATTTTAATTCAGGTATCTAAACATCATTCTCTGTGTCTCTGAGCTCCCATTCTGCGATTAGGTGGCTTCATCCTTTCTGTCAGTTCTTTCTATTCTAGGCCTCTGTTCAAGGAGAGGCAGAACACCCATGGGAAGTGGGATAGGAAGGCTTCTGCCCAGATTGGGGGAAATATACCCAACTCTTATGACGGAGCTCACCCCTATGACTCATGGCTCCCTCGAAACTCCCCACCCTCCCCCTGAGTCACTGGGCCCCAGGCCCAGCCCAGCCTCAGCCTCAGCCAAAAATGAAGTGGCAGCAAAACCAGGATTCCTAATTCTTGTCCTCCTAGTCTTAAAATGACCAGAATGGAAACCTCTATAAGGATTAGGCATTAAAAGAAACATTTCAGAGGGGCTGCTCTTGGGGAAAGCTAAGAAAATAGACAGCACTGTCTACCTTACTGTCTGCAATTATCAGTAAGTCAAACAATTTGGAACTTAGGAGGCTTTTGCTCCCAGTCTTCCACAGAAGCAGGTGAATACAGAATCAGAAGAGGGAGGCCCTGGAGAATTAACATCAACCAGGGCATCTGCCTGGTTGTGCCTACAGAAGGCGAGGGGGGGGGGGCATGAAATCTGATCTTCTATAGTTCAAAGGCCACAGAAGGCCCAAGGTCCTTGTTTCTACCTTGCCTGTGCTGTGGGCCCCAAGAACCCTGTGGTTGTCACTGGACAGTAAAAAGAGTTTTCCCTCCCCCTACTTCCTCCTTGTGCCCTAGGCTTAGGAAGGACAAGCAAGTTAGTTAGTTCCTCTACCTTCTCCTCACCTCAGACCAAGGAAAAACCCTGAAAAAGAACCCAGTTGCTGTGGCTTGACTTCCTTGCTGGTTCCCTAATGGTAAGAAAAGGAGTAAAGAAATTTTCAACACCCTGGACAAAATTGCAGAGTAGCAATGTATCTAGATGCCTTAGTGTAAGCTCTCTGGTAGACACAGAACACTATAGAGAAGGGATAATACTTTGGTGACCCTAACTTGTCCCTTAGTGCCACTACCATAGGCCCAGACCTTGGTAACTTGTAAAGGTCAGGGGGCAATAGTTCAGAGAGAAAGATCAAAGAGGTTCTAAGCCTCAGTGTGCCCTAGAAAGACAGCATGGTATAATCAAGGGCCTTACCTAGCTGCCCTAACTCTTACCCTGTTTATTTTTTTATAGCCATTATCAACAGCTGACCCTGCTCTCCTCACAACACACACACACACACACACACACACACACTTTTCTTTCTCCCCCTATTAAAATGCAAACTCCACTGAGAGCAACAACTTTGTTTTTTTCATGCTGGTATTCCCATAATCAACACAAGTTCCTGGCACATAATAGGTGCTCAATACACATTGGCTGAAGGAAGCAACTAGACCTGGGCTAAGTGAACAGCAATCAGGAGATCTGGGTCCTAACTCCTGTTACTATGAAATCGGGAGAAAATCAATCTCTTTGGTGGTAAATTTCCAAATCTGTAAAATGAGGGTTTTGCATCAATGATAACCACCGAGGACCTCTAGAATTATACTGCTATAGTTCTAACAGATATCGTTCTTGCATATCCATTTTCAGAAGATGGATCCAAGCATCTGAATGCCCTGAAGCTTGTATTGAACGAGAAAGGCTCTATACACTACAGCCTAAGCACAAAAAACTAATGCCCTTTCTCTTCATGCCCCACCTTCTCACACAAATGCCTCAATACCGAGGAAGCTGGAGTGAGTCTGCCCTAGGCCCGCCTCTCTGACAGTCGGGAAGCTGTGTTGCTATAGCAATCAGCTCCTCCTCAAAAGGCATCAGCCTGCCCTCCTTTACCCCACCCTATCCCACCGCTTTGTCTGGCCTCAGAGCCCCCTCCCTCCCTAGCCAGTCTCTCAGCCAGCGGAGACTGGCTTGGGGCCCCTTTCAGCAACACTGTCACACTCATTCAGCCAATGTGTGGAAGACAGGCCTTTCCCACCCTCTCCTAGTCAGCTCAGAAGCAAAAAGAACTCTGGCACGATATCAAGTCCCCTCAGGGAACCAGAGGAGCCCCCAAAAGGACTAGGCTCTAGTCTCAGTGCTGATGGTCAGCTTCCAAGCCATTCTACCTTCCTCTTCCAATTGAAGCTGGAACCTCACATCCCTTCCCTACTTCAGCTGATAATCACTGCCCACCTCTCGAAACATAGGGCCCTAGAGCTCCTCACCCAGAACAAGGAAAAAGGTGGGGAAAATCAGTTTCTGGCAAGTGGTAAAAATATGACTACCAGTCACCTGGGGGTCTGTTGGGAGAGACCTTGATAGTAGTGGTGGGTGGGGTCTGAGCCTTGCTGCTGGTTAGTAGGGTCTCTGGACATTGAGTACAAAGTCTGGGGCAGGGCACAGCTCCTAGGGCAAGGACCAGGCCAGGCCCCAGGGCGAGGAAGGAAGTGGGAAATGAGCACACCCAGAGCATAAGGGCAGGGCAAAGGGGTGGGGGAGGGGGAAGACAGGGACCAAGGCAATCTTCTGGGAGGAAGAGGAACTAGAGTGGGGGGGTTAACAGAACCAAAAGGGGGAAGGGCCCCAGAGACACCAGCTAGAAGAAAGCCAGGCAGATCTAAGACAGACTGAGGAGACAGTCCTACTACAGAAGCCCTGGTGGCAAGAAGGGCCTGGCTCCTCTCTAGCAGTGCTGAGGCCAGAGGTGGAGTTAGCAGTTCAGGAGCCAGGAGCAGTACAAGGCCGGCTTCTTCACCCCACTAATTTCATCACCCTCACTTCTAGAATACAGTACACAAACATCTTCCTGGAGTCTCAACAATGCTCCCAGATTATTACTTTCTCAAAACACTAGGAGTTCTCCCCCATCAATTGGGGCCTACAAATCCGTCCCCTCATACAGTGCCCACAGCCTTCTACCTTCTTTTTCCAGTCCCTCCATCGCTCCCACACTGTGGACCACCAGCCCTTCATCACACAGCACCACGTTCCCCCAAAGTGCCTTCGGATCCCCTCCCCCTCAAGTATCGCTTCCAACCCTCCACATCAGACAGAGACCTCACCCCTTCAATTAGTACCTTCCACCCCTACAAAGCACTCCCGCCCCTCCCCCACAAGAGCCTCTGAAGAGTGCACCTCCTTGCCCACATATTGAGCTCCCAACTCCTCCCCCAACTCTGTCTTCCTCCTCCCCCCGCAGTCTACATGTCCTCTCCTTCCCTAACGTGTCCCCCACATCTTCATGTCTGCGCAAGCGCACCCCTGTCCTTGTCCCTTCATCCACCCGCAACCCGCCCCACACCTGTAGTTCCTTGAATTCCGTTGCACCTGGGTAGGTAGTGGACTGGTGCAGTACCAAGCGGCCCTAGCAGAAGCCTCCGCCAGCAAACCTCGCCCCTTAGGTCCGAGCCCCGCCCCCGCAACTCCCGGACCCACCCTCTCCCTTGTCCCACCTCCCACCTTCCCCCGGGTTCGTCCCCTTTCTTAGTTTCTTAAATTCCTCGGGGTCCTCCCCTGTAACCCAGACCACGCCCCCTGGTGCCCCGCCCCCTCTCGTCTTTTCAGCGTCTCCCCAAGATCTTCAGCTTGTCCCTGGCCCCACCCCTGATCCCTGCTCCGTTTTGGTCTCTCCGCCTTTCACTAGGACCCGCCCCCTAGAATTCCAGCCTGGCAGAACCGGTGCCAGGCCCCGTTCCAACACTAGCCCCATCTTAGAGCCTCTCCACCCGCCCCGCTATTCTCAGGCTGGCCTCACCCAGGCGCTCGCGATCCAGCCCGGATCCGCTGGCTCTGATTGGCCGCTGCGGCCCCAATGGATGGCAGGGGAGACGAAGTGATTGCTATAGGTCGCCTGAGGGCCCACCCCGGCCACGTGCGGCTTCTGTGATGACAGGTCTGGAGGGGCGGGGCCTTAACCCGAGGGATGTGAGCCTGGGCTGGTCAGTTCACAGAGGGGGAGGGGGCGGGGGGCCGGAGCCCAAGCCAGAGCGCTAACCTGAGGTCCCCGAACCTTACCCGGGCTCTCCCCAGACTTTCGCGTTGGTGTGAGCTGCATGCAGAACTTGAACCTCCTTGTGGGATGTCTGGGTTAGCGACCGCATTTGCTCCAATGGGGGAGGTATGCGATGTTTGCCGAGTAGTATGCAAGGAGTTTCGGGGGTGTGTGAAAATCTGGGCGGTGGAGTCTCAGGTTTGTGAGGCTGACAAGTTTCTGAAGTTCTGGGAGTTGGGAGGTCAGATCTGTGCCTGGGGGGGGGGGGTCAGAATTTTGGGAGCCTAAGTCTTAATACGGAGATAGGAGAGCTTGAAAGCTCTCAAGAAAAGTAAGGCCTTTGCCTTGAATGGATGTCGAGTGAACTTTGTAACACTTACAGACGTTCTGTAACTTAATTAACGTTTTGAGTCTTCTCTCCAATTTCCCCACTCTCCACTAGTTCCTCAGCTACAGCAGGGGAGGTCAACGCTTACTAGCTACCGGTAGATGGCAGCACAGGACCCTTGCAGAACTGAGTAGCCCTAAGCCCAGAGCTTAAGGGGTCTGTCTCTCTGAGGAGCGTGAGGTATGGAAGGCTTTATGGTAGGTCAGACCTGATCAAATCTAGGATTCTTTAGGTCTCCGTGACTTTCTGTGAGTAGTTACCTTAAGCTGGCTTACTGAATATTAAAGGTGTGGTAGGGGGAAACTATTTTTTTCTCTGCCCTCAAGAACTTGTTTTAGTCATACAAATAACTATATGATCCTAAAGAGAGGAAGGTTGGGAGGGTATTGTGGGAATAGCACAGGGTTTGAGGACATTTGGGTTGGTCTTGAACTCTGGGTATTGGGTACTGGCTGTATGAATTTGTAAATTGACTTTTTAAGAAATAAATTTTCAATGCTTCTTGGCCTTTTGGCTAAGATCAAGCGAGGAAATAAACTTTTAATTTCAGAACATTTTTTGGTTACAGAAAATTTGTGACTATGGTACATTTTCCATATACCCCATACCTAATTCCCTTTATCATTAACATCTTACATTCTTGTGGTTCATTTGTTACAATTAATGAACCAATATTGATACATTAACTAAAGCCCATACTTTATTCAGATTTCCTTAGTTTTTACTTTATGTCCTTTTTTCTGTTCTAGGATCCCATCCAGGATAGCATATTGCATTTAGTTGTCATGTCTCCTTAAGCTCCTCTTGGCTGTGACAGTTTTTCAGATTTCCTTGTTTTTGATGACTTTGACAGTTTGTGACACTGGTCAGGTATTTTGTAGAATGTTCTTCAGTGGGGATTTTTCTGATGTTTTTCTCATGATTAGACTGGGGTTATACATTTTGGAAAGGAATACCACAGAAATATAATGTCAGTTTCATCACATCATTTCAACCCATGTGTATGTACATGTGGTATGTTTACATATACAATACTGGCATTATATTGTATATTTGTATTATAATCTTTAAAAAAAATTAATGGATTCTAAACATTCTCTGAATCTTTATTATTCAACACAATTACATGAATTTCTTTATGACCTCTTTAGGCATATAGGAAGTTATAAAGAATACTACAACAAACACACATTATTCTCATACAGTTTTATCAAATCTTAATATTTTACCACATTTACTTCAATTTTCTTTTAAGGAAATTAACACTTCAGATAAAGTTGAGGCTTTTATACGCTTCTTAATCTCATTCCCTTCTCTCCCTCTTTCTTTACCTTCTCTGCCCAGAAGTAACCACTACCCTAAATTGGTGTTTATCTTTCCTTTGCATTTTAAAAATAAATTTTTCCACTGAGGTACATGTATTTCTATTGGGCAGTTACTAGCAGTAGAACTGCTGAGTCATAGGGCATGCATATGTTCAGCTTTAGTAGATATTCCCTGTATATTTTCCAAAGAGATTGTAACAGTTCACGTTCCCACAACAATATGAGTGTATGGGAGATCTAGTTTCTCCACTTCCTTGTCAACTCTTGATGTTGTCAATCTTTTTAATTTCAGCTATTCTTGTGTACATGTAGTGGTACCACACTGCAGCTTTTGTTTGCATTTTCACGATAGCTAGTCAAGTGCAGGTACCTTTTCATGTCTATTGGTTATCTTCTTTTGTGACCTGTCTGATGAACACATTGGCCCATCTTTCCATATGATTGTCTTTTCGCTATTTGTAGTTTTTTGTGTATTCTGGATATGATTCTTTTGTTAGAGAAATCTAATGCAAATACCTTTTCCTACTCTGTAGTTTACCTTTTTATTCTCTTTGTTCTCTTAAAACTTTCAGTGTACAGAAGTTCTTAATTTTAATATAGTCCAGTTTATCTTTTTATAATTTTTTAAATTTAATTTTTATTGTATTTTTTCTATTACCATTTAGTCCCCTTATACCCATCTCCCTCCAGCAGTCACCACACTTTCATAATGTTGACTGAAAAATAGAACAGTTGTTTTTATTATCAAAAAATAGTTTTATTCAGGAATAGCAGAGAATTGTAATTTGGGCCAAGCATGCTATAGCAAAAACTATAGGCAAGCCCAGCAAACAGAGGAAAGGAACATTACTTTATAGAGGAAAAGGAGGAAGTTGGGAGGGGGTGCTTTAAAAGAAAGTTTAATGGAGAAAAGCCAAAATTCAGGGTGGTGATATGTTCCCATTGTCTGAACTGCAACAGTTCCTGTTGGCTGGGCTTGTATACCTCTTGGAAATGTTAGGTACACTCTCTTCCTGTTGGGGTGTGTAACTGACATCCAGTGATAGTATGTGAGTGCTCTATCTTCTAGCCTTTGCACTCCATTTTATTTTATTTTATATTTTAAATATTTTACTTATTTAATTTTAGAGAGAGGGGAAAGGAGGGAGAGAAACATTCAGTGTGCAAGGGAAATGTCACATCAACTGGTTGCCTCTAGCACACCCCCAACTGGGGTCCTGGCCTGAAACTTAGGAATGTGTCCTGGCCGGGATTTGAACCAGTGAACTTTTGGTTCGCAGGTCGGAACTGAATCAATTGAACCACACCAGGCAGGGCTGTATTCCACTTTGTTTATTTGTTTGTTTTAAGTATACAAATGATTGATTATGCTTTTAGAGTTGTCGCAATTTTTTCCCTTTTGCCCCCATTTGCCCTGTACCCACTTCCCTCTACCAATCCCCATCCTTAGCTCATGTCCATGGGTCATGTTTATAAGTTCTTTGGCTTCTCCATTTCCTATGCTGTTCTTAACATACTCCTGTCTGTTTTGCACCTACCAATTTAAGCTTCTTAGTCCCTGTACCTTTTTCCCCAATCTCCCCTTTCCTCCTCCCAGCTGATAACCCTCCAAATGATCTCCATATCTATGATTCTGTTCCTGTTCCAGTTGTTTGCTTAGATTGTTTTTATTTTTTAGATTCACTTGTTGATAGATGTGAATTTGTTGTCATTTTAATGTTCATAATTTTGATCTTCTTTTCCTTATGTCCCTTTAACATTTCATGTAATAATGTCTTGGTGATTATATATTCCTTTTAGCTTTACCTTGTCTGAGAAGCACTTTATCTGGTCTTCCATTCTAAATGAGAGCTTTGCTGGATAGAGTAATCGAGGTTGTAGGTCCTTGTTTTTCATTACTTTGAATACTTCTTGCCAATCCCTTCTTGCCTGCAAAGTTTCTTTTGAGAAATAAGCTGACAGTCTTATGAGAATCCCTTGTATATTCTCTTGCCGCTTTTAAGATTCTCTTTTTATCTTTAACCTTTGGCATTTTAATTGTGATGTGTCTTGGTGTGGTCCTCTTTGGGTCCAACTTGTTTGGGACTCTCTGTGCTTCTTGGAATTGTATGTCTATTTCCTTCACCAAATTAGGGAAATGTTCTTTCATTATTATTTCCCAATAAGTTTTCAATTTCTTGCTCTTCCTCTTCTCCTTCTGGCATCCCTATGATTCAGATGTTGTTATGTTTGGAGATGTCCCAGAGATTCCTTATACTATTCTCATTTTTGAATTCTGCTTTCTTTTTGCTGTTCTGGTTGAATGCTCATTTCTTCCTTATATTCCATATTGTTATTTGAATATTGACTTCATCTCCTCCACTATTGGTTCCTTGTAGATTTTTCTTTATTTTACTCGATGTAACCTTCATTTCTGCCCTGGGTCATTGAGTACATTGGTGCCATTATCAGTGAGTTCTTTGAGCACACTGATCACCAGTAATTTGAAGTCTGCATCTGATCCGTCAGTTATATCTATTTTGGTTAGTTCTTTTTCTGGTGTTCTGGCCTGGGGCTGAGATTCCTAGCCTCCCAGGTATCCCTCCTGATTTTTAACTTCCACAAGTGAGTGTGGGACCACCAGTTCTGCTGCCTCTCCACTCTACACTTTATCTTGAGCCTCTCTGTCCATCTCTGCTTCTCCCCCTCCCACCCATCTGGATGAATGTGGCATCTTTAACTCCTTGGTTGTCAGATTTCCATACAACTTGATTTTCTGAAGGTTCTGTGGGGTGTTGTTTTGAGGTCTAGTTGTATTTTTTTCTGTAGTTGTGCAAAGGGGTGAAGCATGCTTACCTATGCCTCCATCTTGACTGGAAGTCCTCCCATATGATTTCTTTTATATGTGGAATCTAAAAGAGAAAAAAATGAATGAAACAGAAATTAACTCATTAGATACAGAGAACATTTTGATGGTTGAGAGACTGGATGGTGGTTGGGAGGCTGGGTGAAAACTGGAAGGGATTAAGATGTAAAAACTGCCAGTTATAAAATCAGCCATAGGGATGCAAAGTCAATAATATTTAATAGTTATGTATGGTGTCAATAGTGCTAGACTTATTGGGGCAATCATTTAGCAAGTTATATAAATGTCTAATCACTATATTGTACACTGAAACTAATATAATACTGTAAATTTTAAAAAATTGTTAAAAGGGAATCTGCTAGTATTCCCTGGTACACCCAGCTGCAAAGAAATGTTTGATTGTAGCAGCTGAAGGAATCCATCCAAGGAAAATAAATTTGCATAAACCTTTTTGTCTTTTAGTGAGAACACTTACTTGGAGAGTTGAGGACACTGGGAGTTTAAGGGTAAATGAAATTGATTTTCTCCATTTATTAAGGGCAAAAGACCATTTATCTTCTCTCCTTTTCTTAGAGTGTTTTCTTGGAGGCATAGTAAATTTAAGTCCTGACTCTAACTTTTAGAATAAAGATTAATCTCCCTCAGGATTAAGCCCAGTCTCCAGTTTTCACAGTATAAAGATTTCCCAAGGTTGTGGGCAAAATGGCCTCTATGTATGTAAACAAGGGTGTCTTTGAAGATGTACAGGAAATTATTAACTGGTGTAGACCCTTATTTTTTTTAGGAAATATTATTCTGTTTTCTGCTTAGCTGTATAAATTATGTGAGATTTATATTTGAGTCCTAACTTCTAAACTACCTTTACATGCATGTAATCTGTTAGTGCTTACTGAATAATAAGGTTATGTTTTCTTACTCTTCTGTATTTGCAGGGAGGGGCCTTTTGCCAGTGGGATTGATTTTATTTTATTATTTTAATTTCCCTAACAAGAGTCACATAATAGCTGATTAAGAAACAAGACAAACGATTTCAAGTAGATTTTCTTTGCTCTTGATGAGTCCATGTTACCAATCGTCCAGCTGTTTATCAAATCAGTGCTGAATTTGAAGTGAGTGAAGAATTCGCTTCTATGAATAGTCTGCATGAAACAATTACAGGTAAAAATGTTTTCAAGGAAGTTGAGAAAATGTTATTTCAGTGCAACTTGAAGTGGAATCTGCTAGGATCAGCTGGTTAGAGCATTGTTCTGATATACCAAGATTTTGGGTTCGAGTTCCAGTCAGGGCACATACAAGAAGCAACTAATGGATGCCTAAGTAAGTGGGAAGAACAAATTGATGTTTCTCTCTCTCTCTTCATCTCTATCTTTCTCCCTTCCTTTCTCTCTCTCTAAAATCAATAAAAAATATGTGGAGCTGAAAAAAGGCTTAGTTCAACAAATTTACAAGGTTTGTGAAAATGTAATGTATTTGAAGCATATACTTATTTATTGCAGAAAGTATTTTGCAGAAAATATTTCAATTTATCGGTGTTATTAAACTAATAGTACCAACAGCTGACTTTATTCACTATCATACACCTAAGCATCATCAGTTCCATGATTTGTTTTGTTTTTGCCAGAAGTATAAGTTGAATATCTTGATTTGCCCTACCACATGGTATTTTGATGGCTTAGCAGTGGTAAAGTTTTATTATGATCTTTGAAGAAGTATCAAGAGTAGAATCTAATAGAGTTTTATAAATGTTTTCCAAGAAAACATTTGAATATGCTGAATTGAATCACATATCATGTACTGATACCAGTATTTGGCAGCGCCTGTTGGTATGAAAAGACATAAGGTACATAAAAATGTTATTGCAGGTGAGTGTTAACAGATGAACATTTACACATGATTTGATGATACTTTGAACCCCAGCTAAGCAAAATGTGCTCCCAGAAAGAATTTCATCCTTCTCATTAGTAGACCCATATTACAAAAATTGTATCCAATTATTATTTTTTAAATTTGAATGCTATAATTTTTAAAATTATGGAAATTTGTTTTCTTGTTATAAAAGTACTTATATAATAAATGGCCTCAATTTTGCTTTTTTTGGTCTACAATGCCTAAATATTTACTATACAGTCCTTTACAGAAAAAAATTGCTGGTCTCTGTTCTAGACAGTGCCCAGCAGTAAAGCTGAAAGTATGCCCAGTAATTTCTTTTGCTTGTTTCCAAGTTGTGGATAGTTTTTTCCAAGAGAGAAACACATATCTCTTCCTTAATGAAGGTTATGTTCTATACAGGGAAACTAGCAATAAATAAAAATGAATAACATAGTTAAAGGAGTGTTATGATGGAAATAAGAAAATGTGATAAGAGTGATGGGGGTGCCATTAGATTGAGTGACCAGGGAAGGCATTACTGAAGAGGTACCAGTGAGTTAAGCCTGAGTGACAAGAAGGGACAAGTGGGCAAAGATCTTGGGGCAGCATTGGGAATATTAAGTGCAGAAATATTAGGTCAAGAATGGATTTGTTACTTTTGAGGGAAATGAAGAAGCGACAGTGGCTACACCAAGATAAGAAGTGAGCTATAGGGAGAAGGCAGGCAGCAACCAGGCCAGCCTCCTGCGTCTATCATGAGGCCTTCCCCCAGGCTCTAAAGATAATACATCCTTTTTGCACATGGTTTCACCCTTCATGCTTGCCTATCTGCTGTCGTTTTTTTTACTCACAGTAGTCTTGTGAGGGATATTATGTAACTGAGGTTAACTGAAACTCCTGCTTACTTTGCTCCGGATCCTATTCTAGTAACTTTTACTCATTATATCCTTTTTTCCTGTCTGATATTGCAGGAAATGATCTCTGAAGTCCAGCCCAGCTCTGACACCTGGTTCATTGTAGTTAGCATGTAATAGAACCAGGAAGCCTGGTTCAGTGCTTATTCTGCTATTTGATTCTGTTCCTTTTTTTGTGACATCCTGAGGGAGTAGGATAGATAAGGATGTTTAAAAACTTGGCTAAAGTGAGTTTCGGAGGTCATCTGTGGATTCCAATTATCTAACCTATTTCATTCTTACTAGACTTAAGTTCCTAAAGAGGGTTATATATCTCTGTCTATTTTTGAAGGTAAAAGTGAGTCTGTATTCGCTAAGTTAAATTTTAAAATCAAGTTCAATATTTTTTAAAAAAATTTTTAGATTTTATTTATTTGTTTTTAGAGAGAAAGGAAGGGAGGGAGAAAGAGAGGGGGAGAAACATCTATTTGCAAAAGAAACATCAATATCAGTTGCTTCTCTCATGCTCCCACAACCCAGAGGCCTGATCCATAACTCAGGCATGTGTCCTGATTAGGAATCAAACCAGCAACCTTTTGGTTCACAGGCTGGCACTCAATCCACTGCGCCACAGCAGCTAGGGCCCATCCTAAATATTTAAACAATTCTAAGGAAAAACAATTCTAAAACTTCTAAGAATATACACACGAAAAAATCTCTTTTTCATCTTAATGATAATTTTACTACTTTCCACAGTCCTTTTATCCTCAGGCTATGCATACTTTGAAGGAATGTCTTGTTCCCCTTTGTATCTGTAGCACTATGTGTAGCACTCAGAAGATGCTCAATACATTTTTCTTGAATACATGAACTCCTACGTCTCTTGCATGGCTACCTCTTCTGATACTTATCCATTTGTATAAGGTTACAGTGTTGCTCATAAATATGTATTCAGTAAGTAGTCTGTAGGAATGAATAAAATGGTTTATTAGAATTCATGAAATTGTTGGGCATTTTGAGTTTCAGATTTCACTGTTTAGATAATCCTTGTATAAATATATTTTTGTACAATATTTGTACACATAGCTTTTCCCTTTTATTTGAATTATTTTTATGGAATATATCCCCACAAGTGGAATTTAATGAACTGAACAATTTTTACTGAGTTTGCAGTATGTCAGGGAAAGGCATGGATTTGAGACATGGAAGTAACATTTCTATTTTACCTTATAACTTTTACAAAGGGATCTATAACTTTTCTCCATCATAATAACTGTATGGGACCAGGTGGGTACTTGAAGCAGCAGGTGTGGGGATGGGGGGTAGGGGGTAGGAACCTCTCCGTAAATTGTGTGATTATTTATTTATTTATTTATCCTCATCTAGGACATTTTTTTTCATTGCTCTTAAAGAGAGAGAGAGGAAGAGAGAGAAAGAAACATTGATACATGAGAGGAGCATTGATTGGTTGCCTCCTGTATGCACCTAGATCAGGAATTGAACCCACAACCTAGGCATGTACCCTGACCAGAATTGAACCTTCAACATTTCAGCTGTGGGATGACACTCCTACCAACTGAGCCACACCAGCCAGGGCAAGTGCATGATTTTCTAACAACTTTGCTGTACATCTGAAACTAATACAGAATAATACTGAATGTAAACTGTAATTAAAACAATAAAAATATTAAAACTTTTTTCTAATTTTGTAAGTTCAAAATTTTTTCTTGGCTGTTTTAATTTGTAATTTTTTGGTACTTGTTATATGTTAATAAATCTTCTCCTAAATATTAGATATATTAAAGGAGTGTCTACAACTCGTTACCTTTATTTCTTTTATTCCTTATCCCTTTTCAGCATGGATTCAGGCTCTGCCTCTGAGACCCTTCAAATGTGACTTGTTATATCAGACAACATTCCTACTTGCAAATAGTAGAATCCGCTTTAGCTAGTTTAAGCAGAAAAAAAATTGGGATACTGAGAAGGTCATGTAATGAATCTCTGGGAGGTTTGGAGGCTAAGCAGTCAAGAAGTGGTGGACAAATTATACCACAGACCTGCACCAGTGAAGACCTCATTGTCATTGCCCTGAGCATAGACTTCACAAGAGATGCCACGGAGATCAGTTACTTACACCAGACTCCCCCTCACTACGGCTATGACAGTTGCACCCCCAAACACTGCCTTCTCCAAAACATGCATTTCACAGGGCACCTGCCTCCTCCTGCTGGCTTCTTCTGTTTTGAAGCCTGAGAGTGGTAGAAGGGAGGCTGTGGGAAACTGGGAAAATGAATGCTTAGATTCTAGAAAAGTGTGAATCACAATGCATTTAAAAGATGTTGGGAAGCTCCCAAAAATGACTACTGTCTACCATACCACTGGTCTTAAATTGCCAGATTCAAAAACCTTTGCTCAGTCCTCAAAACCTCTGCAGCATAACAAAAAGATAAATAATCTAATTAAAAATGGGCAAAATACTTGGATAGAAGACATTTTATGAAACAAGGCATATGAATGGCTAAGAAGTATATGAAAAGGTGCTCAACATCATTTGCCATTAGGCAAATGAAAATTAAAATTATGAGATACCATTTATATGTATGTATATATACAATGGCTATAATAAAAAACACAGAAAATACCAAGTATTGGTAGGAATGTGGGGAAACTGGAATCCTTATACATTGCTGATGGGAATGACATATGGTGTAGCTACTTTGGAAAACAGTTTGGTGGTTTCATATGTCCACACACAGATGGCAGCATTATTCTTCATAGTTCTAAACTGGAAAAAACTAAACTGATGAATAGATAAACAAAATCCAATGTGTACAATAGAATTCTGTTCATCAATAAAAGGGCATGAAGTATTGACAGCTGTTGCAACATGGGTGTATATCAAAAACATTATGCTGAGTGAATGAAGCCAGGCACAGAAGATATAGTGTTTGTGTCATTGTATAGTTCCATTTATGTGAAAGGTACAGAAAAGCAAATCTATAGAGACAGAGAGTAGATTTGTGATTGCCTAGTAGGGGGCTTGGGATGGGAATAGAAGGTGACTGCAAACGGGTAAAACAGACCTTTTTTGAGGGCAGTAGAAATGTTCCAATATTGGATTGTGATGTTTGTGCAACTCTGAACATTTACAAAAAATTATTGAATTCTACACTTAAAACAGGTTAATTTTGTCATATATAAATTTTACCTAAATAAAGCTGTTAAAAGGAAATCTCTGCAGAATTAATCAATATAGGGTAGGGCAAAAAGGTTTACAGTTGTTTGTATGGAAAAGAACACAATAATTAATAAATAATAATACAAGAATAAACACTGTTTTTCCTGTACTCATAATCGTAAACTTACTTTTGTCCCAACCTGTATGTAGTAACGACAAAGGTTCTCTTGTTTGCCAAAATCTAGCCATAGTCCTCTGATCCCTATTCTGACTTGTCTTCCACCTCGTCCTGTAAAGACTTGAATGAACACTAATGTGGTTTCTAACATCTCAAAGTTGCATCCCTAGGATGACTCTAGCCTCTCTTAAAGCACCTGCCTGAGAAAACTGAAGTTTGATAAAAAAAAATTTACTGTTTGTTTCACCCAACACTTAAAGATAGGATCTCTGTCTCCCAGTCTCTGTAGGAGGATAGGAGCTTTAGTTTGATAAGCACTAGTTAGCAAACACAGATAGGTTTTATGTGGACCAGCCCCCTCCCTGCCGGCTCTTTGTAATTTTTCATATCTCTGACTCTGTTGAGTTCTCCCCCTCAAGCACCTCCCTATTCCTTCATTCTCCCTTTAAATACCTCTGTACAAATAGTGTCGAGTTCAGCTCACACCAAGCTATTTTCTCCATTACAATAGTATATTTCTGATTGAAATCTGTTCTTACCATTTTGACTAGCATCCAGCTTTGTTTATCTTTGACAGCAACCAATTCTTAAAACAATTTCATTCATTAAGTCATTCGTTTATTAAATTAGTCAACAAATTTGGGGGGGCACCTTTGCTAGGTATTGTACTATGTATTAGGGATAAAGATAGGGAAAATATGTCCTTGCTGTTGAGGAGCTCTGAGTCTAAAGAAAAGATAGATGTGCAATTAGTCTTCAATAAGATAGATTCATGGTGGAAGAGTGTACAAGTAGTTTGCTTATTTTCCTGTTTTCTTTTTCTGACCATTCCCTTTCTGTCAGTTCTTCCTACTCTTTATAAGCAGCTGTTCTATATTAGCTGACCTTTGTACCCTTCTCGTTACATAGTCTCCTGGCAACCAGTAATCAAAGCTTTTACAGCTTACTCTTAAATACCTGTACAGGTTCAATATTTTCATTTCTTGGTTTGTTTGTGTTACTTATTCTCTGTGTACAGACTACCATTTTGTCCATCTTTGTATGTCCAGTCCTTTCTACACTTTGGGATACATCTCTTCCACATGCTAGTTCCCCTGTGGTGCCTATATGTATTCTTTCACAGCTTCTGCTGAATTCCTCTAGTACTTGAGAGGCAATATAATGATATGGCTAACTGCTTGAGCTCTAGAAAGACACAGCTGGGTTTGAATTTGGGCTTTGCCTCATTTTCTTTATAAAAAAATAGGGATTAAAATAGTTATATCTTTATGGATTGAAATCTGTATTTCTAGCCTGGATTGCTCTCTCAAGGTCCAATTTTATATCATCTACTGTCTAACTGAAACCAGAAAAGCCAGTGTTCATGCTGTCTGTCACCTACCAGACCCAATAAGCAGAGGTAGAGATTGAATCTTTATGGGTGCTTTATTCAGATGGCTGGTGATATGAGAAGACGGTGGGTTTGTACCCTAACAGACCATCTTAAATTCCATCTTATTTTAAAGTATATTTTATTGATTATGCTATTACAGTTGTCCCATTTTTCCTCCTTTTAATCCCCCTCTGCTCTGCACCTGGCTTCCCTCCAGCATTCACCTCCTTAGTTCATGTCCATGAATTATACATGTAAGTTCTTTGGCTTCTCCATTTTCTCTGCTATTCTTAACACCCCTCTATCTATTTGTACCTACCAATTATGCTTCTTATTCCCTGTACCTTTCCCCATATTCTCCCCCTACCCCTGCCCTGCTGATAACCCTCCATGTGACCTCCATTTTTGTGAATCTGTTCCTGTTCTAGTTGTTTGCCTTTAAGTTTTCTTATAGGCCAGAAGGAATCAGCTGTTAGTCTTATGGGAACTGCTTTGTAAGCAAGTGTCTCCTTTTCTCTTGCTGCTTTGAAAATTCTCTCCTTATTTTTAATTTTGGTTAACGCAATTATGATGTGTCTTGGTACATCCCTCCTTGGATCCAACTTGTTTGGGACTCTCTGTGCTTCCTAGACTTGCATGTCCATTTCCCTCACCAGATTGGGAAAGTTTCCTTCACTATTTTTTCAAGTAAATTTTCAATTTCTTGCTCTTCCTCGTCTCCTTCTGGCACTCTTATGATTCAGGTATTGGAACATTTAAAGTAGTCTCAGAGGTTCCTAAGCCTCTCCTCATTTTTTTGAATTCTTATTTCTTCATTCTGTTCCAGTTAAATGCTAATTTCTTCCTTCTGTTCCAAATCATTGATTTGAGTCCGAGTTTCCTTCCCTTTACTGTTGGTTCCCTGTACATTTTTCTTTATTTCACTTAGTATAGCTTTTACTTCTTCCTCTATATTATGTCCATGTTCAGTCATTTCTGTGAGCATCCTGATTTACCAGTGTTTTCAATTCTGCATCTCATAGGTTGGCTATCCCCTTGTCACTTAGCTGTTTTTCCAGAGTTTTGATCTGTTCTTTCATTTGGGCCATAATTCTTTGTCTTGGTGCACCTGTTACATTGTAAAGGATAGAGCCTTAGGTATTTGCCAGGGCCAGGCAACCCACTTCTCTGAATTGTGGAGAGGGATCAGAGAGGCAACAATGCCGCTTGCTTGGCTCTTGCCTCACTTTCAGTCATTTCCCCTGCTACCCACAAACGAATTGCACCCTTCTGTTGCTGATTCCCAGGTGGGTATGCTTGTGTATGTTCTAGGACTCTGCAGGCCCCTCCAATGGCTTCGTGAGCCTGGGAGTTTCTCTCACTGCTGCAATGCCCACTGGTTTTTACAGCCAGAGGTTTTGAGGGTTTATTTCCCTGCACTGGAACCCTGGATTGCATGGTATGTCTCAATGGTTTATCTGCACATGAATGTGGGACCACCTGGTCCACCAGCCACTACCTCACTAACCTGGTCTGCTAGCTGAGAGTCCTCTCCACCCCAGCTGCCCATCTAGTCCCCTCCTACCAGTCTGGATGAATGTTTCTTCTTTAACTTCCTGGTTGTAGGACTTCCATACAGTTAGATTTTCTGGCAGTTCTGGTTGTTTTTTATTTTGAATTGATTGTTATCCTTTTTTGGTTGTACAATGACAGGAAGCATATCTACCTCTGTCTCTATCTTGGCTGGAAGCCCTAAATTCCATTTTAAACTGATCCTCTGAAGTATTGAGCCTGTGTAGGTAAGGGGATTAGAATTCAGGGAAAAAGTTAATTAGATAAAAAGCTGCAGCATTCTTTCATCTGGGTCTTGGGTGGTGGTCTTTATCTATATCCTGGGTGGTGGGCATCTCACCCTGGAGCACAATAGCTTAGATACCACCTTTATTGTCTCACTCCTCCTGAGGCACAAAGGTGGAATTGCCTACAGTCTGCTGGAGTCAAGATGGGTCATACCTTTAGTTCCCGAAACAATAGCTTTTTACATATATTGATTACTAAGCTTATTACCTATTATTACCTAAATTATTATTACCTGAAACTAAAATTTTTCCAACATTTGAGTTCCCCATCATAATGAGTATATACCTGTAAGGATATCCCACACAATTTTGAACTTTATGTATCCAAATGGAAACAAATTTTTCTCCCCAAACCTATGCCTCCTAGATTTAAAAAAAAAATTATCTATTTATTTTTAGAGGGAGGGGAAGGAAAGGAGAAAGAGAAGGAGAGAAACATCAGTGTATGGTTGCCTCTTACACATCCCCTACTGGGGCCCTGGCCCACAACCCAGGTATGTGCCTTGACTGGGAATTGAATTGATGACCTTTTGGTTTGCAGGCCAGCATTCAATCCACTGAGTCACATCAGCCAGGGCTGCCTCCTAGATTTCTTATCTGTTAGTTAATTGTATCATCATCCTCATAGCCAAACTGACTTTCAAATTCTCTCCCTCTTTCTTTGTCACCCAATCTTTTGCTACAAAGAAAGAAGGTCCTCTACTATATTCAGGGTCACTGTATGCCAAGTTCTATCATTCTTAGCTCCTTAACATTGTGCTAAGTGTTAAAAGGTTTGTCCCGCCCTGGCTGGCGTAGCTCAGTGGATTGAGCGTGGGCTGGGAACCAAAGTGTCCCAGGTTGGATTCCCAGCCAGGGTACATGCCTGGGTTGCAGGCCATAACCCCCAGCAACCGCACATTGATGTTTCTCTCTATCTCTCTCTCTGTCTCTATCTTTATCTCCCTCCCTTCCCTCCCTAAAAAAATAAATAAATAAAATCATTAAAAAAATAAATAAAAGGTCTGTCCCTCTCCTCCCTTGGTTCCATATTTATTGTTCTAGTTTTGTTTCTCCTTATTATTTCTTACAGATCTTTTCTATCATAACCTTATAAACTACTCGAGGATAGGAACTGTGGTTTGTTTACTTTTGCATCTTCTCACTATGCTTGATCTAAAAATAGTTAATAAATATTTGTTGAATTGAGTTATTCATCTTAAATTTCTTTGTGGAGAGATTTGGAGATATTTCTCAAAAGACAAGGAACTTGTAAGAAAGGTAAAATTTTAATGGCCTTAGAGCATGGCTTAAAGATATGCATAAACTTGGTAGAGCATCCTCCAACAACAAGATTTTTACCCCAGCCCCCTCCTCCTGCCTGAGGGCTCCCAAGAAGGCAAAAGTACAAACCTTGGGAATTTTGGACTTATACTTTTGAGATTCATTATCTACTTTTTTGATCCCTCTTTCCCTCCTTATTTTCTGGATCTCAGTCCTAACTTTCTGGCCACATCTCAGCTAAATCTAAGTGTAAATTCCATTCAAATGTTGAAGAACTTTTAAGCATTGGGCTTTCTATCTCTGTTTGAGTTGATTCCAAAGATACACTTACCATGCTGATAAGTATAACTGGTCCTGGTTAAGTACCTAGAGGACAGAGGACCTTATTTTTTTCTTTTTAGCATTTAAAATATTTTTTAAATGAGAACACTTTCTCACTGTCTTTAAATATGACTTGTACTTTTTAAAATCAGAAACTGCTCTGTCATTAAGACTTAATTGCTTCCTGGTCCCTGGGGCTTATATGTCACTGCACTACTAACTCCCCAGTGCTCTTGAGGTATTCTGAGTCACGTGCCCCTCTGCTGGAAGTCCTTGTGGCAACCCCAGATGCTTGATTCTTATCAAATGTTTAACCACTTTCAGTGTTTGCATTCACTGAAGGGATGTTCTTGTAAACTTGGGAGTGTGAGCTTTTCCTAATACAGACATCTTTATTATATCTTTTCCTCAATATGGATGTCTTTTTGTACTTTTTATTCTGGTAAAAATATGTAATTTATGAGGGTGCTGTGGATGGATCCCCACCATATTTTTCATGATTTGCAGTTGAACTGCTGAAATACTTTATCTGGAATTCTTGATTTGGTAAACTTGTGAGGGGTCCAATCTGTGCAAATGAGAGACTCCACACCCTTTGTCACAGTTTGTAGTCTGCCTGGGGGCCTCTGAACTATTGAGCACAAAATCCCAGCCATTAGTGGTGAGTGTTCTCTGTAGAGGCAGTGATCGCTAAATGTTGTTCAACCTGAACTTACCGTCTGACAGAAAGCTGAACCTTCCCTTTTAACTTTCAGCTGGTAAACTGGGATGCCTGAGAGCCTACATCATATCTTTAGACATTGACTCTTGGTCTGCTCAACCAATATTTACCTCCCAGCCACATCGCCTTCCCTCATGTGTACAACCTAAGTAATAACAGCTGTGCAGGGTCAGGGTATTGGTGCTCCAGTGTGGTCTGTAGCTGTCCATTTGGTGAGCACAGGCCCTGGGGTTTCCAGGGTTGTGCAAGCCAAGATCAGTCCCCACCTGTGTTTTGCCCACCACCACCCTGCCTGAGCTATAAAGCAATCTGAGATGGCTGTTACTTGTGCTGGGCTTGAAGAGTCCCTGGTGGAGCCAAGCTGTGAATCTAGGCTGGCTGCTGCTAGTGCTGTATCTGGATCCACTCAGCAATAGGTATGGGGAGAGGGCTGTGGGGGTCACTGAGGCCAGCCCTTGCTTGTTTGAAAGGATTTAGGAAGTTGTGAAGCATGAGCCAAGACCAGCTATTCATATGGAAAAACCACCGTTAACAGCTGTAAGTTGGGTGGGACAGAGCCTCAGAGGATCTCCAGGGTGGGGCAAACCATGTTAGCTAAGTTGATGGAGTCTCAGATTTGGCACCTGCCTCCAGGTTCTGTGGTTTTGTGGGGGGGAGGGAGTGTTCAGAAAAATGACAATGGCCTCGGCTCACCTTTCTGTCTGGGAGAAAGCTGAGAAAGCTGTCTTTCAGCTCCTGCCTTGATGCCAGATGCTTCAGTTCCTCCCTGTATACCACTGGTGCCTTTTAAGCTGCTACTCCAGCGCTCGAGCTCAGAGGGAGTGAGTTTGCGGAAGTCTGTGTGTGTGGGTTCTTTAAGAAGAACTGCTTGGGACTCCAGGAGTTTCTTCCACTGACTCAATTCCCACTGGCTTTTGTGGCCAGAATTTTTGAGGACTTATCTTCCCTGCACTGGAACCCTGGGCTAAGGTGGCCTGGTGTGGGGGTAGGACTCCTCACTCCCAAGATATCCTTGCTGAATTTTTATCCACCATACATGGCTGTGAGACCAGCCCATTCTCTGTCTTTGTCCCTCCTACCAGTCTAGTGGATGTGGTTTCTTTAACTCTGTAGTTGTCAGACTTCTATTCAACTCAGTTTCTGACAGTTCTGAGTGGTGATTGTTTTGTAATTCAGTTGTAATTTTGATGTGGTCGTGTGAGGAGGTGAGCTGTGTTTACCTATGCCTGGCCACTATACTTAGGGTCAGGCATTTCTGTCGACAAGGCTGTCTGAGCACCCTACTTAAAGTCTTCCTCAATGTATTGCTCCAAATTTGGATAAACACTAGAAAGATCAAGTCTTCTCCTTTTCTTCTTAAGGCTCCTAGTGTCACTTTCTCATACCACCTATTCCATTGGGAGGTATCATATTGTGGCTAGGTTTGCTTTTGGAAGGCAAGGGCCCTATTAGATTGACAGGCCCTTCCTGTCAATCCTATGGTGCCCAGAGTTTGCACAGCAGGGCTGGGCTAATGAGGCATTAAAAAGCACATAGTCCGAAACCTGGCATCACATTAGAATTATCTGGGGGAACTTTTTAAAAAATAGAATGCCTTAATTCTATCCCAAACCAGTTAAATCAGAATTTGGGGTGAGAGAAGTTAGACCTGTACATCATTCCACGTGTTTTCCTGTTTCCTGCTCTGTTCTTTTTCCCTTCCATCACAAGTGCATACATCTTCTTGCCAGAAGTCCCCAGCATAAAAAGCCTTGTTCCCTTTATCCTTCAATTAGTAGGTAATTTTGGACTGATTACAATATACTTGGCAGTATCCAGACATTGGAGACACAATGGCGAGCATGAAGAAACGTCTAGATAACAACTGAGGTCTTCAGACTTTTTTTTTTTTTGG
Source organism: Phyllostomus discolor (assembly GCF_004126475.2). NCBI lineage: Eukaryota > Metazoa > Chordata > Mammalia > Chiroptera > Phyllostomidae > Phyllostomus > Phyllostomus discolor. The sequence goes on from NC_040905.2 coordinate 183,240,781, forward strand.
CTTCGTTGCTAATTAAAAACATCCCCGCTGTGTGGTACGGATCTTTTAAAATTATTACCGATAAGTACTCCATCAGCCAAGGGACAGACCCTTTAATGAAGTTCAATGGAAATTCTTCAATGAAAAGAACCTGTTTTGGGGAGGAAGCCCGCCCACGCGGGAGGAGAAGAGACCTTCATTCCCACTTCATACAGGTGAGGGGAAGCCCCGCCCCTCGCTGGGTTAAGCCTCTTGGGGGGCGGAGATTCCTTCATTCTTGCCCGTAGAGAGAGGGGGAGACTCCGCCTCCTACGTGCTTGGGGGGCGGGGTCTGTGGACTGGGCGTGAGTCGATTGGCTGGGAGGCTGGGCGCCACGGGTTGGCTCTGTCCGGGCGCTCGCAGAGATCCCGGGTGGAGTGGTGGGAGGGAGTCCCGGTTGCTCCTGCCTCCCAACGATGGCGCCGTGGTGCCGCGCCCAGTCCCCCGCCTGCCGGCTGGTACTCACAGTTATCGGGAACCCCCTCAGACGGTGAGAATTGGAGCGGGTCTGAGGGAGTGGCAGAACGCTGCCTGCGACGGGGACCATGAACAGCGGCCAGACCCTTGGGGCCGATAGAAGGAGCAGCCCCGGCACCTGCTGAAAGGGAAGAGAGTGCGGCGACCCCTCAGAGGCGCGGTGGAGTCACGCCGTCACCTCGAACATGTCGCTGCTCTGCGTGCGTGGTAAGTACGAGGCCTTAGGGGTAGGGTAGGGTGGGGTAGGGTGGGGCGGGGGTCGCTGAGAGGTCCCCACACGCTTCCAGTGGACGTAGGGTTACCACCGTTTCCAAACTTCACTTCCTGTCTGTCCTTGGGGGAAATTATGTTAACTTATTTATAAACACTTAAAGAGTTCTTTCCACTCTTGTTTTTCCTCTTGCTCCTGTGAAGGGACTGTTACCTCTCCATTCCGGTGGCCATGTGACTGTTGTTGGCTGGCAGGCCCAGATCCTATTAAACAGTGATGGGCGCTCTTCTCCAGTGAGAGTGGACTGAGCCAGGAGGTCGAGGATAGTTGGGGTCTGTCAGTAGTGGGCAGTCTCTCTCATTCTTTTCTTTCTCCGCCCCGCACCTTAACACTACAGTCGGTTTAGTAGCAGGATCTTTCTTCTTTTAAATCACTCTCTGAACGCGTAGTGGGACAGCTGTCACATCCCTTCTTCCAGTGTATTTCTTGGCTTGCACCCCTCTATTGCTTGCCTCTGGTCCCCTGCTGGTTCCCCATAGTCTTCTAGGCTAAGCTGATTCTCATATTCCACTTGCAAAGGTGTGTTGGCTTCTCTCCTTCCAGAGCAGAGCCTAAGAAATGTGATTGATTAATTTACTTAGTTTCTGTCACAGTAATTAAAGGTGAAGGGCCGTTATTGCTTTTTCACTGAGGACACTTGATCCATCTAAGAGGATATTTTAAGACAAGGGCTTTGGGGTTTAAGATGAGGCAAGGTGCATGGACTAAGCTCCAAGAGGGCAGAGACTGTTTCTTACAGGTTTTTGTATTCCTCGTGCTTGACATAGTAGAAGATCAACGCTGGTTTTGAATGAATGCAGGGACTGTGATTTTAGAGATTTTCTGATTAGAAAAAGCAAGATTTGGATTACCTGTTGAATTTGATCTTGGGAAATTCCAAGTTACAGCCTGTCATACCTGAATAAGGTGGAATAAGGTGTGTTGAATAAGATGGAATGAGGTGGCTTGTGAATGGGAGAGAGAATTGATCTATGAGAGTCTTTTCCTGGCTGAACCTTTTTTTACTGGTGAGTTGGAGTTCATGTTTCTTCTGGCCCTGTGGATTAGAAGCATTGTTTGTGATCTCTCTGATAAGTATTTTCCCCCAGCTGCTGACGAACAGAACTGCTTTTCTCTGTCCTCTTCCACTGTTTTGTTAAATCTGCATTAACCTAAAATGGATTTGACTATTTCTGGGGATTATGAGACACAGATTTTTTTCTTTCACGGTTGTTTTTTCATTAATGAGAATTTGATTTGCTTTTAGAATGACATGTCTGTCAGCAGCTGGGAGTCTATTTATTCCTTCAGATCCCTGCTGTTGAGTAGCAGGATTTGGGAGGTTGGGTTTTGCAATGACTCTTGGACGGTTTTCTTTTACTCAAATATTTCATTTTTTAACCTAATCCAAGACACGTGACAAATCTTAATTTGTTTCAAAAGGGATTATCTCTAAGACACACAAAACTACAGAACACATCTTGTGTTTGTCACACATATATGCTCATTTTCTGTTTTGCTAAGGAAGAGGTGTTTAATCATGTAACACTTCCTTTCCCACAGAGGAATGTCACAACTGCCACCACAAGAAGAGCGGCAGACCAGTAGCTGTGGAAGACTCTTGGACAGTTTAAATCTCTACTGCCACACCGTATTACAAAGCTAGTCCTTATGAAAAAGTCTTTAGGCAGGAGCACTATTAAATCACTTCAAAGAAGGTGCTGTTGTTTTATTTGTTGTATATTGGGCAGCATTCATGTCTAGAAATTCTGCTGTTTAGCTAACATCTTAACCTTTTGACGTTCATTAGTGAAATTTCTCTTCTTTTGAACCTGGGGGATTGGAGACCAGCAGGTCATTGTCTTTTGAATGGAGATCCTGAAGATTATTAATTACTGAAATAGGCAGCAACCTTATATAGAATATTCATATTAAATGGCAAATTATTCATCCTGAGGAAACCTACAGAAATGGATCAAAATAAATCTTTCTAAAATGAATTCCTTGCATCATATTTTAGCAGTTAGGAATGTTATTCATGTTTGAAAGAAGTCTGTGTAATGATATGGTAGAACAACTCAATTTCTGTTCATTTTGGGGTAGAATTGAATCAAACATTTTTTTTTGTAGTCAAAATTCAAGCAGTCTTTGATTTGATGTAGAAATTGGCAAACTGATATTGATTTTAATCATCCTGACCATCTCAATTAAGAAGTCAATTTCTTGATCTAACCCTTCAATCATTCAGGATAAGGGCTCTTAATGTAAGTAATCTGACTCCAGCCCTCCTTTTTGGTTCTATTTGTGCCTATCTTTATACAGGTAGTTTGTTGTAGTACTAACTTGGTTCTTTCCTGTCTCTTCACTGTCCTGGATTTATATTCCCAAAATAGTTTTCTTTCTGTATTTTCTGCTTATCAAAAATGTGTTCTTCCTTTTCAAGTTTATAATCTACATTGTTTGTTGAAAATTTCCTCAGTTCCTCAGTCATCTTACCTTTCTACACACTTTAAACTCTTAAAAACATAAATTACTTATGGTCTGAACAGTGCCACTAAATTGTCAATGGATTATAAATGGCCTGACTCCTAGCCTTGTATTGTTATTCTCATGGTGACCCACACAAAGGCGATAATAGCACTGGTCCAATAAGATCTGGAATTTTGTGATCACTGAGAGTATTTGATTCCAAGAGGCACATTTAGAAGCTAGAATTTCTTCAGAGGAGAATGGTTAGAATAATGGAGGGTGTAGAAGTCATTTGAAGAATTGAGAGGTTTAGTTTTTTTTTCCTTTTTTTAAAAGATTTTATTTATTTATTTTTAGAGAGGGAAGGGAGGGAGATAGAGAGAGAGAGAAACATCAATGCGTGGTTGCTGGGGGTTATGGCCTGCAACCCAGGCATGTACCCTTGCTGGGAATCGAACCTGGGACACTTTGGTTCCCAGCCCGCACTCAATCCACTAAGCTACGCCAGCCAGGGCTTGAGAGGTTTAGTTTTGAGAAAATTTAAGAGGGAGAAGATCATAATAGATGAAAATAGTTTTAAAAAACTGTTGTTCCAGAGGACAGAATTGGGACAAGTTGACCAATCATTGAAAATTGTAGGAAATTAGATATTAGCTTAATGTAAGGAAGAACTTTATCAATTAGGGTTGTTCTTAACAAATAGAATGGACTACTAATGAGGATTATTTTTATTTTTTTAAATTATATTTTATTAATTATGCTATTACAGTTGTCCTGATTCCCCCCCCACCCCCCGTTTGATTCTATTCCACCCAGCACCACTCACTCTTCAGGCAATCCCCCCACCATTGTTCATGTCCATGGGTCATGAGTATAAGTTCTTTGGCCACTCCATTTCCTATACTGTACTTTACATCCCCATGGCTATTCTGTAACTACTTATTTGTACTTCTTTTTTTTTTTTAAAGATTTTATTTATTTATTCTTAGAGAGGGAAGGGAGGGAGAAAGAGAGAGAGAGAGAGAGAGAGACACACACACACACACACACACACACATCAATGTGAGGTTGCTGGGGGCCGTGGCCTGCAACCCAGGCATGTGCCCTGACTGGGAATCAAACTGCGACACTTTGGTTCGCAGCCTGCACTCAATCCACTGAGCTACGCCAGCCAGGGCTCCGTACTTCTTAATCCCCTCAGCTCATCACCCATTTCCCCACAGCCCCTTCCAATTTGGCATCCATGCAAAATGCTCTCTGTATCCATGATTCTGCCTCTGTTCTTCTTGTTTGCTTAATTTGTTTTTTTTAGATTCAGTTTTTGATGGAATTGTATTTTTTGCCATTTTATTGTTCATAGTATTGATCTTTTTCTCAAATAAGTTCCTTTGACTTTTTTTTTTAAATAATAGTTTGGTGATGATGAACTCCTTTAGATTTTTCTTGTCTGCAAAGCTCATTATCTCCCCTTTGATTCTAAATGATATCTTTGCTGGGTAGAGCAATCTTGGTTGGAAGTTCTTGCTTTTCATGATTTTGAATATTTCTTGCCAATCCCACTAGTCTGCAAAGTTTCTTCTTTGCAGTGACTTTTGAGAAATCAGCTGACAGTCTTATGGGAACCCCCCTGTAGGTAACTAACTTCTTTTCTCTTGCTGCTTTTAAGGTTCTCTCTTTAACTTTTGGCATTTTAATTATGATATGCCAACTTGGAGTGGGCTTCTTTGCATCCATCTTGTTTCGGATTTTCTGTGCTTCCTGGATTTGCATGTCTATTTCTTTCACTAAATTAGGGAACTTTTTTTTCATTATTTTTTCAAATACATTTCCACTTTCTTGCTCTTTCTCTTCTCCTTCTGGCACCCCTATGATGAAGATGTTGGAACTCTTGAAGTTGTCCCAGAGGCTGCTTATACTATCCTTGATTTTTTGGATTCTTTTTTTCTTGTTCTGATTGGTTGTTTTTTGCTTCCTTATGTTCATATCATTGATTTGATTCTTGGCTTCATCCACTCTACTGTTGTTTCCCTGTAAATTGTTCTTTATTTCCATCAGTGTATTCTTTGTTTCTGACTGGGTCTTTTTTTATGATGCTGAGGTCCTCACTAAGTTTCTTGAGCATCCTTATAACCAGTGTTTTGAACTCTGCATCTGATAGATTGCTTATCTCCATTTTGTTGAGCTCTTTGTTTGGAGTTTTGATCTGTACTTTCATTTGGGCCATGTTTCTTTGTCTCCTTGTTTTGGCAGCCTCCCTGTGTTTGTTTCTATGTATTAGGTAGAGCTGCTTTGAATCTGTGTCTTGGTAGTGTGATCCAATGTAGGTGTCCTGTAGGGTCCAATGACATAGCCTCCCCTATCACTCAAACTGGGTGTGCGTGAGCGCCCTTCGTGTGGGCTGAGTACATTCTCCTCTTGTAGTGGGGCCTTGGTTGCTGTTGGCAAATCAATGGGAGGGATTTACCAAGGCCAGTCAGTAGCAAGGATTGGCTGTGACTGCCGCCCACCAACCCACCCTCCAAGTAGGATCAGCTGTGCTGGCGCAGGGTGGTGGTGCTCCAACGTGGTCTGTAGCTGTCCACTGGGTGCACTGGCCTTGGGGTTCCCAGGTGGTGCAGGCCAAGGTCAGCCCCCACCTGTGTTTTACCCAGGGCCACCCTGCCTGAGCTATAAAGCAATCTGAGATGGCCGTTACCTGTGCTGGGCTTGGAGATTCCCAGGCAAAGGCAAGCCATGAATCTAGGCTGACTGCTGCTGGTGTTGGGCCTGGGAGTCTCTGAGGCCAGCTGTTGCTTGTTTGATAGGATTTAGGAAGTTGAGAAGCAAGAGCTAAGACCAGCCATTCATATGGAAAAGGAGCTTGGGTGGGCCTGTAAATTGGGTGGGGCAGAGTCTCTGGAGGTCTGCAAGGCTGGTCAAACAGTGTTAGTGAGGTTGATGGAGTCTCAGATATGGCACCAGCTTCCCTGCTCTGTGGAGAAGGGTTTAGAAAAGGGACAATGGCTTCTGCTTCCTTGATACCAGACACTTCAGTTTCTCCCTGTATATCATTGGTGTCTTTCAAGCTGCTACCCTGGTGCTAGAGCTCAGTGAGTGAGTCTGAGTAGGTGAGTCTGTGTGTGGATTTTTTAAGAGGAACTGCTTGGGGCTCCAGCAGTTTCTTCTACTGATTCAATGGTTTTTGAAGGCAGAAGTTGTGGGGACTTATCTTCCTGGCATTGAAACCCTGCCTGAGGGTCCCTGGTATAGGACTGGGACTCCTTGCTCCTGAGATAACCCTCCTGAATTTTTATCTACCACAAGTTGGTGAGGGACCAGCCTGTTCTGTGTCTGTGACCCTCCTACCAGTCTGAATGGATGTGGTTTCTTTAATTCTCTAGTTGTCAGACTACCATTCAACTTAATTTCTGACAGTTCTGAGTGATGGTTGTTCTATATTTTAGTGGTAATTTTGATGTGGTTGTGCAAAGACACAAGCTATGTCTACCTATGCTGCCATATTGACTGAAAGTGCAAGGAATTTTTGACACAGGATAGTTGAAGCAGAATTTGAATGAGTGGTAAGAGTGTTCTAAAAGGGATGCCCATGTTGAGTGTTGAGGTTAGACTTGAAAAAATCTTTTAAAAGCCACCTTTTTGCCTTGGCTGGTATGGCTCAGTGGACTGATTGCTGGCCTGTGAACCACAGGGTCGCTGGTTCAATTCCCAGTCAGGGCACATGACTGGGTTGTGGGCCAGGTCCCCAGTAGTGTGCACATGAGAGGCAACCACACATTAAAGTTTCTTTCCCTCTCTTTCTCCCTCCCTTCCTCTCTGTCTAAAAATAAAATATATAAAATCTTTTTAAGAACCTCACCCTTTTATAGATATTACTTAATCTTTCTGCAAATGTTTGGCACAGCTTCAGAATACTGATTTCTTTTTGCTTCCATAGGCACCAGTTCGACATGAGCTACTCCAGTAAACTAAACTAAATCAAGATTTTTCTTTAACTTCACTCTCTTGGTGTTCCTGACTAGTTTCTCCAAACAAAAGCATTTTCAGAATTGAATCTCTCCATATATTTTTGTAATTGCCACAGTGTTCATAATTGAACTATGTGTTTTCCTCCTCTAATTTGAACCAGAAGTGATCACACTTGACTTAAAAAATAAAAAACAAATAATAGCTTTGGGGATTTGAAAAGCAAGATATGCTAATATATTGTTAATCATAGAAAATGAATAAAATGCATAAGAGTATAAAAAGGAAACTAAAGGGCAAATAAAAGTGGCCTTTGTCCTAACACTGCCTCAACACCATTGTTAACTTGTTTGTTCATTACTTTCATTGTTTTGTCCTTATTATAACGGAGTATGCATAAGAAACTTAACCACTTTAGGATATGAAGAGGAAAAACTCATGTCTCCAATCCTTATTTTCACTCTCCAGAGGTAACTACTTTTACTGTTTCTTGCATATTCTAGAAATTTTCACTACATATGCACATATACATACTGTAATTGGATGTGATAATATTCAACTTTAAAAAATATTGTCATATTTGCCTGTCAGCTTATGTGAGTTTACATTATTCTTTTTAATCGCTGTGGAGTATTCCATTAGAATGTATGCAATTTAATTCTTTTCATATTGATGAAAATTTAGAATTTTTTTATTTTCTTTTTTTCTTAATATATTTTATTGATTATGCTATTACAGTTGTCCCATTTTCTCCCCTTCACTCCCCTCCACCCTGTACCCCCTCTCCCACCCGTATCCCCCCTTTAGTCATGTCCATGTGTCATAAGTTCTTTAGCTTCTAGATTTCCCATACTATTCTTACCCTCCCCCTATCTATTTTCAACCTACAATCTATGCTACTTATTCTCTGTACCTTTTCCCCCTCTCTCTTCCTCCCATTCCCCTGTTGCTAACCCTCCATGTGATCTCCATTTCTGTGGTTCTGTTCCTGTTCTAGTTGTTTGCTTAGTTTCTTTTGGTTTTGCTTTAGGTGTGATTGTTAATAATTGTGAGTTTGCTGTCCTTTTACTATACATGTCTTTTCTTTATCTTCTTTTCTTAGATAAGTCCCTTTAACATTTCATAAAATACGGGCTTGGTGATGATGAACTCCTTTAACTTGACCTTATCTGAGAAGCACTTGATCTGCCCTTCCATTCTAAATGAGAGCTTTGCTGGATAGAGCAATCTGGGATGTAGGTCCTTGTCTTTCATGACTTGGAATATTTCTTTCCAGCCCCTTCTTGCCTGTAAGGTCTCTTTGGAGAAATCAGCTGACAGTCTGATGGGAATTCCTTTGTAGGTTACTGTCCCCTTATCTCTTGCTGCTTCTAGGATTCTCTCCTTCATTTTTACCTTGGCTAATGTAATTATGGTGTGCCTTGGTGTGTTTCTTCTTGGGTCCAACTTCTTTGGGGTTCTCTGAGCTTCTTGGATTTCTTGGAAGACTATTTCCTTTGCCAGATTGGGGAAGTTCTCCTTTATTATTTGTTCAAATACGTGCTCAATCTGTTGCTTTTCCCCTTCCCCTTCTGGTACCCCTATAATTCGGATGTTGGAATGTTCAAAGATGTCCTGAATGCTCTTGAGCTTCTCCTCATTTTTTTGAAGTCTTATTTCATCATGCTTTCCTGCTTGGTTGATTCTATCTTCTTTCTGGTCCACTGTATTGTTTTGAGACCCAGTTTCCATCCCTTCATTATTGGCTCTCCTCCATATATCTTCCTGCATCTCTTTTATGGTAACCTGCATCTTTTCATCTAATTTGTGGCCAAAATCAACCAATTCTGTAAGCTTTCTGATCACCAGTGTTTTGAACTGTGCATCTGATAGATTGGCTATTTCTTGGTCGCTCAAAAGGATGAGTCCTGGGGGACTGATCTGTTCTATTGGAAACATGTCTCTCCTTTTTTTTTTCTGGTCAGGTCACTCTTGTTAGGTGGGGGGCAGAGCCTTAGGTGTTCACTAGGGCTGGGCACCCCAGTCGCTAGATTGTGATGTTATATGTGGGGGCAGGGGCGGGAGGAAACAATGGCGGTAGCTCCGTTCTCCTGGGATCTCAGTCCCTTCCCTGGGATCCTGGGTTGCACGCTCTGCCCTGGTCCACAATTGCAGCCTCACTGGGTCCACCAGTTGCTGCTTGCGTACTCGGGGTCCACCCACTGTGATCTTGCGCACCCCAGATGCCTTACGCGCTCCCAGTTGCCTTATGTGCCCACTGCTCTCTGCTCTCCGCGCTGCGACCTGGGCTGTGACCCGTGCCCAGCTGCTCCTCTCTGCCCCTCCTACCGGTCTGGATGAACGGGTCTACTTCAACTTCTTGGCTGTCCGACTTCCATTCAGATAAATTCTCTGTCAGTTCTGGGTGTTATTCTGCCTCTAAGTTGTTGTTGTTCTAATCTTGGTTGTGCGTGGAGGTAGGGTGCATCCACCTATGCCTCCATCTTGCCGGAAGTCGAATTTTTTCATTTTCTATTATAAACAATATTATAGTGGACTTCTGGCCAAGATGGAGGCATAGTTAGATACACTTTGCCTCCTCACACAACCAAAAGAAGGACAACAACAAATGTTAAAAGAAAAAAACAACCAGAAGTGCCCCCCAAAATTTAACTGTATGGAAGTCGGACAACCAAGGAGTTAAAGAAGAAACATTCATTCAGACTGGTAGGATGGGCGGAGACGGACAGCTGGGGCAGAGAGGATGCCCAGCAAGGCAGTGGCTGGAGGACCAGGGAGTTCCACATCTGTGTGTGGATAAACTGGGAACAACTGGGGAATGAGACAGACCACACAACCCAGGGCTTTAGTGCAGGGAAATAAAGCCTGGAAACCTCTGACTGAAAAAATCTGTGGGGGTTGAGTAGTGGGAAGAACTCCCAGCCTCACAGGAGAGTTTGCTGGAGAGACAGACCTACAGGGTCCTAGAATATACACAAACCCACGCACTCAGGAACTAGCACCAGAAGGGCCCAGTTTGCTTGTGGGTAGCTGGGAAAGTGACTGAAAGCTGGCTGAGAGGTGAGCAAGCAGATTTGTTCCATCTTGGACCCCTCCCCTACATACAGCACCACGACACAGCTCTGTGGGTTGCCCCACCCTGGTGAATGCTTAAGACTCCAACCCTTACAATGTAACAGGGTTTCCAAGACAAAAATGTATGACCAGGATGAAAGAACAGATGAAGCTAAGTGATGAAGAGATAGCCAGCCTATCAGATGGAGAGTTCAAAACACTGGTAATCAGGATGCTCACAAAAATGGTTGAGAATGGTCACAAAATAGAGGGAAAAACTGAAGGCTATGTGAAGTGAAATAAAGAAAAATATACAGGGAACCAACAGTGACAGGAAGGAAACAGGGACTCAAGTCAATGGTTTGGAATAGAAGGAAGAAATAAACATTCAAGCAGAACAGAGTGAAGAAATAAGAATACCAAAAAATGAGGAGAGGCTTAGGAACCACTGGGACAACTGTAAATGTTCCAATATCTGAATCAGGGGTGCCAATAGGAGAAGAGGATGAGCAAGAAATTGACAACTTATTTGAAAAAATAATGAAGGAGAACTTCTCCAATCTGGCAAAGGAAATAGACTCCCCAGAAGTTCAAGAAGGTCAGGGAATCCTAAAGAAGGTGGACCCAAGGAAGCACATACCAATGCACATCATAACTACATTAGCCAAGATTGAAAATAAGGAGAGAATATTCAAAGCAGCAAGAGAAAAGGAGACAGTTACCTACAAAGCAGTTCCCATAAGACTATCAGTTGATTTCTCAAAAGAAAACTTATAGGCAAGAAGGGGCTGGAAAGAAGTATTCCAAGTCTTGAAAGGCAAGGACCTACATCCAAGATTGCTCTATCCAGTAAAGCTATCATTTAGAATGGAAGGGCAGATAAAGTGCTTTCCAGATAAGGTCAAGTTAAAGGAGTTCATTTTCACCAAGCCCTTATTATATGAAATGTTAAAATAAATGTTAAAAATACTTATCTAAGAAAAAGAAGATGTTCAAAAATATGAACAGCAAAATGACAACAAAGTCACAACTATCAACAACTGAACCTAAAAAAAAAAAAACAAGAACAAACTCAGCAAACAACTGTAACAGGAACAGAATCACAGAAATAGAGATCACATGGAGAGTTATCAGCATGGTTGGGGATGGGAGGGAGAGAATAGGGGAAAAGGTACAGGGAATAATAAGTATGAATGATAGGTACAAAATAGATAGAGGGAGGCTAAGAATAGTATAGGAAATGGAGAAACCAAAGAACTTATATTTATGACCCATGGACATGAACTACGGGGTGTGAAATGCTGGTGGGAGGGGTGGAGTGTAGGGAGGAGGGCAATAAAGGGAAGGAAAAAAGTGGGACAAGTGTAATAGCATAATCAATAAAATATATATATATATATTTTTTAAGATTTTATTTATTTTTAGGGAGGGAAGGGAGGGAGATAGAGATAGAGATAGAGAGAGAGAGAGAGAGAGAGAGAGAGAGAGAGAAACATCAATGTGCGGTTGCTGGGGGTTATGGCCTGCAACCCAGGAATGTACCCTTGCTGGGAATCGAACCTGGGATACTTTGGTTCCCAGCCCACGCTCAATCCACTGAGCTACGCCAGCCAGGGCTAAAATATATTTTTAAAAATGCTATAATGAACATCCTTGCAGATAGTTTTGTTGTGTTTGGGGATCTCCAATAAGATTTCCATCAGGACTTTGTGTGATTTGCTCATTGCTGTTTTCCTGGCGTGATACTTATGCTTACCTGGAACCATTAGCAAGCCAAATGCCTCAGAGTCTCTCAGGTCAGCATTATCTATTAGAGGTAGGTGTTTTACCAGTAGGTAATATCAGAAAGACCAAAGAACTCAGCTCTTAAGTTTGATGTATAATTTTCTCTCTTTTTAAAGAATAAGATATAGTTTATTTGGAAAGTCACAAATAAAGAACAATCTGACAGTAACCAGAGTGGAGGAGGGAGAGGGATAATAGGGGATAGTCGGCGGGGACCATCAAGGAACATATATGAAGGACACATGGACAAAGCCGAAGGGGGTTGGTTCGAGCGACTTGAACATCAATAAAAAAGTCACAGAGGTAGAAGAAGTGAGCTGTAGAAGAAATTGAACTGGTATTTTCCTGTACTTTTATGTGTTTTTTGTATTATTACTTGTGTTTTTAAAACAGAACAAAACAATGTTGCTAGTGATGAGGACTATACCAAGTTGATTAATATTGTGACTTGCCCTTAGAAGAGCTTATCGTAATTTATCATTACATAGCCATCTATTTAATTGAAAGGATACTATTGAGAAACTCTTAGAAGGTGAACGCTGATGGACACTTAGGACACATGAGACCCTGAAGATACATGAGATCCGAAAGATACAGGGTTGAACCTTGAAAAACACGGGTTTGAACTACATAGGTCCACGTATATGCAGATTTTTTTTCAGTAAACATGTTGGAACGATATTTGGAGATTTGTGACAATTTGAAAAAACTCAGGTGCACCTGACAATTTTGTTAACATTTTCTTTCCTGTAGCATACTTTATTGTGTAGATATAATATATAATACATATAACATACAAAATATATGTTAATTGACTATGTTATCAGTAAGGCTTCAGGTCAATGGCAGGCTATTATTAGTATCTAAGTTTTTGGGGAGGTAAAGTTAAGTGTGGATTTTTGACTGGGAGTGGGGTTCAGTGCTCCTAACTTCCAAGTTTTTCAGGGTCATTTGTATTTTGATTTACTGTCACTGTGGAAAGTAGGAATGGTAGTGATTTTAGAGTTTAGATTTTAGAGTCAAATACTTCTCAACTTTCCCCCAACATTATTGTCATCTTCCTTGACTAACTACTTGCTGCTGGGTTTACATCACATTATAGTCCCTGCCTTATAGGCAGAGTTGCTGCTGGGTTCCTCTTGCTTAGCTGTGGCATCAGGAAGTTGATTGTACCTTGTCTGAGCCAGGCAGCAATGAAGGGGGAAGCACCAATTTCCTTTGCCATAGATAGCTGTTGTCATAAATTATTCTCTTCCTTGTAAGCAGTACATTCTGTAATTCTGTGAAAGAGGGATTTCTGGAAGTTGCAGTCTTTAGTCCAGCAGACTGAGTTTTTATCCTATTTTACCTGTGCTATATTTCAGACTTTGCTATGCAAGTTTGTTTAAAGTTTGGGGTGTGTATCATTAGTTAATATTTGTTGAGTACCTCCTCTGTGCCTGTTTATGATACATATCTATATAGTATATCAGAACCCAAAGGATCTACATAGGTTTTAAAACAGCTCCTTTCTTTTTTTTTTTTTAAGATTTATTTTTTTCATTTTTAGAGAGGGAAGGGAGGGAGAGAGAGTGAGAGAGAGAGAGAGAGACAGAGAGACAGAGAGACAGAGAGACAGAGACAGAGACATCAATGTGCGGTTGCTGGGGGCTGTGGCCTGCAACCCAGGCATGTGCCCTGACTGGGAATCAAACCTGCGACACTTTGGCTCGCAGCCCGCGCTCAATCCACTGAGCTATGCCAGCCAGGGCAAAACAGCTCCTTTCTTGTATAAACCCAGAATCCATTAGGACTGTTAGGTCTGACTTGGGATAAGCAGAATATATTAAGGCTCTGCTGGAGTGGGAAAATACTGTATTATTTTTTCTAGTGTTTAAAGCAATATTCTTTAAGTTTGGGGAGTATTTTATACATATTTTCTAGTGGACTATCTTTTACTAAAAATCAGATTTGCTATTTGTATATTATATTTTTTTATTGACTTATTACATATGTACAGAAAGTACATGTATCTTAAGTGTAAGGCTCACTGAATTGTCACAAAGTGAACATACCCATGTGACTACTACCAAGGTCAAGAAAGAGAGCACTGCTGACAGCCCTAGACACCCACCTTATCCTTCCTCTGTTACTGCTCCTTCCCGCCTTCCCAAAGGCAGCATTATCTGACCCCAATACCATAGAGTAGTTTAGTGTCTTTTAAATGAACAAACTTCATTATTTTTAAAGCAGTTTTAGGTTCACAGCAAAATTGAGCATAAGTTTACCTGTTTTTGAACTTTTAAAAAATGGAAGTATGATTGACATAGGAGTCCCCCCTTATCTGCGGGGATATGTTCTCAGACCCCCCAGTGGATGCTTGAAGCTACAGATAATATCAAAGCCTATATATACTATAAATCCTCACTTACAACATAGTTTAAAAGTTCTTGGAAATTGTGACTTGGAGCGAAATGATGTATAACAAAACCAATTTTACCATAGGCTAATTGACATAAATAAGAGTTAAGGTTCTATGGCATATTTCTGGTCACAGAAACATCACCTAACCTTCAAATAAAGCCCCCAAATACTTCTAATATTAAATACAGAAATAAATGTGAGCTGCACTTACATTTAAGAAAAATTTAAAAAAAAGATAATTTTCCAATTTGTTTATTCCAGTTCAGTGTCATGAGTAATTGGAGCCTCTCCCAGCAGCTCAGGGTGCAAGGTGGGAATCCACCCTGGATAGGATGCTCTTCCATTGCAAGGTACACTCACACCCACACCCACTCGGACTGGGGCTATTTAGACACATCAACTTACCCCTAATGTGCCCATCTTTGGGATGTGGGAGGAAACCCCACAATAAGTAAGTAGAAGAGCAAATTAATGTCTTTCTGTCTGTCTCTCCCCTCCTTTCTCCCTCCCTTTCTCTCTCTCTGAAAATCAATAAATAAAAATGAAAAAGCCCACAAAACCAATGTCACATTTTAGACAATTTTTAAATTCCATTAAATATCCAGCATTTGAATTTCCAGTTGGTTCAGAAATGCTATAGTTTTTTTCTTTTTTACAGTTTGAGTGTTTGAATCAGGATTATAATAAGGTCTACACATTTGCTATTGGTTGATAGTTCTGTTATGTCTCTAATTTTTTTTATTTATTGATTTTAGAGAGAGAGGAAGGGAGAGAAACATTGATTTGTTGTTCCACTTACTTATGCATTTATTGGTTGATTCCTTTTTTTTTTAACCCTCACCCAAGGAAATTTTTTTTCTTTGCTTTTAGAGAGAGAGGAAGGGAGAGAAAGAAACATTCATATGAGACAAATATCAATTGGTTGCCTTCTGTACATGCCCAGACTGGGGATTGTAAGCACCTGGATAGGGGATATTACACCCGGGGGATTGAGTGTGCCTGGGGATCATATGTATCCAGAGCAGGGATTGGACTCACAACCTAGGTATGTGTCCTGACTGGGAATTGAACCCACAGCCTTTTAGTTACTAGATGATGCTCCAACCAGTGAGCCACACCAGCCAGGGCTATTGGTTGATTCTTGTATGTGCCCTGACTGGGGATCAAACCCACAACCTTGGTGTATAGGGATGATACTCTAACTGACTGAGCTATCTTGCTAGGGTTCTTTTAATCTGTAGGTTTCACCTTCATCTCCCATATTCTTTGCAGTGTGTTTGTTGAAGAAACTGGATCATATCTTGTTTTCAGACTGGGTTTTGCTGATTATATCTCTGAGGCATAGTTTAACCTGTTCTTGAGGTCTGTCCAGAAGGTATCAAGCCATGTAATATGAAAAATAGAGACATTTATTGAAGAAGATACGAGATGTGAGAAACACTGTACATAGGACAATGATGCCTCAGTCCCCTTCAAAGTAGGCACCTTGGGACCTCACACAGTTCTCCCAGCATCTCTTCCACTGTTAAAAACACTCTGCAAAATCCATTGTTGGAATCACCATCACCTGCTCCATTGTATTTTCCTGAATCTCATCAACAGTCTGAAATCTTTTCCCTTTCAAAGGTGATTTTAGTTTTGAGAAAATCCAGAAGTCCCAGGGTGACAAATCTGGGCTGTAGGGGGTGCTTAGTCACCTGGGTGATTTGATGTTTTGCCAAAAAACTCTACATGAGGTGTGATGCATGAGTGGGTGCATTGTTGTGATAAAACTGCCAATCATCAGTAGCCCATAGCTGCAGTCATTTTCGCCATATTGCATCTTTCAACTGATGAAGAGCAATTAATAAGGTAGTACTCCCTTATTAATTGTTTGACTTGTGGGGGAGTACTTGTGATGGAGAACACCTTCCCAGTCAAAAAACACAGTTAACATGGTCTTGATCTCACTGTGGCTTTGCCATGCTTTCTTTGGGCATGGAGAACCAGATGACGGGGCCTTTGTTACCATGTCATAGTCATAGACCCATGATTCCCCTCTGCTTATGACCTTGTTGAGGAAATGTTGTTCATTGGTAGTTGTTAGAATCAAGTCATTAGCAACTGCAGCACAATGTTCCTTCTGCTCTGGTAGCAAAAGCTATGAAACAAATTTTGCCATGGCACATTTCATGTCAAGGTCCTGTGTCAAAATCTTGGACATAGTAGTTTTTGGGATCCCAGATCAGTTTCTAGTTCTTACACTGTGAGTAGCCAGTCTTTGTTGATTGCTACCCATACACTTTCAGCATTCTCAAGTGTTCTGTTTGTTGCAGGCCTTCCAGAACATGGATCACTTTTAACAAATTCTCAACCACCTTTGCAGTGATTGTGCCACATTTTTGTTCATGCTGCACTCATTGCATCTTCCCCAAAGGCTTCTGAATCATCTGAATAGCCTCTGTGCAGGAATGCTGAAGCTTAATACAAAAATTTGGTGCAGATTTGTTGCTTTATACTTGCTCAGTCATTTTGAATGCTACAGGCACACAGTACACATACTCCATGGTGTCTACTGCCCCACTGACTAGCAAAATAAAGTTTTCATTGTTCACACATGTGCATTCCAGTCCATTCTCCTTGGCTGCCAGGTTACACTGATGTTGCACAAACTGTTCTCGTTAGATTAACAATGGCTGGACTTTTTCTGGACAGACTGTATATTTTTCCTATAATGTTGATGTTAGATTCAGAAGCTTGTTCAGCTCCTCTTCTTCCTCCCTCCTCCCTCTCCTCCACCTCCTTCTCTGTACCTCCTCCTTCTACTTTCTCTTCTAAGGCTACCACATGGGTGGTGTTGGGTTCTTAATCAGAAGGTCCAGAATGGCTAGTCTTTTTGTCTCTTTTTTTTTTTTGTGATGTTAGTGCTCATTGATGCTTAATATCTAGTCTGTTAATTCATTAGGCTGCAAAATGGTGATATTCTAATTTAATCATCCCGTCTCCATTTATTAGCTGGGATATTTCAATAAAGAAAAACTTCCCTATATTTTCTATTTACCTACTAAGTGGGCTCTTCTAAGAAAGTTGGGATAAATGCTTGATTCTTTTATTTACCAATTTTCAAAATAGTGATTAAGTCCATTAAGCATTCTTAACAGTGGCCAGTTTCTATTGTTTCAGTATTATTATGATATCATAGACTTACACATACTTGATGTGTTTCAATCAATGTGGTTGTTATCCTTATGGATATATAAATTGCCTGTCTTTGGCCACTAGGGACCCCTCAATGTTAATATTTTGATGTGTATCTTTTCAGCCTTTCCCTTCATACATTTTGGCCACTCTCCTCACCTCCTTTTTCTTTTGGCAAGCCTCTTTACTTTTAAGCCTTAATTTCAGAATGAAGTGTTACCATCTGTTCAATGTACCTCAGAGAGATGAGAATTAAACTCTTTCTTTTTAATAGGAAGAGCTTTTTTTTTAAAGATTTTATTTATTTATTTTTAGAGAGAGAAGGGGGAGAGAGAGAGAGAGAGAGAGAAACATCAATGTGCGGTTGCTGGGGGTTATGGCCTGCAACCCAGGAATGTACCCTGGCTGGGAATCAAACCTGGGACACTTTGGCTCCCAGCCCGCGCTCAATCCACTGAGCTACGCCAGCCAGGGCTAAGGAAGAGCTTTTTAAAAAATATTTATTCATTTTTAGAGAGGGGAAAGGAGGGAGAAAGAGAGAGAGAGACACATCAGTGTGTGGTTGCCTTTCGTGTGCCCCTCATTGAGGAACCTAGCCTGCAACCCAGGCATGTACCCCAAGCAGGAATCAAACCAGTGGTTCACAGGCTAGTACTCAATGCACTGAGCCACAACAGCCAGGGCTGAGAATTAAACACTAGAGTGAGATCATGTCTGTGAAATTTGCTTGTTATAGTAACTTTTACTCTTGGATAGTAGCTTACTTTTAGTCCCCTTTTATTTTCTCTCTTTGTAGAGGCTTAAGATGTAGCCATGTGTATAACTAAATATCTTGCAAGATACAGTTTGGTAATTTCTAAAACAGAGGTACACAATAAAATGGGGTTTAGAAATGGAATGTTTGATTCCAACTGAGAGACGGAAAGGCCTCAGTTGGGAGAGGAAGAGGAAGGAAGTCAAGGTAGAGTCAGGTTTTTTTTGTTGTTGTTGTTATGGTGTCAGTAATTGGAATAGGAAGCAGAAGAGAGTAACAGCTTCTGAGAAGATGATAATTTTAGTTTTAGACCACTTAAATTTGAGGTGCTGGCAGTCTGTCCATGTGTTACAGTTGAAAACATGACTTGGGAGATCAGGGTGAGAGGTGTAGATTTGGTCTTGTATTTTTTTTAAAGATTTTATTTAGTTATTTTTAGAGAGAGGGGAAAGAAAGGGAGAGAAACACCGATGTATGGTTGCCTTTTGCACGTCCCCCACCGGGGACCTGGCCTGCAACCCAGGCATGTGCCCTGACTGGGAATTGAACTGGCAACCCTTTGGTTCACAGGCCATGCTCAATCCACTGAGCCACACCAGCCAGGGCTGGTCTTGTATTTTTTGTTGGGCGGAGGAATGGTGTCAGGGTAAACACTTACTCAGCATTGTCATCATAATATACTACATTTCATTGACTACAGGATGCTAGAGATTATAAGACTCATTGTTATTTTATGTGCCATTGAAAAAAATACTATGGATTGACACATCATTATTTTAATTTTTTTAATTAAATTATTTTAATGTATTGATTTTAGAGAGAGAGGCGTAAGGGGGGTGGGAGAGACTTCAATTTGTTGTTCCACTTATTTTTACATTCATTGGTTGCCTCTTGTATGCTCTGACCAGAGATCAGACCCACAATCTTGGCATATCGGGATGATGCCGTCACAAGTTGAGCTACCTGGCCAGGGCCATGTTTTTGTTTTTAAGACACATTTGATTTCAGAGTTCTTAAAATATGAGATAATGTCTCACCATCTTAGAATCAGTGAAATACTGAAGCTCACATTTAGTAAACCTTTACTCTTTGCCAAGCTCTCTGCTAATAAGCAGGTGAGGATTAATAATTCTCAAAATAACCTTGTTAGTTTATCTTTATTATATTCTCATTTTACAGATGAGTTCACTGGGTCCACAGAAGTTAGTAGCTTTACATACAGTAAAGCTGAATTTAGGTTTTCTGGCTTATAAAATGTAAACTACAAAATTAATAATATCAGATAGTGCTTTGGAACATGAAAGAAGTCTTATTTTAAAAATGATGCTTAGGGGAAGATTACCTTTTTCACTGTTGGTTGTGAGTCAGTTTCACTATACCTGTGGTTTCTGTTTGCTTAGTATGTATTCAGGGGCAATATTATAACAGGTGTTTTATAGTCTGGAGAGTTCATTATGGCTCTAGTTTAATAGTGTTCACAACTTAAATTCCTTTTTTTTTTTCTTGTGAGGACATGTTGAATAATGGAGAATCCAGGATTTTGGGTTCCAGAAAATTCTGTTTTGAGTCTCACAAGGTAATGGCTAAAATTTTATCTATAAGGCTATTAACTTCATTCAGAATCATTTTCTGTCAAATGGGAAGGATAATGCCTGTGCCAGTCTCACTGGATTGGAGTGAGGGTCAGTAGACATGAAAATACTCTGCAGTTTTAAAGAACGTAGACAATGCAGAGTGGCAGGTAAAATGTTCTGAAAAGTTTGGGAGCTGGAAACAATTCATGAAGCCTCGCCTAAGGTATAAAACATGCCTGGGAATTAATTGGGCTTCCACAGAAATATAGCCACTTTCATGTAAACTAAGCAAGGTAATCATTAAATTGGGCCTTTCTATACCAAGTTGACTCAAGTGATAAAATTAGTCTTTTCTGCTTGGCTAGATCTGGCAGAGTGCTGGTCTGCTAGCCTTAGGCAAATGATACTTGACGATGTTAACATTTAATAGTCCTGAATATACCTAGTTGAAAGAATTATAATGTTGGTACATGAATTTAATAGCGATATTAGTTTTTTTGTGTGTGTGGATTCAACAGCAGTTTATTCCAGAGACTAAAGCCCTGTGCTCTATGTGAAATTAGCCTAGTATGTCTTACTGCTTTCAGCTGAAGCACGATATAGCCTTAGTGAACACAAATTTAGGCACTGTTGTGTTGCTCACAAAGATGAACAGATGTGGTCCATCCTCCAACTGGTTTGCACTCTAACAGGCAAGACAGATATGAGAGAATGTAATATGTTATAGAACAGAATATGACAAGCAATGTTATAAAGGAACAATTAAAATAGAACAGGTTTCATCTGGAGTGGTAAGGGAAAGCTCTTTGGTGACAATTATTTTTTCACATTTATAAGAGCAATATATACACACTTCAGACATTTTGGAAAATACATCAAAATAAAAATAAAAATTATAATTTATAAAAATAAAAATTGTAACTGGTCTTCTCTGTTGTGTGTGTGTTTATTTTATTTATTTATTTATTTTAGAGAAGGGGAGGGAGGAAGGAAGAAAGAGAGAGAAACGTCAATGTGTGGTTGCCTCTGGTATGCCCCTTGTTGGGGACCTGGCCCACAACCCGGCGTGTGCCTTGACTGGGAATCAAACTTGTGACCCTTTGGTTTGCAGGCTGGCACTCAATCCACTGAGCCACACCAGCCAGAGCTATTTTTTTTTTTAAGTCAAGTGTTTTTGTACTTTGTATACTGATTTATTTTTCCTAGTGGAATATTATAGATTAGAATTTGACAAGGCCTCTGCATTTATATCTTTAGTTTTTGGAAACTGGAAAGGATCTTTTACAAACTTCTAGCAAGCTAAACCTTTAGTAAACTAAAAGATGGCAATGTAATGACTCGTTTGGAATTATAGCAGTTTATAAACTATTTGAAAATGTATAAAACATCAAACAAAATAGTCTTGGTTGGTGTAGCTCAGTGGATTGAGCAGCGGACTGTGAACCAAAGGGTCACCAGTTCAATTCCCAGTCAGGGCACATGCCTGAGTTGTGGGCCAGGTCCCCAGTTGGGGGCGCTGGTGAGGCAACCACACATTGATGTTTCTCTCCCTCCCCCTCTCTAAAAATAAATAAATAAAATCTTTAACAAAATAGACAAGGAAGGGAAAATATTAATTACTGCATCAATAATTCCAGTCTGCTTCCTGTTAAGAGTTCACTGTAATGAAACAAACCACAATGAATCACTGAAATGAAATAAGACATCAGCATTTGATATATAAGGATTGGCTGCAAACATATCTTTGTAGTGTATCTTTTGCTTAGTTGGAATGATCCAGCCACCTCTAGCAGAACTCCAATCTAGAGTCACTTACAACCTTATTCTCCTTTCAGGGTGATAACAGGTGTTTCTGCCATGATCTATAAATGCTAGCCCTGATCCGTGTGGCTCAGTTGCTTAGGCATCATTCCACAAAGTGAAAGGTAACTGGTTTGATTCCTGATCAGGACATATGCCTGGGTTGTGGCTTCCATCCACAGTTGAGAACGTCTCCAAGAGGCAACCAATTGATGTTTCTCTCGCACGTCAATTTTCTCTCCCTCACTTTCTCCTTCACTCCCCCTCTGTCTAAAAATAAATAAAATAAATCTTTAAATGCTACTTTTATGTCCAGGAAACTTGCCCTTCTACCTTTTTTGAGATTTAGATCTATGCTCTGTAACAACTGGAAAAGGTACGCGCGCGCGCACACACACACACACAAGCATGTACACTCTTTATTGCAGCTGGAGAAGGGGGAGGTAAGCTATTAAAAATCCCCTGTGTGCATGCCCTTCCTTCACGTTAATGACTTGAATTCTAACTTGCAGCTAGTTTGAGGTACCTTAAACAGGACCACACAATCTTTCACACAGTAAGTAATGCTCAATAAACACTTGATTTGATTTAATGTGTGTATGTATCAGCAATTACTAACCTGTGGGCTTCCCTGTGGGATATTTAATGGATTTTAATAAAGACCAAGAAATGGTTAAGCTTTATGTGTAATATAAAAGATTTAACTATACTGGTTTTAGGTATTAAAAGTTAAAACATTAAGCTGAATGAATTAAATAATGTCCTAAGTTTTATTTATACTCCTTTATAGCCTGTAAGAGTTAGTCACCTAATGAAGGAATTAGGTGAAGAGAAGGCTAGACTGACCTTGTGCTGTCCATGTATAACCAAGCCTGAGTGAGTCCTGGTAAATAGTAACCATAGAAATCTGATTGTGTATTAATGAAATCTATTCCAACTAAGGCTTATTTATTTAGAAAACATTTAAAAAGATATATTTGAGCACTTGTACATGCTCAGTTATAACCTGGACTGTGTTTACTTTAGAATTAGTCACTGGCTTTGTTAGCTGAAGTTTTACGTAAGTACTTGTTTGTCTTTTGGTTTGAGAAGGAGCTTATGGGTAGCGAATTTTGCTGATTCTTACGGAAATTAATTTATTTTTCAAGGACAAGGTAGCATATTTATGTATACTTTATCAGTTTTCTCTTTAAGTTATAATAAACTGCTATGAAGTCAGGTAGAAGCTTAGCAATGATATTTAAGATTTTCTTAGAACTGTACATGAGTAAATGAAGTCATAGGTATACTGCTGGTTTGCAACTTTGGTTTTGTTTATTACTCTATCCACGCCACCATATTTTAACAGAATTTATTTTATTTGTTTTTCTTTGCCTTGGTTCATATGGGCATAAATTGAAGCATTAGCTGTTTTGATTGCTGTGGAATTAGTGTCAATACTGTAGGAGAAAGCTGTGGACTACAATAAGTTTGTCTTTAGAGTATGGGTTTGAATTTCAGATTTCACTGTTTAAGTCTGAGACCTTGGGCAAGTTACTTAACCTCTTCATGTTTCAGTTAATCTGTAAAGTGGGAATTGCATACTCTGCAAACAGTGTTTTTTCTTTTTTAAAAAAAATATTTTATTTTTGTTCAAGTACAGTTGTCTGCATTTTCCCCCCACCACTCCCCCTTCACCCCAGCTGTCCCTACCTCCCTCCCCTGATTCCACCCTCCCTTGGTTTTGTCCATGTGTCCTTTATAGTTGTTCCTGAAAACCCTTCCCCCCTTCTCCCCTCATTATCTCCTCCCACCTTCCCTCTGGTTACTGTCAGATTGTTCTTAATTTCAATGTTTCTGGTTATATTTTGCTTGCTTGTTTGTTTTGTTGATTATGTTCCACCTAAAGGTGATATCTCCGGGAAGACAGACAACCCACTTAAAAAATGGGCAAAAGACCTGAACAGACAATTCTCCAAGAAGCACATACAGAGGTCCCAGAGCATATGAAAAGATGCTCAGCATCACTAGCCATCAGAGAGATACAAATTAAAACCACAATGAGATACCACGTCAAACAGTGTTTTTTTTTCAAACTGTAGGCATGATTCATTAGTCCTGAAATGAGTTTAGTGGGTGACCAGCATTAGGGGAAACAGATACAGAGTTGTAGCTAATAAGGGAAAGTATTATTTTGTGAGACTTGTTTCCATAGTGTACATTCATACTATACATAAATATGTATGTAAGCAGATGGGAACTTTGTTGCAATGCAAAATGTATTTCTTACCCTGAGATGAATTAAAAAAAAATTGAAAAACATTCTGTAAAGTTGTTGTTAGGATTAAGTGCCTAGCATACCTTCTGTTTCATAAATGGGCACTGAAGAAAAGATGGCTTTGGAGAAGTCTTCTTGGATATTTTGGCCTTGTTGGATTTTGTTGTGTTTATACAGATTTGGTCTTTGTTCCAAGAGCTATAAAATAAAAGCTGTTTTGTTACTTCAGTTTTTTATTGCGTGTGGAAAATTCATTGACATAGGGAGGTTTTCTTTTTTAAAAAAAAATTATTATTTTGTGAACTCATATACAGTAGGTGAGAGTGTAAGTTTATATGACAACTTGGAGTATACCTAATTGGGGTACAATTAGGTATACTTCATGAAGTTGAAAGTATGCACCCCCCTGCAGCTTGTGATTGCAATTCTTGTGTTTGGTCAAAGGAGGCATGAAGGAGGATGTTCACTGAGGCATCGTTTGTAATGGCAAGACTTTGGAAACAACCTAAAAATCCCATGATAGAAGTTTAGATAAATAAACTGTGGTGTGTTCATCAAATGGAATGTTAAACTAAATGAAGTTAAATGAATAAACTAAGCTTCATTTATCAGTAATGATAAATCTCAAATCAAAATGGGAAGAAAAGCAAGTTTCAGACAGATATATTATGATACCATGTAGTATTTAACATTTAGAAACATGCAAAGGCAGTATTGTATATTGTTTATGGATATAACATATATGTAAAAATGAAGGTCTAGACTGGAATGATACACATCAATGTTAGGATACTGGATTCTTCAGGGAAGCTGTTTAGTAGGGATTAGAGTTGTATTTGTAATATATTATAGTTTTAAAATTTTATTTATTTTTAAAGAGAGGGGAAAGGAGGGAGAAAAAGAGGGAGAGAAACATTGATATGTGAGAGAAACACTGATTGGTTGCCTGCTGTACACTCCCAACTGGGACCTGGCCCGCAACCCAGGCATGTGCCCTGACAGGAAATTGAATTGTAACCCTTCTCTTCACAGGCCAGTGCTCAACCCACTGAGCCACACCAGTCAGGGCTGTAATATGTTATTACATTTTGGTAAAAATAATCTGAAACAAATGTGGCACAATGTTGACATCTGTACAGTTTGACTGTTAGGTAAATGTGTAGTCATACTTTTTGCTTTTCTGTATGGTTAAATATTTAAATGATATATAGATTTCTTTAAAAAGTTTAGTGCACAATTTATGGCACAGGTTAAATTCTCAATGGTATCTATTAAAAACAGCACACTGCCCTGGCTGGTGGGTCAGTCAGTTGAAGCGCTGTCCTGTACACCAAAAGGTGGCATGTTTGATTCCCAGTCAGGGCATGTACTAGGTTGCGGGTTAGACGTGGTCAGGGTGTGTATGGGAGGCAACTAATCAATTTTTCTCTCTCACATTAATGTTTTTCTTTCTCTAAAAAAGTCAATAAGACCCTGACTGGTGTGGCTCAGTGGGTTGAGCGTCTACCTCCAAAGCAAAAGGTGGACAACTTGATTCCCTGTCAAGGCACAGGCCCGGGTTGTGACAGGCTTAGGTTCAGGTGTGTGCAAGAGGCAACTGATCAGTGTTTCTCAGACTTTTGTTATACGTGCTTCAGTGAGTCTTAGCTTGCTTCCTGTCTTTATTGTGTTACAGATGTCCTCTACTGCATCTTGGTTAACCCGTTCAGTATGCAAAGGTCTGTCGTACCAAGCATTGTAAGGCTGTATTCTACATTTTCATATGCTCTAGTTCAGCACTGTTGGATACAACTTTCCATGATAATGAAAATGTGCCATGTTTGTTCTGTTCAACATGGTGGTCACTAGTTACATGAAGCTACTGAGCTTTTGAAATGTGGCTGGTATGACCCAGTGACCAAATCTTAATTTTATTTAATTTAGATGAATTTAAATGTAAACAGCCACATGTAGCTGCTGGCTCCTGTATTGGACATCGTAGCTGTGGTCTATTGAAAAGAATGCTGGATTTGATTACTAGTACATGACTAATTTCCTGAGCCTGTTTTCCTCTGTGTAAAAGGGGACTAATAAGTCTTCCCTGAACCTTCTCTGGAGATCCTGGGAGAAGTGAAGGGATGTGTGCAAGCCTGTTGAGGAGTGACCAGTCCTGTGGGATATTATGTGTTAAGAGCTATAAAACTGTGCTGCTTGACTGTAGTTCCACTTCTAGGACTTTATCCTAAGAAAGGAAAATTTTTTATATATTTCTGATGGTCTGTAGGGATAGTCATCAAAGGTTACTTATAATTACATTAGATTGCCGTTGCTACCATAACAAAATAATACAAACTGGGTGACTTTAAACAACAGAAAGTTATTGTCTCATAGTTCTGGAGGCTTGAAATCTAAGATCAAGGTGCCTGCAGCGTTGGTTCCTTCTGAGGACTGTGAGAGAGAATCTGTTTCATGCTTCTTCCCTAGCTTCTGCTGGCTTGCTGGCACTCCTTGGCTTGTAGAAGCATCTCAGCCTTCATCTTTGTATGGTGTGCTCCTCGTGTGTGTCTCTCTATGCCATATTTCCTCTTTTTGTAATGATACCAGTCATAATAGATTAGGGTCCACCCTAGTGACTTCATCTGAACTAATTACATCTGTAATAACCCTGTTTTCAAATAAGATCACATTCTGAGTTACTGGGGGTAAGGACTTCAACACACGATTTTTAGGGGGATAAAATTCAACCCATAACAATAATACTTGATAACTGAAAGCAAGGTAAAAGTTCTATAGGAATGGACAGCGAAGACTAGCTATGCAGTTGTCTTAGCTCTGGCTACTGCAACAAAATCCCATAGACTGGATGGCTGAAACAACAGACATTTACTTTTCACAGCTCTGGAGTCTGGGAAGTTGAAGATCAAGTTTCTAGAACGGTTAAGTTCTTGGTGAAGGCCCTTTTCCTTTAAAAATTTTTTTTTTCTAAGTTTTTATTTAGAAGATTTCCTTTTCAATCTGTTCTGTACTGTACAAGTTCATGCCACCCACCCTTCCAGTAGTTTTTTTGAGGATTTTTTTAAAAATATATTTTATTGATTATGCTTTTACAGTTGTCCCATTTCCCCCCTTCTCTCCCCTCCACCCTGTACCCCCTCTCCCACCCACATTTCCCCCTTTAGCTCATGTCCATGTGTCATACTTATGAGTTCTTTAGTTTCTACATTTCCCGTACTATTCTTGCCCTCCCCCTATCCACAGTCGCCGCCCCTCTGGGTCTGCCAGCTGCAGCCTGCGCACTCAGGGATCACCGCTGCCTTCTTACGCGCCCGATGGCTTTTGCGCCGATTTCGCGCCAAACCTTCCCCCGACCTCCGCGCACCGCCCACCCGAGCCAGCCCCGCGCCCGCCCAACTGGTCTTCTCCTACCAGTCCGGATGAACGCGTCTACTTCAACTTCTTGGCTGCCCGACTTCCATTCAGATAAATCTTCTGCCGGATCTGGGTGTTATTCTGATAGTAAATTTTTGTTGTAAATTATTGGTTTTCTAATCTTGGTTGTACGAGGAGGTACGATGCGACCACCTATTCCTCCATCATAAACAGGTCTCGAGCGCCAATGTCAACAGCTAACAAAAATGCCTTTTCAAATCTCTGGTACCAGTCCGGATAAACGCGTCTACTTCAACTTCTTGGCTGCCCGACTTCCATTCAGATAAATCCTCTGCCGGATCTGGGTGTTATTCTGATAGTAAATTATTGTTGTAAATTATTCGTTTTCTAATCTTGGTTGTACGAGGAGGTACGGTGCGACCACCTATTCCTCCATCTTGCCGGAAGTCTCGAGGATTTTTTCTTTTTTAAAAAATCTGCTTTTATTTTTAATTATAGTTAACATACAATATTATATTAGTTTCAGGTATACAACATAGTGATTAGATATTATATAACTTATGAAAAGTGATCACCCTGATAAGCATAGTACCCATCTAATACCATACATAGTTATTAAATTACTGTTGACTTATTCCCAATCTGTACTTCTTTTTTAATATATTTTATTGATTATGCTATTACAGTTGTCCCATTTCCCCCCTTCTCTCCCCTCCACCCTGTACCCCCTCTCCCACCCACGTTCCCCCCCCTTTAGTTCATGTCCATGTGTCATACTTATGAGTTCTTTAGCTTCTATATTTCCCGTACTATTCTTGCCCACCCCCTGTCTATTTTCAACCTACATTCTATGCTACTTATTCTCTGTACCTTTTCCCCCTCTCTCCTCCTCCCACCCTCCTGCTGCTAACCCTCCATGTGCCCTCCATTTCTGTGGTTCTGTTCCTGTTCTAATTGTTTACTTAGTTTCTTTTGGTTTTGCTTTAGGTGTGGTTGTTAATAATTGTGAGTTTGCTGTCCTTTTTCTATACATGTCTTTTCTTTATCTTCTTTTCTTAGATAAGTCCCTTTAGCAATTCATAAAATAAGGGCTTGGTGATGATGAACTCCTTTAACTTGACCTTATCTGAAAAGCACATTATCTTCCTTTCCATTCTAAATGAGAGCTTTGCTGGATAGATCAATCTGGGATGTAGGTCCTTGTCTTTCATGACTTGGAATATTTCTTTCCAGCCCCTTCTTGCCTGTAAGGTCTCTTTGGAGAAATCAGCTGACAGTCTGATGGGAACTCCTTTGTAGGTGACTGTCCCCTTATCTCTTGCTGCTTCTAGGATTCTCTCCTTCGTTTTTACCTTGGCTACTGTAATTATGATATGCCTTGGTGTGTTTCTTCTTGGGTCCAACTTCTTTGGGGCTCTCTGAGCTTCTTGGATTTCTTGGAAGACTGTTCCCTTTGCCAGATTGGGGAAGTTCTCCTTTATTATTTGTTCAAATACGTGCTCAATTTGTTGCTTTCCCCCTTCCCCTTCTGGTACCTCTATAATTCGGATGTTGGAACGTTTAAAGGTGTCCTGGATGCTTTTAATCTTTTCCTCAATTTTTTGAATTCTTATTTCATCATGCTTTCCTGCTTGGTTGATTCTATCTTCCTTCTGGTCCACTGTATTGTTTTGAGACTTGGATTCCTTCCTTTCACTATTGGCTCTCCTCCGTGTATCTTCCTGCATCTCTTTTATGGTAATCTGCATCCTTTCATCTGATTTGTGCCCAAAATCAATCAATTCCATGAGCTTTCTGATCACCAGTGTTTTGAACTGTGCATCTGATAGATTGGCTATTTCTTAGTCACTCAAAAGGATGAGTCCTGGGGGACTGATCTGTTCTGTTGGAAACATATCTTTCCCTGTCTCTCCTTTTTTTTTCCGGTCTGGTTGCTCTTGTTACAGTGGGGGGTGGAGCCTTAGGTGTTCACCGGGGCTGGGCACCCCAGTCGCTAGATTGTGACGTTATATGTGGGGGCGGGGGTGGGGGCAGGAGGGAACAATGGCGGTAGTTCCGTTCTCCTGGGCTCAGACCCTTCTCTGGGATCCTGGGCTGCGAGTTCTGCCCTGGTCCACAATCGCTGCCTCACTGGGTCCGCCAGCCGGGCCTTGCGTACTCAGGGATCACTGCTGCGTTCTTGCGCCCCGGATGGCTGTCGTGCCGAAATCGCGCCAAATTTTCCCGACCTCCACACGCCGCCGACCCGCGCCAGCCCCGCACCCACCCGGCTCGTCTTTTCCTACCAGTCTGGATGTATGGGTCTACTTCAACTTCTTGGCTGTCCAACTTCCATTCAGATAAATCCTCTGCCAGATCTGGGCGTTATTCTGTCTGTAAATTATTGTTGTAAATTATTGTTGTTCTTATCTTGGTTGTGCGAGGAGGTACGGTGCATCCACCTATTCCTCCATCTTGCCGGAAGTCCGAGGATTTTTTCCTTAAATGGAAAAATAATAAGAGGACCATCTACTGAAATGAGGTAGGACCAGAGTCAGTTCCTGTGTGGCAGTTGTTCAAAGCTGGCCTCATGGAGCCACCACACAGAGGAGTCAGTAACCGGGCCTCCCTCTTGTGAAGAAAGAGCTGAGAAAATCCACGTTCTAATGTGAAAATAGTCCAAATTCCATTATGACGTTCCCTGGCACTCTTCTTATACTTCATATATTGAAGGCACCCCCCTTTATTATGGCCATTTTTAGCAGGCAAAGAAACAGGAAGGAATATATAAAAATAAAAATAAATATAAATATATGTGTATATATGGAGTGGAAGGAGATGAGTCATGTAAACCTAAACAGTCATCGCATTACCCCAGATGAGCCTGACCTTAACAAAGAGATAATAAATAATACCTAGGGGATAAGTGACAACAGGGGGACAGCAAGAAGGGAAAGAACACACATTTAACTATTAAATACACTTCTGTATTTGTTGGGCAGAGTTCAGGCCAGCCCCAGGCTTCAGCACTTGCCAGACAGGAAAGCTGATGCTACTCAAAAAAAAAAAAAAAATTCAGGCAGAGCTCCATACCAGTTTTCCTTCAAGTCAGGTGGTCCCCCAGGAACAGAAACTTTGGCTCTGAGACAAATGGAAAACCATGTATTTCCACTTACAACATGAAAATACAGAAAACTCATAAAAAAACACTATCAAAGTCTGACGCTGGCAAAACAGGTAGCATGGCTTTCTCTGGATCCAGTGCTTAAGTGGTTATTGGTACGTGTTCCAAAAACACTGCGCACTTGACCGACAGGTGCGGCATGTTGGTGGATAAGCTCAATGTGGAATGTAATGGGTCACAGAAGGAATGAGCCAGAAGCATAGGAAAGAGGGGTTTCAGATAAATTAGCTTAAAAGGGGGTTGTCAGCAGACTACAAACACTCTCTGCTGGCCTTGGCTCTCCAAGAGCTTTTCCTCACCTCGGAATTAATGCAGTGTGGTTACCAGTTAACACTGCTAGTCGGCTCTATAAATCTTTAAAAATAATGATCACAGCTGCCCTCCCCTTCTGGGGAGCAGCCCTCATCATTTCTTTCACTTCTTCCCTGCTTCTTTCTTCACAGGCTCTGATCTCCTGAACTCTAAGGCAATGGGCAGTTGGCAGCTTGTCCCAGACTAACACTCTGAACCTGTTCCCAGAGCTACCTCTTTTCTGACTTCCCAGTGAGCTAAGACAGCCCAGCCTGGGTTCCCCTGTTGCCTCCTCTATGCTAAGACCTTCCTTGTTTCACTGTCCCCAGCTTCAGTAAATGTATCCTTATAGTCACCTGGATTCATGTGAAATCTTTCCTACACGAAGTCAAGAACCCATACATTATAGCTGGTCCCAGGCAGACCTGCCACTCAAGGCCAGGCCGGTCTGTCATTGTTCCCAGTGAAAGCTGGTAGAGCTCAGCTGGCTCCTGAGCCTCATGAGGCCATTATCTCTTGGGCAGTACTTGGACTCTGAGACCTTGCCACCCTGCCAGTAGCAACAGCCAAAGGCTAGTGCTGAGCTAGACCACAAGGTCTGCTACCTGTGTCACAGCCTCCTCACAGTTGCTAGGGTGGTGGTCAGCTGCCAAGACATTACTCCAGACCAGTGGGGAGAGCTGCAGCTGCTATGTTTGCAGTTGGACTGTCACATCAGCACCCATATCCAGGAGAGCCCCCAGGCCATGCACTGGGCCTAACTCAAGGACCTAGCTGCCCAGACCTACATCTGCCGGCAGGAGCTGCTGTCCCACTGCCAGCA
Source organism: Phyllostomus discolor (assembly GCF_004126475.2). Lineage (NCBI taxonomy): Eukaryota > Metazoa > Chordata > Mammalia > Chiroptera > Phyllostomidae > Phyllostomus > Phyllostomus discolor. Next base: position 183,272,409 of record NC_040905.2, read on the forward strand.
CCAGACCTAGTCAGTACTTCAGCCCCTGGGAAGACATCTGATGGAGCAGGGTAGGAGTGGCCCTTGGCTCTTGGCTCTGGCAGGGAATGAACAGGACCCGTAAAACTGGAGGAAGCAAAGAATGGAGGCCAGAGGAGGATGAGTCTGATGAAACAAGAGCCCTCTTCCACCACTGCCCTGACCCCCACTGGCAAGGGATTCTGCCTCTCCCTGCCCGCCTACCCCACACCCACTGCTCTCCTTCCCCACTCAGCATGTCCTCTTTACCCAAGGCCCTTCTGGGCCGAAGCCCTACCACCCTCCTTCCTCTCCCTGTTAATAATATGAGGTTTCTTTGTGCACACTAAAGTCTAATTTCACATAAAAAAATTGTCACAACCTAAATTCAACCACATAGGCAGCACTACACAGAGTAGAGACCTGTCCTGAAAATGTAGTCCGGCACTGTTACTTCAGCCTAACTGGCCCATTTCCCACCCTGCTCAACACACCCCTACCCAAAACCTAATTTGTGCAAAAAAAAAAAAAAGGGCAGGCTTATTCTATCTGAAGCCTTCAAAAAAAAAGAAAAAGAAAAAGAAAAAAGAAAAAAGAAGAAGAAGTAGAAGAAAAAAGAAAAACTACACAGCATGTACACATGTAGTCAGTTTCAAATATTTTGGGGGACCACCCCAAAGGAAATAACCAAAATAACCAGAAAAGTAAAGAAATGCCTAAAACATAACACAACATTTTAAAGTGCTTTCAGATACAAGGCAGAGAGAGGTGTAAAGTAGAAAATATCCAGATCTTTGGTAATTTCCAGAAAGGTCCAGTTCCTTGGGTGACTCCAGGCCAGTGGGCAGACCCTCATGGCTTCTCCAGAGCAGAGCTTGAAGTTTGCTCCTGGGGACACAGGCCCAAGAATCCTGAACTGAGGGCACCTACCCCAGCTCTTTCTTATTTCCTCCGCTCCATCTCCCACTGTACAAAGGTGTCAGAGAGACTTGGCCAGGCCTCATCTCATCTTCACTGTAGTTGCTGAGGTTGGGGCCAGTCACCCAAGTAAAGTTAAGGAACATGTTCCAAGTGTCCCAGAGGATGCCGCTGATCCCTGAGGAGTTCTCTGTTAGAGAGTTTAGTCACTGGTTCAATGTTGGAGGATTGTTCTCAGTAAAGATTGCCTTCCAGAGGGCAATGGTTATTTCCCGATGAAGTGACTGCTGCCCTTCTTCAGAGTCCAGGCCAAACTGAAACGTAAACTGGTAGAGATCCTTGAATTTGTCCCATTGTTTGGCTTCAGTTAAGAGGCTAGGGAACTGTGCACAGATCTCACTGATGCTGTCTGCACTCAGGGCTTTACAGCCATCAGATAACCTCTTGCTGGTGAATTGGCACATGGCAGAAGCCTGAAACTTCCAAGCCAGGAACTGCACTGAAAATTTTGTGGGGTCAACACATAGGTCACTGCAAAAGCACTCCGTGCCTCCCTCCACAAGTGCATCCTCCTGCTCATCCTCGTAGTACCTGAACAGTTCTTCCAGCCTCTGTGAGGAAGACTCCTTGGCATTCATCTTGGGCTTCCTCCTAGCATCTCTTGAGGATGTTGGCAGCTGGCAGGCCTCAGTGGTAGCCTCTACGTTTTTTGTCTCATTGATAAGGATAGCCCCACCTGGCTTGCAACATGCTAGGGGCTGTTCCTCACTGTGGCCTGCAGCTTGTCTGTTGTGTGATTTGCTGCCAGGGTCACAGTCTCCATTCTTGTTGCCGAGGGTTGATGAGGGCTTCTTGCACTTGGTGGTAACACATTGGCCCATGATCAGATGCCCTTGCTGTACCTATGCCTATCAGCCAGAGGAGCCAGCTAATAACAGTTGCTCCAGAGGTTACGCCAGTCAAACTCTTTCTGGAAACAACAGTGGTCCAGTGGGTCGAAACCACCTACCACCCCTGCTTGAACTTCCAGGCTCCTACCCCAGCCACTGCCTCATCTTCATCTCAAGGCCCTCATCTTGACTAGCAGATGGCCACCTTCTCACTGTATCCTCACATGGGGGAGAGAGAGCTAGCTTTCCTGTTCCTTCTTATAAGGACACTAATCCCATCATGAGGACCTTACCCTCAGGACCTCACCAAACCCAGATAGCCCAAAAGGTTAACCTCTACATACCATCACCTTGTGGGTTAGTGCTCCAACATAGGGATTTTATTTAATTTTATTTACCTTTTAAAGTATATTTTATTGATTATGCTATTATAGTTGTCCAATTTTTTCTCCCCTTTACCCCTCTCCACTCTGTACTCCTCTTCCCTCCATTATTCCTCCCCATTTTTAGTTCATATCCATGGGTTGTACATATAAGTTCTTTGGCTTCTCCATTTCCCATACTATTCTTAACTCCCCCTGTCTATTTTGTACCTACCATTTATGCTTCTTATTCCCTGTGCCTTTTCCTCCATTCTCCTTCCTCTCCCTCCCCACTGATCACCCTCCATGCGATCTCCATTTCTGTGATTCTTTTCCTGTTATAGTTGTTTGCTTAGTTTTTATTTTTAGTTTCAGCTGTTAATAGTTGTGAGTTTGTTGTCACTTTACTATTTATATTTTTTATTTCCTTTTTCTTAGATAAGTCCCATTAACATTTCATATAGTAAGGGCTTGGTGATGATGAACTCCTTTAACTTGACCTTATCTGGGAAGCACTTTATCTGCCCTTCCATTTTAAATGCTAGCTTTGCTGGATAGAGCAATCTTGGATGTAGGTCCTTGCCTTTCATGACTTGGAATACTTCTTTCCAGCCTCTTCTTGCCTGCAAGTTTTCTTTTGAGAAATCAGCTGATAGTCCTATGGGAACTCCTTTGTACATAACTCTCTTCTTTTCTCTTGCTGTATTTAAGATTCTCTCCTTATCTTTAATCTTGAGTAATGTATTAAAATTTTTAAATTTTATTTAAAGATTTTTTTGGATTTCAGTTTGGAATACATTTTTATTTTGGTTATAAAAATCTCTTTTCAAAATTAGCTCACTATGGTGAAGTGTCCTTTTTTTAAAAAGTATATTTTATTGATTATGCTATTATGGTTTCCCAATTTTTTTCTCCCCTCTATCCCCTCTTTGCCCTGCACTCCCCCATCCTCCAGCATTCCCCCTGCCTTAGTTCATGTCCATGGGTTGTACATAAAGGTTCTTTGGTTTCTCATTTATTTACTTTTAGAGAGGAGGGGAGGGAGAAAGAGAGGAAGAGAAACAAATGTGCAAGAGATACATGGATCTGTTGCCTCTCGCACACAGTTGGGTATATCTTTCACATGTCAGTGTTTCCTCTTTCTCCCTCTCTTCCTCCCTCCCTTCTCCATTTCTAAATAAATAATTTTTTTTAAAAAAGTTAAAGCTTTTAGCATTAAGTGCTTCCTGAAAATGAAGAGGACTTTGTGAAAGGTACAGAATCATTCATCTCTTGGAAATACTAACCCGGGGTTGGATGTAAGCTAAGGTGAAGCTTTCACTTTCATAAAGCAGGACAAGGAGATGGCAGATCTGTACCCTCAAATATCTTTTCAGGCATTGTGTGTTGGGATTTCCTTTTGCCTTTTTCATCCCCTGTGGCACGTGATCCTAATCTTCATTGATAGAAATATTGGATAGATATTTAGTACATTCTAGAATTAGCAGTTTCCTTCATTTGTGGTCTTTGACCTTTCCTAGGAGCTGGTGTGCTGCGGCCCAAGTGTGGCATTTCTTACACAGTTTTGGAAACAGCTTGGATAGCTGTTGGATGTCCAACCTCCTTAGACAGGAGGTCCTCTTGATATTTACTTATTCCCAGAAAGAAGTTACTTCTCACTCTTCTTAAACCTGTTGTCTAGATCTTGCTAGTTAGGCTCTTCTTGGGGCATGAATGGAATAGAGGAAATTTTTATGATAGGTTTTAAAAAAGGAATGTCTGTGACTTAACTGTTAAAATGATATATGACTTGAAATTGGTTGCCTGACCTAGGAGTAAGTTAGTTAGTTTCCTCCACTTCCTTGTCAGGAGGCTGTAAGACATTTCTGTGTTCAGTATGAGATTAGATTGAATGACCTTTAACTCTGCCTTCAAGCTTTGATTAGAAGTCCCAGCTTTTATTCTCTTCTAAAGACTTAAATGTAAAAATCTGGTCCTAACTCTAACCTTGGCCGAGTAGGTGTTCAGGAAATGTTGGCTAAATAAATTATTTTTTTCATGGTGCCTTTTTTTCTCTTGCAGTTAAAAGAGCCAAATTCCAGGGTTCACCAGGTAAGACCAGCCTTCTATTATTATATCCCATCATACTTGCTGTGATTTAAAAGCAACCTTTTAAACAAATAGTTTTATTGAATTCATTGATTAAATTAATTACACTCAGTAAATTTCTTAAATTATTAATTAATAACTCAGAATGGGGAGATATTAGTCAAAGGGGTAAAAAATTTCAGTTATGCAAGATAAATAATTTCTGGAGATCTAATGTATAGCAATGTGTATATAGTTTACAAGTAACCAGAGGGGAAGGGGAAGAGGGATAATGGGTAAAAATTGGGGAAGGAACAAGTATAAAGGACACATGGACAAAGCCAAAGGGGTAGGTTCAAGGGTAGGTCAGGGGTATTGGCAGGGGGAAAATGGAGACAACTGTACTTGAATAACAATAAAAAAATAAATTAATTTAATAAAAAAAGAAGTTAGTCTCACCATTTACCATATTTTTTCAGACTATAAGACTCACAGTTTGGGAGGAATAATGGTTGTTAATGCTGCTGTTGAGTTCTGTTTACATTTAATTGGTGAAATATTACTTATGTTATTAAATATTTTACCACATTTTTTGCTTCAATTTTTTTCCCTATTTTCCTCCTTTAAAACCTATGTGCGTCTTATGGTCTAAAAATATGGTAATATCCTGAGTAGGTATTGGCAAACCAATGTTAACAGTGTTCCTCCAAGAGTGCAGGTCAGGAATGAATACATTCCTAAAGAGCTGCTAAAAAACCCAACACAAAACCAAGTCTTGTACAGTATTTGAAATTTAATTTTCTAAGAGAGTAGATCCTAAATGTTCTCAATACACATACACCCTCTCACTCACTCAATACACCCTCTGACTCACTCAAAATGATTACCATACAAGGTGGTGATGAATATGTTAATTTGTTTAATTGTGATTATTTTGCAGTGTATACATACATCAAATCATCAGGTTGTATATAATATACAATTATCAATTGTATACAATATATAATTGTACAATTGTACAATTAAAATATACAATTTTAAATTGTCAATTATACCTCAGGAAAGCTAGAAAAAAACAATGCTGTTGTAAAACATTAGAGAAATCTACATCTATATATCAATCTAGTGAAAAGTTAAAGTCCTCTTACTTCTTGACCAACTCAATTATACTTCCAGAATAAGTATTTAGAGGTTTTTATATATCTTTTCAGATTTTTTCTGTGTATATGCATGTCTACATTAATGGATTAGCTACACATATCTTTGCACAACCTGCTTTTTTCCCAATACATCATGAAAGTCTTTTCTTATGTGTGTGTGTATATACATATATCTGGTTCTTTTTTTAAAAAATGTTATACAGAATTTTATTGTAGATTTGTACTATAAATTCTTGATTATGTAGGTTGTTTTCAATTTCTTGCTATTCTAAGGAGTACTGGTAAATATTCTTGTGCATTTGTCATTGCCTGCTTTTGCAAATGTATATGTACACTAGAGTCCAGAAGTAGAATTGCTGGGTCAAAGGTATGTATTTTAAAGAAATTTGGTAGCTGCTACCATGCATACTGCCTTTCTGAAAGTTTTTGCTAGATTATACTCAGATCAGAGTACATGAGGATTTCTTTTCCTCCAAGTCCTTATCAACATTACATACTATGAATTTTTAAAAATCTTTGCTCATCTGAAGGTAAAACATGGTATCTCCTTATTTTAATACACATCTCCTAAACTGTGAATGTCAAGTTGTTCTGATTACTGCTGTGGGAAAGGAAGAGTCCTGGGGGTTACCGGGAAAAAGTGAACATGCTTGGGAGCCCAGGAAAATCTCAAAAGCCAAACCTTGGGTGCAATAGGAGCTAAAGCAGATTCTGAACTTTCTACTGTCTCCACTGGCTCTAGGTTAGGACTCTTGTTTTTTTTTTTTTTTTTTTTTAGTGAGACTCTGTTCTGTTCACTTTTCTGGTCCAGCTGGCTTTTCTGTGGTTGCATACAGCCTATAATCGTATCTCCGGTGGAGTTTGTATGCCTCTCCTCCAAGCTTTGTTACCAGCTACCACCTATCCCTATTTCTTTGTTTTCTCTATTTAAAATTTTTCTGAGAAGGAATCATATTGGTCTTACCTTTTGGCCAGCCCATAGATGGGATGCTTTTAAGTGGCATCTGCCCCTGGTCTAATCAGCTATGGTGGAATATGGGGAGTGGACTACAAAACCATATGATATCAAACATAGCTCAGGGGTCTACCTCACTGGTACACTGGATATGGATGGGGGTCATATATAAACTACATGATTCTTAATGATATTAAAGAGAAAGGTTTATCTTCTGCTAGAAGTGCATGACAAGGCCCATTTTCTCACTTCTCTAACAGGTAATCATTGTAAGCAATCTTTGCCAGTGTGATGAGTCAAAAAATAATTGTATCCCCTTTTTCATTTTATAAAATTATGATTAATATGTTATATAGAAAAGCAAATTCTCAATTCAGTTGTCCTCCTCATGGCTGATGTGAACGTAGAAGGGTGAGTATAGAATATGCTGTGTTAAGCAGTAGGTCAGATCCCTGAGTTTTGAGTTCTAGGCCACTTACCTTTGTTTAGTATTCAACTTACACTGTTAGGTTAGAGAATTTCCTTTTCCCAATTCTGTGATAACATTTCTGATAAGTGAATAGATAAAGCTTGAAATTCACTTTGTTTATGAGGATTTATCCTGAATTCTTATTTCTTTCAACAGCTAGAGGTAACCCTTTCCTCTTCTGCAATCCTTTATCACTTTTTCTGTTATGGTACTTACTTTTTTCTATATTTAAAGTTACATATCTTTTCTGGTGGCACAGCACATGTGAGGGACCACTGCCCTGACCACCCGGCTGGCACCTGACTGGCTGCAGGCAGAGAGAGTGGAAGGGAAAGAGAGAGACATAGATGTGAGAGAGAAACATCAATCGGCTGCCCTCTGCACCCACCCAGACCAGGGACTGAACCTGCAGCCTAGATCTCATATTTTGGATTCTGGCTATATTATAATGAATGACACTTTGCATTAGATGTCATTGGTTGAAGAGTTGAAGTTAATGGAGAACGCACAATTGTGTGTTTTTATGGCACTGTCCTTTCTCAGCGCAGCCACCCAGCAGGAGGAGGATCCTTTATTTGTCCAAAGTAAATGTGGGAGTAGATTTTCTTTCCTTTTTATTTTTTTTAAAAAGATTTTAATTTATTTTTAGAGAGAGGGGAAGGGAGACAGAGAGGGAGAGAAACATCAATGTGTGGTTGCCTCTCAAGCACCCGCTGCTGGGGACCTGGCCTGCAACCCAGGCATGTGCCCTGACTGGGAATCAAACCAGAGACCCTTTGGTTCACAGGCTGGCACTCAATCCACTGAGCCCCACCAGTTAGGGCTGGAATAGACTTTCTTACTGCAGTTAAGAACCACTGTGTGTTAAAAGATGGACCAGAGGAAGATGGCAAAGAGCATATTAGTATTCAAACAAAAAAAATGATAAATAAAATAAAATTGCTAATATACCTGTGGAAACTATTGGTTTTGACGCTATTATAAAACAGCAAACCCAGCTGAGCATGTTCCAAGAAATTTGTTTGAAGAACTATGCAGTAAGTTTTGCTGGTGACAAAGGAGCCATCGCCAAAGCATGTCCTAATGTTAAAGGAGTAGATTTGTCAATAAACCTGCTGTTGGCATGGGATGAAGTGGTAGATATTGCTGATCAGCTCAGACACCTGGAAGTCCTTAATCTCAGGGACAATAAACTGAGATTTCCCTCTGACTCACCATCTCTAACCAGGATTATTTCCTGCACTGAAGGTTTAGTCCTCAGCTGCACAGGAATGTGTGCCAAGGTGCTCCGGTGTGCTGTGGGGTGACCAGTCCTGGAGGAGCTCTGCCTAGAGTCTAACGATATTTCCATTTCAGAAAGGCCGGCTGACGTTTTACAAATGATCAAGTTATTAGACCTTTCCCATAGTTAGTTAATTGATGAAAATCAGCTGTTTCTAATAGCATATCTGCCCAGACTAGAACTAATTCTTTCTAACACTGGGATTTCTTCTCTACATTTCCTGGATGCTGGGATTCAGTGCAAAATGTCAGTATTTCCTTCCTTGCCAAACCTTGTAGTCAGTGACAATCAGATAGTGCAATGGTCATCTATCAACAAGCTGGATGAGTTACAGAGTCTGAGCTCTTTGCCCTGACGAAGAAACCGGGACTGAAGGAAGCAGAGTGCAGACGGCGTACCAGTTCCTTATTGCCAAGATTGGTCAACTGCAAACCCTGAACAAATGTCAAATTATTCCTGAGGAGAGGCAGGAGGCTGGAGCCAAGCTGGAGTACGGAAAAGTGTTTGGAAATGAATGGAAAAGGGGGCTGGGCATCAGGATCCAGACCAAAACAGGCCAAATGAGGAGTTCTGGCAGCCCACCCCAGGTACCAGGCACTCTGCCTCAAAAATGGTGCACCTGGGGAGGGGGAACTTAAAACACAACCACCGTGTTTGCTCAAAGCCAGCTGCTAACACTGAGGATAAAATATCCTCACCATCTGGACCACAAAGTCCTAGAGAAACAATTGCCCGACTCCATCACAGTTCAAAAAGTGAAAAGATTGCTGCCATGTCTTCTCAGAGTTCCTGTGTCAGACCTTCTGTTGTCCTGTGAACGTCCCAAAATGCCAGGCAGAGAGATTGAACTAGAAAATGACAGTCATTACAGTTTTATTCTGTGGAAAATGAAGATCTTCTATTAGTGCGATGGTGATAGCCAACTAATAAAGCTCAGAGACTAGACTGTTTATTGTGACTGGGGTTCACTGGAAATAATTGATTTACTGGAAAAATTCTACTCCCCCCAAAAGAGGTTTTATAACTTGCCCTAAGTATAGAAAAGATTGTACTTTTCATTAGGAAGAGACCATTTCTAGGCTTGTATTAATAGCAATAATAAAGGCTTTGTACCTACTTAAAAAAAGTTACATATTTTTTCTACTAGATAATTTATATTAGTTTTTTTCAAACTGCAGGTGGGCTGTAAAATCAATTTAGTTTCTTATGATTAACTTCTTTTTTTAAAAAAAAGATTTTATTTATTTATGTTTAGAGAGAAGGGAAGGAAGGGAGAAAGAGAGGGAGAGAAACATCAATGTGTGATGGTTGCCTCTTGCACACCCTCATCTGGGGGCTTGGCCTGTGGGGACCCAGGCATGTGCCCTTACTAGGAATCAAACTGGTGACCTTTTGGTTCACAAACCAGCACATAATCCACTGAACCATGCCAGGCAGGGATAATCAAATTAAATATTATTTGATTTAATCATATAATCAAATGTTATATGATTAACTTTTTAATAGATTGAATAAAATGGAATAGGGAATAATGGTGTATCATGTCTTGTATTTTATGAACACTTATGCTAGTTTATATGTGTGTATGTGTGTCTCCTGGGTCAAATACATTTCTCAAATTTTCAAAACACTGTTACAGATTACGCTTTTGAAGGAAGCATGTATTTTATATTTTTTTGTGACTCCATTATCATTAGAATGATGCTACTTTGTACAATATATATTTTCATTTTTTGTTCTACATATAATACTTTAATTTGGATATTATTTAATTCCAATGGCTTTATGAGATTGGGTAACGAAATGAGCACTAAGTATTACATCTTCATTTTGCATTTTTTCCAAGACAAATTTAACACGTATGTGACCCTGAAAGTGCAGAATGTGAAGAGCACAACTGTAGCAGTTCGTGGCGATGAACCTTCCTGGGAACAAGATTTTATGTTGTAAGTACTTTACAGCAACAGCATACTTACAATGTTTGATAATCTTTCCAAGGTAAACACATTGGCTTAAACAACTACAGGCCCAAGATTTATATAAGAATTATAAAATATGTTAAATATTACAAAACATATTTTAATGTATATTAACTTTCTTTTTGAAAAACTAGAGTTACAGAGCAAGTGAAGTGTGTGGTAGGCAAAGTATATAATTTATGTATGTGAAAATCCTACCTAGCCAGTTTTTTCTACTACTCAGAATTAGGATATGGTACAAATAGCATGATATTAAACATAAGCTTTGATTCTCAGAAGGCTTCTTGAAGGAATGTGGTTATGCATGTGAGAGACTGTGTGTCTGTACCCGAGTCATCTGCTTTGGAGGATGAATATTTCAGTGCCTGTAATCCTCTCGCTATTTGTAGTAAAATGTCCTACATTTACCTTGTTAATAAATGTTAGTACACATTAGTAGAATTTCTTACACATGACACAGCATTTAGTATATTACGAGTGTAAGTGCTGGCTTTTAAAAACTTGATTATTTCTTTTTTTCCTCTTTAAGTTTCAGGAATCTTTCCCCCTAATCTAGAAAAGGGAAGAGAAGTATAGAATATCATTTTGAAGGATGGGTGAATCACTTAGCTTCTCTGAGTGCCAGTTTTTATGTCTGTAAAGTTCTACCTTTCTTACAAGACTATGCTTGTTTTTTGGCAAGGTGAGCATGGGAAAATCAAATCAGAAAATATATGAAAATTGCTGTGTAATTTGAAATTGAAGTGAAATTGTTTTGCAAGTTTATGGTGCATCTCAGAGAGACATAGGAATGACTATTATTTTTATGTGGAAACATTCCAATTCTCCAGGCTTTTAATATGCTGCTTTTTATAGTACCATTTAGGAAACTTTATTATAATAGTTAAAGGATAAGATTGTGAGAGCCTGGGCTAAGACAATAGCAAAAGGGATACAGAGAAAAGTATGGCTTGAAGATGTTAAGTGGGTAGAGCCAAGATTTGTCTTGGATGATGGGTGAATGATGTGTCACTCATTAGGATAGGAGATACTGTAAGATGAGTTATGCAAAAGCTTATATTTGAGGCTCGTACAAGACAGGTAGGAACTGAGGTAGGGAAGATAGAAACCTGAACCTGGCACTCAGGGAAGAAGTCCGAGTTGGATAAATATTTTGGTCAGTTGAAGCCATAGGCATAGATGAGAAAGCTTAGGGAAGCTAGTGTGTAGGGTGAGAATAGGGCCTGGGGTGGAGCCCAGAGAGCACCAGCATGTAAAGAGGGGACAAATGGAACTAGGAAGGCATGGACAGAGAGGTATAGGGAGATGAGATGGTAGTGTCCTGAAAGCTGAGGGTAAACTGGGCTTCAGGAAGAAACAGGCCAATGGTGTCAAATTTCTCCCTGGTTGCCCTTCTCTCAACATTCACTTTCTTAGTTATAGTAACAAGAGAACGATACCACTTTTTTCTTCTCTAAAATTGAATTTATTGGGTGACATTGGTTAATAAAACTATATAGGTTTTAGGTTTACAATTCTATAATGCATCATTTGTATATTGTATTATGTGTTCACCACCTGAAGTCAAGTCTCCTTTTATCACCGTGTATCCCTTCTTTACCTTCTACAACCTCCCCCCATGCACATTTCCCTCTGGTGATAACCATACTGTTGTCTCTGTTATGAGATTTTTTGTTTTTTTTTTCACTTAATCCCTTCACCTTTTTCACCTAGCCTTTCAACCCCTCCCCTTTACAACTGTCAGTCTTTTCTGTGTATTTGTGAATCTGTTTCTACTTTGTTAGTTTATTTTGTTTATTGGATTCCACACATGAGTGAAATCATATGGTAAATACTCTTTCTCTGACTGGCTAATTTCACTTAGCATAATATTTGACAGGTCCATATATCCTGTCCTAAAAGGTAAGATTTCCTTCTTTTTTTTATGGCCAAATAGTTTTCCATTGTGCAAATGTACCACAACTTTTTTTTTTAATGGAATCTCTTTTTAAAGATATTTATTTATTTATTTTTAGAGAGAGGGGAAGGGAAGGAGAAAGAAAAGGAGAGAAACATCAATGTGTGAGAGATACATAAACTGGTTGCCTCTCACATGCCTTCAACTGGGGGCCTGGCCCGCAACCCAGACACGTGCCCTGGGAATTGAACTGGCAACCTTTTGGTTTGTAGGTGGGCGCTCAATCCACTGAGCCACTCCAGCCACCATAGCTTTTTTATTTACTCATCTCTTGATGGGCACTTGGGCCACTTCCAGATCTTGGCTATTTATTATAAATAATGCTACAGTGAGCATAGAGGTTCATATATTCTTTTGAATCAGTATTTTGAGTTTCTTTGGATATATTTCTAGAAGTGTAATTGCTGGATCTAAGCCAGTTCCTTTTTTAATTTTTTGAGGTATCTCCATACTGCTTTTCACAGTAGCTGCACCAACCTGTATTCCCTCCAACAGTGCACGAGAATTCCCTTTTCTCCACATCCTCACCATCACTTATTTGTTGATTTATTGATGATAGGCATTCTGACAGGTGTGAGGTGATATTTTATTGTGGTTTTAATTTGTATTTCTCTGATGATTAGTGATGTTGATTGTGTATCTTTTCAGATGTCTATTGGCCATCTGTATGTCCTCCTTGGAGAAGTATATATGCAGGTCCTTTGCCCATTTTTTAAATTAGATTGTTTTCTTGGTTTTGAGTTTTATAAGTGCTTTATAAATTTTGGATGTTAACCCCTTCTCAGATGTATTATTGGCAAATATGTCATCCCATTCAGTGGGTTGTCTTTTCATTTTGCTGGTGGTTCCCTTTGCTGTGCAAAAAACTTTTTAGTTTGATGTAGTCCCATTTGTTTATTTTTTCTTTTGTTTCCTTTGCCTGAGGAACATATATCGGAAAAAATGTCACTACTTTTCATATCTCACCCTTTCAAGCAATCTCAATGTGGCTTCTTCTGTAGACCCTTGGTTATAAAACTGCTCTTCAGCTAGTCTTTGGGTGGTTATTTGGATTGAATGCTCTGTGTTTTAGTTGCGATTCCACTTTGGTCCTAGGAGGAGGTGAGTGTAATGTTTGTCTACTCTGCTGCCATCTTGGATCTCTGTTTCTTTCTTTTCACATATAGTGTGTGACATCATTTATAAAGTTTATTCAAGTCTCTTAATATGTGCATATGTGTATACAATTTTGTGGGCTAGGCAAATTCACAATATTAAGTGAACATGTCTTCCTTGCCCTTAAGATATGATTTAGTCTTAGAAATGTTAAAGATAAATAATGTGAAATACCACAATAAATATTAGATATTGCCACATAACTACATCAGGGAAAAGGAAAAAAGAGAAAGGGAGAGGAGAGACCAGAAATGGAATTGCCAGCTGCCATAAGGACAGGGTAGGAGATAAAGAGTAGGAGCAGAAAGGTAGAGAAAGTAGCTAAAAAACTCATGCATAAAAGAAAAGAGGGCAAAATTCATATAGAATTTTTATGTGTGAGCTTATCATAACACAGTTCTGGCTATGGTATGTAAACCTAGCAATCATACTTTCTTCCACCTTCCTTTTGGCTGGAATAATCACTTAGAGTTATAACTGTTCCCGGCATGTGAAACATGGTGATGTTCTGCAGCTTTTCATCAGCATTTCTAGCTTTAAAAAATTTTTATTTTTATTTTTTCTTTCTTATTTTTATTGTTGTTCAAGTACAGTTTTCTGCATTTTCCCCCCACCCCTCCCCACTACCCCAGCCCTCCCCACCTCCCTTCCCCATTTCCACCCCCCTTTGTTGTTGTCCATATGTCCTTTATAATTGTTCCTGTAAAGCCTTTCCCCCCACTATCCCCTCCCCTCTCCCTTCTGATTACTGTCAGCCTGTTCTCAATTTCAATGTCTTTGACTATGCTTTGCTTGCTTGTTTGTTTTGTTGATTAGGTTCCTGTTAATGGTGAGATCATACAGTATTTGTTTTTCATTGCCTGGCTTATTTCACTTAGCATAATGCTCTCTAGTTCCATCCATGCTGTTGCAAAGAGTAGGAGCTCCTTCTTTCTTTCTGCTGCATAGAATTCCATTGTGTAGATGTGCCAACGTTTTTGATCCATTCATTTACTGATGGGCACTTACTTGGGTTGCTTCCAGCACTTGGCTATTGTAAACTGTGCTGCTATGAACATTGGGGTGCATATATTCATTGCTAGCTTTATTCTTGTATATTTATTTTCCGATATCCGATAGCACTTTTCTTTTTCAACCCTGCTATGATATGTGTGAATTTTCTTTCCTGTCTCCCACCTTGAGATTCTGTATGAATTATGCCCTCTTTTCTTTTACACATGAGTTTTATCAGCTACTTTCTCTACCTTTCTGCTCCGACTGTTTATCCTCCTACCCTGTCCTTGTATCACCTGGCAACTCCATTGTGGGTCTCTCCTCTCTCTTTCTCTTTTTTCCTTTTCCCTGATGTAGTATGTAGCAATATCTAATATTATTTTGATATTTCACATTATTTATCTTTAATATTTCTGTATCTTATTTCCAGAACTAAATCATATCTTAAGGGCTAGGAAGGCATGTTCACTTAATTTTGGGAATTTGCCTAGCTCACAGTCTTGTATACACATGTGCACATATACTGTTGACTGAGTTAATTAATAGAAGAAACTTCCCCAGAGCTCTGGGAATGAGGCATAAAAAGAATTCTTAGACTTCTCATGATTGTGCCTGCTAAGCAAACATAAACGAGAAAGGGGGCTTGTAGAAGGTATCCTCATTGTTTCAGGCTTACTCCCCAGAGTTCCCTGAAGATCATGTTTTCCTTTTTATCTGTCCAGGTCAAGCTGTTAAAGACCTCTGGCTATTTATACTATCCGTGGGCTTGAGATGCTATTTAGGAGTTGCATTGGGATTATTAAGTATGCATCCCCAAGTTTTTTTTTGTTTTTTTACAGATTCAAAAGGTGTGAGTTATTACATATATTTTTCAAGGCTAATCAATTAATCAGGCTATGTTAAACTGTGACAAAATGCTTAGTTTTCCTGCTGTGAACATCGAAACTTAGTGACTGGGTTTAATTATCTGCTTTGTGGCTTTGCACAGCTTTCCAGAAAGCTTGGAAGTTTTTAGAAACAGGAACTGGATCCTGTATTGTGTGTGTCTTCCCCACAGTACTAAGCCATATGAATGCTCTCAGGAAATATTAAGTGATGAACAAATAAGCTCATTATTGCATTCTGTGTTTTGTTGTATTTATATGAAAGGGGCAAATTTTCTTTGCTTTACTCATTTTCAACACACTTGCTATGAATTCTATGGCGATAATACCACATTCCAAAGTTGTGACTCTGAGAACATTTATCTTAATAGTACAGCAGGGAAGCCAAGCTTTTCTCTAAAGTGTTAACTTGAAACTTCTACATGTGATGAAAAGCTACTGTTTTCCTGAGAATACCTTTCTATTTTTTCTGCTGGAATTGGCCTTTTCTCATCTTTCTTGCATTTCCTCTCAAATAGTCTTGTGTTTCAGTAAGAGCTTTCTGGAGAAGGTTTTTAGTATTAACCTAAGTGTTGTCTGTTTCGCCTTAAGACTATGATTAAGTTTGAGTTAGCCCTTCCGAGCTGATATTCTATGATGTATGCCATTGCTTTTTGCTTAGTGGTTATCTGGCTCTTGGCAGAATGATTTCTTTTCAAATTTTTCCTAGTTATTATTGCAGGAATATCATTGTGTTTGTCATTATCCTGTGATAATCATTTTTTTAAGCAACAGTGCCTACTTTAACAGATAATAACTCATGGGCTCTCTGCGGGCTACCTGGTGTGAACTGGTACACTCTAGTGTCCCTTACCTGCCTCTGACCACCTGTTCCCATCAAACTTAGATGTTCTTAGGGGTCTGCTTACTTCTGCGTAGACTCCATTCCAATTCCATTTCATAAATCTTGGGAAGAAGTCTTGCTTTTTTCTAAAGGTCTTCTGTATACAGTCTATAGGTATAAGTTATGGGCTATGTTAGTATTAACAAAAAAACATATAAGACTATTGCCTGAGAGTGAAGCCTGTAGGAGGGCAGCCCTCATAGTAAAGCCCTTACTGCTTGGCTTCACTTTTTTTTTTTAAAGGAACTGTGTTAATGCAATCATGATTAAACTTCAAAGTAGAGGGGACAGACTGACAAAGGCATTTTTCTATGGATACTTTACATAGGTTTCTAGGAACCTAAACTATGGTTTCAGCATTCTGGGGCATTGTGATTTTCCCTGATGACAGAATTCTGGTGATAAAGTATTTAAGGGTTAGCAAAACAGGAGATGTTGCTGTTTCCTTCATATCATCTGTCTTTCTTTAAAGGACTTTCTTCTTTCCTTTAGTGAGATTAGTCGCCTGGACCTGGGTCTGAGTGTGGAGGTGTGGAACAAAGGACTGATCTGGGACACCATGGTGGGGACCGTGTGGATTGCACTGAAGACTATTCGACAGTCAGATGAGGTCAGTCCTTGTACTGCCCACTTGTAGGTATGGTTGCAGCTCTTGCTTCTGCACACTCTAGCTTCATTCAGCTAATATTCATCCATATATCTCAGATTGCTCTGCCTGCTTGCTAATTAGAGGCCATGCAACCAGCTTATTCCTACATTACCCAAAGGTTTAGGGGATTTTATTTAGGTCTGGTCTTCCCTCTGCCCTGATTGAACTCAGAGGTGCTAGAACACTTTTTAGACTTAGCAGGTAGGACAGCTCTTCTGAGTACTGTGTGTGTGTTAGATTGATCTAGGGTACCCATGGTTTCTACCTTTCCCCCCCAAGATATTTTTTAGAAGGAGCCCAATTAAACTTTCTCAGCTATTTGGCTGGGTCCTGTTCTCTGCTTTTTTTCCTTTGGATTGCCAATCCCCAGGGAACCGGTTTCAATCTTCCTTCTTCTACAAGTAACCCTAACAGAGTTTAAGGAACTACAGGCTTGGCAATTGGGATTCACATGGTCTCTGTACATTATTTTCAAGACTGAACTCCCATTCTACTTTTACAGACCATAACTCAGCATAATTTCCCCATAGACCCTCACTTTTAGCCTGGAGAGAATCTATAGTGTTCCTGTTTGACTTTTACATGGGCTATGAGTTTTCTCTGGGAGTGCGGATGGTGAAAATGTGCCTCTCCTTTCTAATTTTCTTTTAGTTCTGGCAAAGGCTCTATTCCCCCAGGCAAATGGGCAGTTCATTTTCATTGTGGCCCTAGTTCAAGTCTACTTAAGTAACAATGTTCATAGCTCTTTAATGATTAGGAATAGCAGCACATGAAGTGACACAGTTATTAAGAATTGGACAGCTCAAGAGGTAACCGATCAATGTATCTCTCACACACAGATGTTTCTCTCCCTCTCTTTCTCCCTCCCTCCCCCCTTAAAAATAAACACAATCTTAAAAAAAAAATTGCTCAGATGAAATATTGGTCCATGGGGGTGCTTGGTTTTTCTGTTTGGTACTTCGGAAATTCTGTCCTCAGTGGGCTTGCAAAGAGCTGCTCTCTCTCTCAAAAGGGATAACAGAAGCCCCATGTAGCAGAGGCAGGTGGGGACAGTATTGTGTTTGTCTCATTAGGATGTGAGTGGCCCTCAGAAGCTGTCCAGCAAGTACATTCAGAGAAAAACACCTGGCTCTTCAACCAAGAGGGAAGTTGGGGAAAAGGAAAGTGTAATCTTAGATCTTTCTTTTCCAGGAAGGGCCTGGGGAGTGGTCCACGTTGGAGGCAGAGACATTAATGAAAGACGATGAGATCTGTGGAACTAAAAACCCAACTCCTCATAAAATTTTGCTTGATACAAGATTTGAATTGCCTTTTGGTGAGTCTATTTGATTAGATTTGTAATGCCATTTAATACTTTTTGCCATATTGTTTGGAAATGTTGGCTGGTTGTTTCATTGCTATATCTTGTGTCTTATCATCCTTTGATAAGACTTCCTTTGAGGACATTCTGTCTTTCGCCTCTATAATGCCTAGCCTGGGGATGGTGCAGAGTAGCCACTGGAATGGTGCTAATTAAAGAATCCACAGTAAAAGCATTCTCTTTGAGTTGTTGTGTCCTCTCTGACTGTTTAATATAATGACTTATGAAATACCTACTCATTAGAGAACATCAATAATTTATTCTTTTAATAATATCTTAACATTTATTGTTTTGAAGCAAATATATACCTACAATCAGCCAATTTAAAAAATGAAGTAGCACTAACAAATAAAATAGTAATTTAAAAGGTAATTTTTAAAAAATCACAAAATACAGGCCCTGGTAAAAGTTCAAATAGTGTGGAAATGTACATGGAGAAGTTGTTTCTCTTCCTGCTTCCTTCCACCTCCTTTGCATTTCCTGTAGTGGTTAAAGAGGTAAACCACTATTAACTTTCTTGTGTCTTAGTTTAGATACAAAAAATTTCTAGAAATATTATTTTGACAAAATTTGGACCATACTCTATATACTATATATAATGAAACAGTCATGCATCATATAATGACGTTTCAGTCCATAACAGCCCTCATATATGATGGTGGTATACTATATAGCTTAGGCTGTAGTAGGCTACATCATCTAGGTTTGTGTAAGTACACTCTATGATGTTCACAATATGACAAAATTGCCTACTGATGCATTTCTCCAAAAGTACCTTGTTCTTCAGCTGTGCATGACTGTATATAGTGTTGTATAAACTACAAAAGCACATTGTCTTGGATATCATCCATGTTTTACTTTAAGGCCTATCTTGCTGATCTGAACAGCTGCCTATATGATAAATTTTCTAAGCGATCCTTTATTAATTGACATGTAGGTTTCTAGTTTTTTTTTATATTATATAACTACTATAATGATCAGCTTTGTACACCTGTGCTCATTTGTAAGTCTAGGATAAAGTTCTTAAAGTAGAATTTAAGGCATGGGTCAGACGGTATATGCACTATTACTTTTCATAGTTCTGCCAAGTTACTTGTCAGAAAGATGGTACCATTTTATATTCTTACCAACTATGTGTGAGGTGTCTCTCTTCTGCACATCTTTACCAACATTTTGTATTTCAGTTTTAATATTTTTGTCTAATTGATTTATATGACATCTTGTTTTAATTTAGTTTAATTTTAATTTTGACTGTTCACACTAATGATATTCACATATAATTTTGTTATTGCTGCTATTTTATGGTTTAAGTTGTACCTTATATGTTGTACCTTATGATGATTTCAGCAAAAGTGGCATGATTTTCTAATAAACTCAGATATAACTAAACTCAGAACAACTATTACTTCAGAAAAATAGAAAGGAAGACACTCCTGTGTGTCTGTACGCTGAGTTGTAGGGGAAGGGAAAAGTATTTGAAGTTCTTGCTAATGGCTTGGTTGCTTGTATTCTTAGTGCTGTGGTCTTGGCTGAACTGGTCTGGAATGGAGTTTCTCTCTTGGTGAATTGGGAGGGGAATGGATGAAGATAGATCTTGGTTCAACTACTACAGAAATTAGCTGTTTTAAAGTTTTGGTAGATTTTCTTGAGTAAATGTTTCTTCATTTGCTGTATGCCCTGAGGACTATTTCCAGTGACTTTAAATGTGTTTTATATATTAACACCCCCACCCCACAGAGTTTTGTTAGGGTGTGGCTCTGTGGAGCTCATGCTAGAAGTCTGTCATTCTATCCCTTATTACATTGTAAACAAACATTCCTTTCAACACTGTGTCACTTTTATTGTCACGGGTAACCATACACATTTCTATATAGATTTTGAGTTTCATGAGGGTACTTGCATAGTTTATTTTGGTATCTCTAGTGTTTGCTTGGCACGTAATAGGTGCCTAAAAAATTTTTTTTTGAATAACTGTTAAGGTAAAATCTCAGATAAGTGAAGTCTAGTCAAAGACTAGGTAACTAGTCTTTGATACTAGTTAATGTGAGTGTGCTAAGCTTTTGCCTCTGTGATAACCACAGAGGGTTAGGTGGTGGGGGTATGGGCAAAAAGGTTAAGGGGATTAAGAGGTACAAACATATAAATAAATGTAAAGTACAGCATGGGGAATATTAATATCAATAATATCACAATAACTTCATATGGTGACAGATGGATAGTGGATTTTTTGTGGCGATCACTTTGTAAGGTATATAAATGTGAAATCCCACTATTTTCTATACCTGAAACTAATATAATATTGTGTATCAATTGTACTTTAATCCTGAAGAGCTTTACATTTAGAATAAAAATCAGACATGAAGCCAATAAGTAAAAATTAAAAAAAAACTTAATAAAGTGTCCTGTTATTGGTAAAGGAATTTTTTTAATAAATTGAAATCCTGTGAATATTCTATTCAATTACATAGCATCTTTAAAAAATAGTAACTTGTAATTTTTTTATTGCATTGAAAGGTCAGAAAATATATAGGTGTGCAAAATGTATAGGTATATGAAAAGGACAAGAGTTTCTTAAAACCTCACAAACTGGAGATATTTTTTACATGTTGCTATGTTTCCTTCTGTTTTTTTATGCACATTTACTGTTTTTCTTATAAAATGGTATGGTATATTACATTTTAATCTGTTGTATTCAGTAATTAAAGTTATAATATAAATGTTATATAAAATGCTATTTTTCCATAATATTTTCTCTGGTTTATTTGATTTTATTGTGAATGTACAATAATAATAAATGTAAATAATACCATTATAAATAATACTGCAATAAACATTCTTTTTTACTTTTTAATTATATTTTATTGATTGCATTATTATAGTTGTCCCAATTTTTCCCCCTTTATCCCCTCCACCCTACCTCTGACCCTCTACCATCTCCCCCTTAGTTCATGTCCATGAGTTGTACATATAAGTTCTTTGGCTTCTCCATTTCCTTTACTCTTCTTAACCTCCCCCTATCTATTTTATGCCTACCAATTATCTTCTTATTCCCTGTACCTTTTCCTCCCATTATCCCCCTCCCTTTCCCCACTGATAACCCTCCATTTTTGTGATTCTCTTCCTGCTCTAGTTGTTTTCTTAGCTTTTGTTTTTTGTTTTTTAGGTTCAGTTGTTGATAGTTATGAGTTTGTTGTCATTTTACTGTTCATAGTTTTTTATCTTCTTCTATTTCTTACATAAGTCCCTTTAACTTTTCATTTAATAAGGACTCGGTGATGATGAACTCCTTTAACCTTACCTTACCTGGGAAGCACTTTACCTGCCCTCCCATTCTAAATGATAGCTTTGCTGGATAGAGTAATCTTGGATGTAGGTCCTTGCTTTTCATGACTTTGAATACTTCTTTCCAACCCCTTCTTGCCTGGAAGGTTTCTTTTGAGAAATCAGCTGCTAGTCTTATGGGAACTGCTTTGTAGGTAACTCTCTAGTTTCCTCTTGCTGCTTTTAAGATTGTCTCCTTGTCTTTGATCTTAGGTAACTTAATTATGATGTGTCTTGGTGTGTTCCTCCTTGGGTCCAATTCCTTCGGGACTCTCTGGGTTTCCTGGACTTCCTGGAAGTCTATTTCCTTTGCCAGAGTGGGGAAGTTTTCCTTCATTATTTGTTCAAATAAGTTTTCAGTTTTGCTCTTCCTCTTCTCCTTCTGGCACTCCTATGATTTGGGTGTTGGAACATTTAAAGTTGTCCCAGAGGTTCCTAAGCCTCTCCTCCCCTTTTTGAATTCTTATTTCTTTATTCTGTTACAGTTGAATGCTAATTTCTTCATTCTGTTCCAAATCATTGATTTGAGTCCCAGTTTCCTGCCCTTTACTGTTGGTTCCCTGTATATTTTTCTTTATTTCATTTAGTATAGCCTTTACTTCTTCCTTTATATTATGTTCATGTTCAGTAAATTTTGTGAGCATCCTGATTACTAGTGTTTTCAACCAAGTGTTTTGGGTATATACCCAGAGGTGAAATTGCTAGATTATATGGTAATTCTATTTTTAATTTTTTAAGAATTGCCATACTGACACTCTTTTTCATAGTGGCTGTACCATTTTATAGTCCCTCTAACAGTATACAAGAGTTCTAATTTTTTATATCTCATTAATACTTTTATTTTCTTTCTTTAAAAATAGGATAGTTGCTATCCTAGTAGGTGTGAAGTAGTATAACATTGTAGTTTTTATTTCCCTAATGATCAGTGATGTTGAACATGTTTTTTATGTGCTTCTTGGCCATTTGTATATCTTCTTTGGAGAAATGTCTGTCAAGTCCTTCGTCCATTTTTGAAATTTTTTTTGTCTTTTTTTTGTTGTTCTAGGAGTTCCCTGTATATTTTGGGTATTAATCTCTTAGGAGATGTATGATTTGCAAGTATTTTCTTCCATTCTGTTGGTTACCTTTTTATTCTATTGATGTTGTCTTTTTTTCCCTTAGATTTTATTTATTTATTTTTAGGCAGAGGGGGAGGGAGGAGGAAGAGAGGGAGAGAAACATCAATGTGTGGTTGCCCCTCATGTGCCCCCTACTGGAGACCTGGCCCACAACCCAGGCATGTGCCCTGACTGGGAATCAAACTGGCGACACTTTAGTTTGCAGATCAGAATTCAATCCACTGAGCCACACCAGTCAAGGTCTATTGATAGTCTTTTGATCAGAAATTTTTTTGATCGTCCTAAAGCCCAATTTGTCTATTTTTTCTTTTGTTGCCTGTACTTTTGCTGTCCTATCCAAGAAATTTCCAAATTCATTGTCATGCAGCTTTTGCCCTATTTTTTAAGAGCAGTTTTATAGTCTTAGGTTTTGATCCATTTTGAGTTAATTTTTTATGTGGTGTTAAGTAAGGGTCCAACTTCATTCTTTTGCATACAGATATTCAGTTTTCCTAGTACCATTTGTTGAAAAGACATTTCCCCATTGAATATCCCCTTGTCAAAAAATCATTTGACCGTACACATGAAGGTTTATTTCTTGGCTTTCTAGGCTATTGATCTATATACCTGTCTTTATGTGAGTATCACACTGTTTTGGTTACTGTAGCTTTGTAGTAAGTTTTGAAATTAGGAACTGTGAGTCCTCTAGCTTTGTTCTTTTCAAGATTATTTTGGCTGTTTCGGATCTGTTGAATTCCCTATTAATTTTAGGATGGCGCTTATATTTTTGCAAACAAACAAACAAACAAACAAACCATCATTAAGGTTTTGATAGTGATCACATTGAATCTGTAGATCACTTTGGGTAGTGTTGACAACTTAACAATATTAAGTATTCTGATCTGGTGGGAATAATAGACATTATTTAGGTTTTTGTAAAGATTAAAGAAAATGTTCATAGTCCCCAACTGGTGTGGCTCGGTGGATTGAATTGTGATCTGCAAACTAAAGTGTCGCCAGTTCGATTCCCAGTCAGGGCACATGCCTGGGTTGTGGGCAAGGTCTCCAGTAGGGGGTACATGAGGGGCAACCACACAATGATGTTTCTCTCCCTCTCTTTCTCCCCACTTCCCCTCTGTCTAAAAATAAATAAATAAAAATTTTAAATAAATAAGATAATGTTCATAGCAAGAATGAAACCACCAGTAAAATTAGTCCATTGCTGTCACCCCTCTAATTTTGATCATTTGATTGAACAAAGTATTATTAACTCAAGATTAAATTATTAGCCACACAGTAAAAGACAAATAGCATATGATCTCACCTGTAAGTGGAACCTTATCAACAAAACAAGCAAGCAAAATATAACCAGAGATATTGAAATAAAGAACAAACTGGCAGTAACTAGAGGGGTTGGGGGAGAGGGATAATGGGGGAAAATAGGGGAAGGTCCATCAAGGAACATGTATGAAGGACAAATGGACAAAGCCAAAGAGGGTAGGTTTGAGGGAGGTGGGGATGGGTGGGGCGGGGAGCTGTGGTAGGGTGAAAATAGAGACAACTGTACTTGAACAACAATAAAAATAAATAAATTATTAACCTGGTAATGTGTTCTTTTGTTTTTCATGGTAGACATTCCAGAGGAGGAAGCCAGATATTGGACCTACAAATTGGAGCAAATCAATGCCTTGGAAGCTGACAATGAGGTAGGAAGTGCCTGATTTGCAATATAGAGAGATAGGGAAAAATCTCTTTATAGGACACTCGTTTTCAACAGAGGGGCTTGTGAGCATGTTGAAGAATGAAAGAATTAAAACAGTGTTAAAGAAAAAAGGCATCAGGAAGATTGCCTGACATTTCATTGGAGGGCTTTTTGTGCTGCACTTCCTGTTCTTCTCATTGTTCCCCAGAGGTTGCTGACTTGGCACTAGTCTAGCTCTAGATTGTTGGGCAAGGAGCTTGTAGTGGAGCAACTGTCCTCTGGTTACACGGATGAACAAAAGGCATTTCTTCTGCTTGTTCCCAGATTTTTGGATATATAACTATTTTTATGCTCTTTTAAGGGATGTTTAGACTATTGCATTGAATGGTTCTGCTGTCCTAACTTATCTCTAGAAGGGGCCTGGTGAATAGAAGATAACACCACTCAATCTGGGCAATAAGAAATGGGGGATGTTTTTGATAACGTTGTGGAGGGAAAAGATAAGTTATTTTACTTTTGGACATGATGGGAGCTATTACACAATTGGTCTGATTATAAGGTAAAATTGGAGTCCCAGGGGATATTTTTATGGAAATGTCTGGTAGGCAACTTCATGAAAGAATCTGAAGCTCAGGGTTGGATAGGGTGGGAAGCTGTAGGCATAGAGTTTGAATTTATCAAGATAATGGTACCAATAGAAGTCATAGGAATAGAAGACCTCACTAAGGTACAGTATGTACAAAGAGCATTAAAGATGAATAAGGACAAAACTTTGGGTAACATCAAAGATAGAATCTTGAGAAACAAAAAAGAGACTGAGGAAGAGCAGCCTGTAAAAGAAACAGAACCAGGAAAAGTTTACAGAACAAAGAAAAAAAGTTTTAACGCTGAAATTCTTTTTGAAATTTTTTAAATTTTTTAATATATTTTATTGATTATGCTATTACAGTTGTCCCACTTCCCCCCTTCACTCTCGTCCACCCTGTAAACCCTCTCCCACCCACATTCCCCCCCTTTAGTTCATGTCCATGTGTCATAAGTTCTTTAGCTTCTACATTTCCCATACTATTCTTGCCCTCCCCCTGTCTATTTTCTACCTACCATCTACGCTACTTATTCTCCATACCTTTTCTCCCTCTCTCCTCCTCCCACTCCCCTGTTGCTAACCCTCTATGTGATCTCCATTTCTGTGGTTCTGTTCCTCTTCTACTTGTTTGCTTAGTTTCTTTTGGTTTTGTTTTAGGTGTTATTAATAATTGTGAGTTTGCTGTCATTTTACTATACATGTTTTTTTTATCTTCTTTTTCTTAGATAAGTCCCTTTAACATTTCATAAAATAAGAGCTTGGGTGATGATGAACTCCTTTAACTTGACCTTATCTGAGAAGCACTTTATCTGCCCTTCCATTCTAAATGAAAGCTTTGCTGGATAGAGCAATCTTGGATGTAGGTCCTTGACTTTCATGACTTGGAATACTTCTTTTCAGGCCCTTCTTGCCTTTAAGGTCTCTTTTGAGAAATCAGCCTATAGTGTGATGGGAACTCCTTTGTAGGTAACTGTCTCCTTATCTCTTGCTGCTTCTAGGATTCTCTCCTTCATTTTTGCCTTGGCTAATATAATTACGATGTGCCTTGGTGTGTTCCCTCTTGGGCACAACTTCTTTGGGACTCTCTGAGCTTCCTGGACTTCCTGGAAGTCAATTTCCTTTACCAGAATGGGGAAGTTCTCCTTTATTATTTGTTCAAATAACTTTTCCACTTGTTGCTCTTCCTTTTTTCCTTCTGGCACCCCTATAATTCGTATTTTGGAATGTATAAAGATGTCCTGGGGGTTCCTAAGCTTCTC
This sequence comes from Phyllostomus discolor, assembly GCF_004126475.2. NCBI lineage: Eukaryota > Metazoa > Chordata > Mammalia > Chiroptera > Phyllostomidae > Phyllostomus > Phyllostomus discolor. Next base: position 183,298,334 of record NC_040905.2, read on the forward strand.
TTCATTTTTTTGAATTCTTATGTCTCCATTCTTTTCTGTTTGGTTGTTTCTTTTTTCTGGTCTACTCCTTTGGTTTGAGTTCCAGTTTCCTTCCCATCACTATTGGTTCCCTGTGCATTTTTCTTCATTTCTCTTATTGTAGCTTGCATTTATTTGTTCATCTAATTTGTGCCCCAAATCAACCAATTCTGTGAGCTTCCTAATTACCAGTGTTTTGAATTGTGCATCAGATAGGTTGGCTATCTCTCACTTGCTTAAAAGGATGGGTTCTGGGGCTTTGATTTGTTCTTCTGTTTGAGCCATCTCTCTCCCTCTCTCTCTCTCTCTCTCTCTCTTTTTTTTTTTTTTTTTGGTCTGATTGGGCCTGTTACAGTAAGGGGCAAAGGTTAGGTATCCACCAGGGTGGGGCAACCCATTGCTGGGTTGTGACATTGTATATGGGGGCTGAGTCGAGAGGGAACAATGGCGCTTGCTCCGTTCTCTGTGGGACTTCAGTTCCTTCTGCTGCTTCCCCCGAGCAAACTGGGCCCCTCTGGTGCCAATTCCCATGTGGGTGGGTTTGTGCATGCCGTGGAACCCTCCAAGAACCTCTCCTGTGAGGCTGGGTGTCTCTCTATGCTCCTCAACTCCCACAGGTGTCCTCAGTCAGTGTCCCAAGGTTCTATTTCCCAGTGCTGGGATCCTGGGTCGCGTGCACTGCCTTGCTTTACAATCGCCTCCTCACTGGGTCTGCCAGTTGCCACCCCTCAGCCAGGGTCTGCCAGCTGCAGCTTGCGCACTCAGGGTCCACACACTGCATTCTTGCATGCTTCAGATGCCTTACCTTACACGTCCAGTCCCAACTCTCTTGGCTCTCTGCGCCGTGACCCGTGCCTGGCTGCCCAACTATTCCTGTCCTACTGGTCTGGATAAACAGGTGTATTTCAACTTCTTGGTTGTCCGATTTCCATTCAGATCAATTTTCTGTCAGTTCTGGATGTTATTTTGTTTCTAAATTGTTGTTGTCCCTATCTTGGTTGTGTGTGGAGGCACGGTGCATCCACCTATACCTCCATCTTGGCCAGAATTCCCACAGAAATTCTTGATGATGTCAAATGTTACAGAGAACAAAGAAGATAGGTAATGAAACGGAGTCATTAGATTGGCAATTAATGACCAGTATCCTTAGATTAGTGTGGGACGCCAAAATGCAGTGGTGTGAGGAGAGCTTTAGTTTCCTAAGGCTGCTGTAATGAAGTACTACAAACCGGATATCTCAGAGCAACAGAAATTTTTTCTCTGGAGGCTAGAACTTTTAAATCAAGGTGTTGGCAGGGCCAGTTTATTCTGGAGTATCTGAGGAAGAACTTGCCCCATGCCTCCTGGTTACAGGTGGTTCCCACCAGTCCTTGCTGTTTCTTGGCTTGTAGACACATCATTCTAGTCTCTGTTTCCATTATCACATGCTTCCCTGTGTGTGTCTCTCTGTCCTCACAGTAATCTTACCTGCTCTTTCTGTGTCTGTGTCCAAATTTCCATTCATCTTGTAAGGACGCCAGTCATTGGATTAATCTGATTACATCTGCAGAGAGATCATATTCACAAGTACTGGGGATTAGGCTTCAACATATTTTTTTGAGGGTTACAATTCAACCCACATGGAGTTACATCAAAAGTGGAAAACTGGAGTTTGGGACAACCACAAAATACTCTTTTCAGGAATTTTCCTTATCTTACCTAAATCCTAACTGGGCTGTCTATTATTAAGCTGCATAACTCTTTTCATGCCCTGTTTGTCCTCTCCCCTTGATGAATGCTAAAATGCACCCTGTCCTTTCATCCACTTTACCTTTTGCGGTTTGTTTTCCCAAAGCTTGGCTGTGGAGTAGTATACAGCCTCTCAATCTCCCATTTTCTTTGTTTTCCTAGTAAAGAAACACATTGAACTTTCCTGTGTCACTGCAGAAGCAGATGAAGGGATTAAAACAATAAAAAAGCCAAATGTAATTCATGCAAACATTGCAGAATTTTACAAATTCTAAAAATAAGAGTTCTTAGACTGTGGTTGTTAATTCCCTCTGAGATTTTCAGTTTCTATTTTAGGATATGGAGCTCATTAAATTTTTTTTTTCTACATCACCTTTTTAAAAAAATTGTTTATTGAAATATAGTTTACATATTTTACAGTTTATGTGTACACTTAAAGTATACAATTTAGTGGCTTTTAGTATGTTCACAGAATTGTACATCCATCGTAATTAATTTTAGAGCATTTTCATTACCCATAAAGAAACCCTGTGCTGTTAGCTATTGCATTCTAATTCCCTCATCCTCCTCAGTCCTAGGCAACCACTAATCTACTTTCTGTCTCTATACAATTTACTTATTCTAGATGTTTTATATAAATGGAATTATATAACATGTGGTCCTTTGTGACTGTCTTCTTTCACTCAGTATAATATATTCAAAGTTTCTTCTATGTTGTAGCATGTTCAGTACTCCATTCTTTTTTTACTGCCAAATAATATTCCATTTGTAGTTATACTACATTTTATTTATTCATTTGCCAGTTGATGATGGGCAACTGCGTTGTTTTCGTTTTTTGACTATTATGGGTAATGCTGCTATGAATATCCCATAGAAGTTTGTGTTTGGACATAGGTTTTCAATACTCTTGGATATATATCTGGGAATGTACTCGCTGGATCAGATGGTAGTATGTTTAAGTATTTTAGAAACTGCCAGACTGTTTTCCAAAGTGGCTGTACCAATTTATATTCCCGCTAACAGTGTAAAGGGTTCCAATTTTTCCATATCCTTGCTAACACTTGTTATCTGTATTTTTGATTATAGCCATCCCAGTGGGTGTGAAGTGGTACTTCATTGTGGTTGTCACTTTGTTTAAAAAATTTATTATTGGAATTTTTGAACATGCAAAATATATAGAATTACTCTGTCTTCTTTGCTGGAGTATTTTGAAAGCAATCCCAGATGTCATCTTGTCTCACCCATAAATACATAAATACATTAATATACACCTTTAACAGATAATTTCTTTAAAAAATCCACAATGCCTTTAACACACTGAACTTAACAGTAATTTCTTAATATTATGTAATATTTAGTCTGAGTTCAAATTTCCTTTATTATCTCAAAGATGCCTTGTCATTGTTGATTTGGTCAATTCAGGATCCAAATAAGTTGTACATATTTGGTTATTATGTCTCCTAAATCATTTTAATTCTGTAGCTGTTTCCCCTTCCCTCATTTGTTATGTAGAACTCTGCACATTCTGAATTTCACTGGTTATATTCCCAAGGTTACTTTTACCAGATCCCTGTATCCCTATTACTTCCTTAAAAATGAAAATTATATCTAGTAGTTTGAGGATTAAATTGAGATTTAGATTGAGGTTTCTTTTTCTTTTTGTTAGGCAGATGGTATCTTACATTACTTTTAGTAATATTAAATTTCAGTAGTGGGTGCAACTGGTGTTAGCCCATTTTATCTATTATAAAGTGATCCCACCAACTTTCACCTAATGGTTTTAGCAGCATAAAAAAATTAAACAGACATAAAAATAAGGGAATAACAAAATGAAACCTTTACACTTACCTCCAAGATTCAATAATTATCAAGATTTCATAAATGACATTCAGTAAAGGGTTGATATTCTAAACGTGTAAGAAACTCATAAAACTCAACAAAAAGTAAATAACCTAACCTGATCAAAAAATGAGCAGAGGACATGCAAAGGCATTTCTCCAAAGAAGACATAGAAATACATATGAAAAGATGCTGAACATCACGTATTATCAGGGAAATGCTAATCAAAACTACAATGTGATACCACATCACACTAATCAGAATGGCTATTATCAAAAAGTCAACAAATAACATGTAGGCAAGGATGTGGAGAAAAGGGAACCCTTGTGCACTGTTGGTAGGACTGAAAATTAGTACAACGTCTATGGAAAACAGTATGGAGATTCTTCAGAACACTAAAAACTAGATATAACATATGACTCAGCAGTTCCACTTTTGAGTGCTTATTCAAAGAAAATGAGAACACTAATTCAGTAAGATATATGCATCCCTGTGTTTATTGCAGCATTATTTATAGTAGCCAAGCTATGGAAGCAACCTAGGTGGTCATCGATAGATGAATGGATAACAAAGGTGTGGTATATATAGGATGGAATATTATGTAGCAATATAAAATGAAATTGAGGGAGAATTCAAGGTGGTGACAGAGTAGTTGGAAGCTATACTCACCTTTTCTTAGGATGGAGCTGGAATTACAACTAAATTATGGAACAATCTTCCTGAATAAGCCAGTTAAGACTATTTGAGGAGAAATCTTATAACCAAGGATTTCAGAACCACATCAAGACTGCTCCAAACATGTTGCCCAGGACAAGTCAGAGGCTACATCTGATATTGGTCTGAGCCAGAGGCCCCCTGAAGAGATCTAGAACCAATAAACTGAGTGGCCAGCTTCAGACAAAGTCAGAGCTGGGTCCAATAAGCTTCACAAATGGATATCAAGGCAGGCACCAAACCCTGCTGAGGCGAATTCTGCTTTGTATGGTCAGCACCTGCACAATAGCTTGCATGCTATGGTTGGGGTTGAGCCTCATAGACCACCAGCCTGAGAGTTGATCTCCAGCACTAATGGGACAATAGCAATCAAGGCTCAATTACAACAGGAGGGTACACATTACCCACAGAAGGGACATTTCTGGAGCACCCAGCTCGCTCAGGTGATGAAGAAGACTGCACCACTGACCTCACAGGACACCTACTACATAAGGCCACCCTACAAAGACTGGGAGTGATAGCCAATCTATCTAATAAATAGCCACAAACACAAAGAGGCAGCCAAATTAGGGAGACAAAGAAACCACCCTCAAATGAAAGAACAGGAGAAATCTCAAGAAAAAGTTAATAAAATGTAGGAAAGCAATTTATTAGACATAGAGTTCAAAGTAATGGTTATCAGGATTCTCAACAATATGAAAAAGACATAGAAACCATAAAAAAAGGACCAGACAGAGTGAAAAACATGATATCTGAAATGAAGAATTCATTGGAAGGAATAAACAGTAGTATGGATAAAGCAGAGGATCAGATCAGTGATTTGGAAGTCAAGGTTAAAAATCCTCACTAAATCAGAGCAGCAGAAAGAAAAAAAGAATTTAAAAAAATGAAGATAGGTTAAGGGACCTTTGGGACTACATGAAGCATAACAACATTTGACAAGATCAGGCACATTCAGGTGGTATGGCTGTAGACGCATAACAACATCTGCATCATAGGGGTACCAAAAGGAGAAGAGAGAGCACAAGGGATTGAGATGATATTTGAATGACTGAAAACTTCTCTAACCTGGTGAAGTAAAAAGACACACAAGTCCAGGAAGTGCAGAGACCCAACAAGATGGAACCCAAGGAGGCCTACATCAATACACATTATCATTAAAATGACAAAGGTTAAAGACTAAGAGAGAATCTTAAAATGTGCAAGAAGAAAGACAGTTACCTACAAGGGAGATTGCATAGACTGTCAGCTGATTTCTCAACAGAAACATTTCAGGCCAGAAGGGATTGGCATGAAATATTCAAAGTGATGAAAAGCAAGGACCTAGAGTCAGGACTGCTTTATCCAACAAGGCTATCATTTAAAATTGAAGGAGAAATAAAGAGCTTCCGAGATGAGAAAAGGCTAAAGAAGTTCATTACCACCCATCCAGTATTACAAGAAATGTTAAAGAGTCTGCTTTAAGAAGTAGGAGAAAAAAAGAAAAAATGGAGGAACATAGTTAAAAAATAAAATGGCAAAAAATATGTATTTATCAATAATCACTTGAAATGTAAATGGCTTAAATGCAATCAAAAGTCATAAGGTAGCTGAATGAGTAAGAAAGCAAGACTCATGTATATGTGCTGTCTACAAGAGACCCACCTCAGAATGAAGGAAACACACAGACTAAAAATAAAGTGATGGAGAAAAGTATTTCATAAAAATGAAAATGAAAAAATAAAAAGCTGAGGTAGCAATACTTATATTTGACAAAGTAGACTTTAAAACAAATGCTATAGTAGGAGACAAAGAAGGACACTACATAATGATAAAGGTAGCAATACAACCATAGGCTATAACTCTTGGAAACATTTATGCACCCAACATAGGAGCACCTAAATATGTAAAGCAAATCTTGATGGACATAAAGGGAGAGGTTGACAGGTGCTTCACTGGGTCTCCAGCTGCTGTGGAGCCATCGCAAAGACTGCCAGACTACCTGCCCCACCATGGCTGAGGGCAACTGGGATATGGTGATGGCTCTGTGCAAGAAAGGCTCCATGGCTTCACACAACCACATCAAAATTACGACTAAAATATAGAACAGCTATCACTCAGTATCATTCTAAATTGAGTTGAATGGAAGAATGACAAGTCTAAGCAGACCATCCTAGTGGCTCAGAGACAAGGAGAAGATGTGGAGACTTCCAGGAAATGGCCCACTGACCAGAACAAACAGCATTTGATCACCAAGAACATGGCCAAGCTGGACCATGTGACCAATATGATGCACCACTACCCGGTGACCGTGGGTGTAGGCAAGGTGATTCAACATGGCCAGCAGAGAGCAAGCGTCAGACACAGAAGGACCTGGCACCCAAAATCAATGAAAAGCTGTAAGTCATTGAGGACAACAAGGATAGGCAGGTCATTCCAAATAACCAAGTTCTAAAATACAATAAAAATAAAATAAAATAAAATAAAATAAAATAAAATAAAATAAAATAAAATAAAATAAAATAAACTATTAAAAATAAAAGTAATATAGAAAGTAAAAAATAAAATTAAATGATAATGGAAGAATACAATAAAAATGAATTATTAAAAAAATAAAAGATAGGTAAACATGGCTTACCTCCTCACACCACCACATCAAAATTACAACTAAAATACAAAACAACCATTACTCAGAACCATTCTAAATCGAGTTGAATGGAAGTATGACAATTATGGAATTAAAGAAACCACATTGATCCATACTGGTAAGAGGGGCAGAGATGCAGAATAGGCTGGTCCAACATCCACATATGGTAGATATAAATTCAGGAAGGATATCTCAGGAGCAAGGAGTCAGAGCCCCACATCAGGCCCTATAGTCCAGGGTTCCAGTGCCAGGGAGATAATTCCCCATAACTTCTGTCTGCAAAAACCAGCAGGGATTGCAGATAGAAGTTATGTGGAAGAAAATTCTGGAGGCCAAGCAGATCCTTCTAAAGAACCCACACACAGATTACTCACACTCACTCCGCCTGAGATCCAGCACTGAGATAGCAGCTTGAAAGGCATCAGTGTCATACAGGGAGGAATGGAAGTGTCTGGCATCAAGGCTAGAGCTGGGGGGACAGCTTTCTCCAAGACAGAAAGATGGGCAGGACCATTGTCCCATTTCTGAACACTCTCCCCACAGAGCCACAGAGCCACAGAGCTACAGAGCCAGCAGGCATGTGACTTATCTGAGACTCCATCAAACTGGCTAACACTACTGACCCTGCCCTGGAGATCCCCTGAAGCTCCATGCCACTCAACTTACAGTGGTTAACAGTGGCTTTTCTATGTGAATGGCTGGTTTTGGCTGATGCTTCACAACTTCCTAAATCCTTTCAAACAAGCAACAGTCAGCCTCAGTGAGCCCCCAGCCCACATACACCTTGATAAGTGGTCCCAGGCACAGTACTAGCATTAGCCAGCCTAGATTCACAGCTTGACTTCACTTGGGGATCTCCAAACCCAACACAAGTAGCAGCCATCTTAGATTGCTTTATACCTCAGGCAGGGTGGCTCTGGGCAAAACACAGGTGGGGGCTGACCTTGGCCTGTACCACCAGGGAAACCCCAGGGCCTGTGCACCCAGTGAGTAGCTGGAGACCATGTTGGAGCACCACCACCCTGCCCCAGGACAGCTGATCCTCCATAGAAGCGGAGGTTGATAGTCAATGGTCACAGGCAGTCCTTACAGCTGACTGGTCTGGGTAAGTCCCTCTCATTAACCTGCCAATAGCAATCAAGGGACAACTACAAAAGGAGGATATATGCAGTTCACATATAGGGCACATCTTGAGTACCCTGCTTGGGTGATAGGGGAGGCTGTGCCTCTGGACCATACAGGGCACCTACTACATTAGCCCACGATACCAAGACAGGGAGTCATAATAGCCCTACCTAATACATAGAAACAAACACAGGCAGATTGCCAAAATGAGGAGACAACAAAACATGGTCCAAATGAAAGAACAAATGAAATCACCTGAAAAAGAACTAAGCAGAATGTAGATAAGCAATCTATCAGATGCAGCGTTCAAAACACTGGTTATAAGGATGTTCAAGGAACTTAGTGAGGACCTCGGTAACATAAAAAAGATCCAGTTGGAAACAAAGGATATACTAATTGAAATAAAGAACAATTTACAGGGAAACAACAGCATAGTGGATGAAGCCAAGAATCAAATCAATGATTTGGAACTTAAGGAAGCAAAAAACAACCAATCAGAAAAACAAGAAGAAAAAAGAAACCAAAACCCCCCAAAAAACCAAAAACCAAAAAGACAAGGATAGTATAAGCAGCCTCTGGGACAACTTCAAGGGGTCCAACATTTGCATCGTATGAATTCCAGAAGGAAAAGAAAAAGAGCAAGAAATTGGAAATGTATTTGAAAAATAATGAAAGAAAAGTTCCCTAATTTAGTGAAGGAAATAGACATGCAAGTCCAGGCAACAGAGTCCCAAACAAGATGGATAGAAAGAGGCCCACTCCAAGACACATCATAATTAAAATGCTAAAGGTTAAAGATAAAGAGAGACTCTTAAAAGCAGCAAGAAAAAAGAAGTCAGTTGTGTGCAGGGGAGTTCCCATAAGACTGTCAGTTGATTTCTCAGAATAAACTTGGCAGGCTAGAAGGGATTGGCAAGAAATATTCAAATTCATGGAAAGCTTGGTCCTTCAGCCAAGATTGTTCTACCCTGCAAAGCTATCATTTAGAATCTAAGGGGAGAGTAAGAGCTTCCTAGACCAGAAGAAAGTAAAAGAGTTCATCATCACTGAACCATTATTATATGAGATGTTAAAGGGACTTATTTAAGAAAATGAAGATTAAAACTATGAACAACAAAATGGCTATAAATACAAATCTATCAACAATTGAACCTAAAAAACAAACTAAGCAAACAAAAGAGCAGAGACAGAATGATGGATATGGAGAGTGTTTTGATGGTTACTAGATGGGAGCAGGGTGTTGGGAAATGGATGAAGAGGTTGAAGAAGTACAAATAGGTAGTTACAGAATAGCCATGGGGATGTAAAGTATAGTATAGAAAATTGAGTAGCCTAAGAACTTGTATGCCAGTCCCATGGACATGAGCAATGGTGTGGGGACTGCCTGAGGGAGGGCTGCTGAGTGGAGAGGGACAAAGAGGGCAACATCAGGCCAGAGAGGGTCTCTTCATGTGGCTCTTGTTCCCCTACAGTTTATCTTATACAGCAGCAAGAGTGCTTTTTAAAGTGTAATCAATTCACATCTCTCTTGTGTTTAAAAGTCTAAATGGCTTCCCAATGCATTGGAATATAATCCAAACTCCTTACCATGGTTTACTAACTCACCTCAACTGCCTGGAACAAGGCCTTTTCTTGAGCACATAATAGGTGCTCAAGAAATATCTGTTGAAAGAGTGATTCATTAAATGGCAGTGCTAGGGAAGCTCTGTCTTGCCCAGGATTTCACAGCTTATTAATAAGTGGTAGAGTCAGGATGAAAACTTCAGATTATTTTCAAGTTGCTGGACCACGTTATGTTTTCCTAGCTTCCAATGGGATCTGAACCAAACTATTCTGTCTTCCAAACTCTATGTGCCTGTGTTAATTTGCCTATGCCCTTTTCCTCTTTGTTTTGCCTTTCTAAAGCCTGCCCATCCTCTAGACTTGAACTTAATTATGTTTCATTTTTTAAGGCTTCATTGTGTTGCATTTGTTTTTTGGTGGTATGCTGGTATGTTGGGGTGGAGGCTAGAGTGCAATGTGTGTAGAGACACACATGTGTGTATAGTGAAGGGGACTCTAGTAGACTTCAGATGTGCAATTACTTATATAAGTAATTTCACTTAGTTTCCACATGATCTCATTAGGGAAGAAGCACTATTACTTTTTTTTAAACATCAGAAAAACTAGGCTCAAGAGAGGTTTTCAGTTCTGTTACTCAAAATGCAGAAATCTATACTCTATCCTCAGGAAAACTTAAGAGGACTGAATTTTCTAAGTCCTCTGAGGCTTCTCTAAGACTAAGGCTTCTACAGCCTCTTGGCAAGTACCCTTGGTCAGAACAGTCTCTCTGCTGTCCTGCTTTAGCCTGTTGCATTGGACCGGTGCCATGTCTGATATTCTGGCCATTATGTCAGGCCACACACAGAAATCAGCAGCAGGATCATATGTTTCTTTTCAATAAAAAATTAGACTCCTCAAGTGCTAAACCTTTTTACAGGTAACTTTGGTGTTTTTCTCTTTACTTATCGTGTGTGTTTGTTTCTTCTTTCTGCTTCTAGTATACTATTCAAGAAGAAAGCCAGAGGAAGCCATTGCCCAGTGCTGCCGCCCAGTGTTGTAAGTGAGAAACTTGTCTCTGAATCTGTCTCAGTCACAGCTTTCTGCGAGTTCTCCAAATGTGGCTTATTCTGAATTGGGGAGGGTGGAGTTGTGATGTGTGCAGACAGAAGCTATTCCAGAAGCACAATATCCAGGTCCATACCTCCAATGGCTCTGCGCATTAGCTTTAGGAAAAGGTCTTTTGGTTTTGCGTGGCTATAAGCAGGGCATTGGTGCTCATCTTTTTTCTCCATTTGCCAGCTTTTATCCCTGGAGGAATGATTTTACTTATTCTGTCTCCATTTAACTGTTACTATTCTTTAAGGCTAAGTTTAAATATCACTTCCTCTGAGAAATCTTTTTGCTGCTTTTCCTTCTCCTAAGGCTAGCTAGGTGTCTCTCCTCTGCTTCCATAGTACCATATGCATACATCCATTATATAACCTATCATATGTTATGATCTATGTATATTTCCTTGACAAGAACACAAAGTGTTTAAAGGCATAGACATCCTTCCTTTTTGCATTTCTAGCATCTGGCTCAATAATTAATACATATTATAGTATGCCTGAAAAAGTTTTGATAAATGATTAACCAAGTGAGAAAACTTGTCATTTCTCCTGAGATTAATTTATCTAGACCACACAGATTATTTCTCGAAATGAGCCATGCATTGTTGGTATATCACTACCCTCTCCTCAGTTTCTCTCAAAACAGCTTGAGGATACACTACGGGACTGAGCTGGATTCTGTTCTCCTTCACTTTTTCAACCTGTCTGTTTGCGTGGGAGGATGTGTTGTGCTTCTTTTGTGTTACTGTCATTTTGCTGAATCAAATGTCAAACTCATCAACTGCAGGTTGGTAATGCAGTGGTGGTAATGATGGTTATAGTCATAGTAGTACTAGTAATAAAAGGATCACAAGGTCTAACATATTTGGAGGTTTTACAATATGCCAGATGCCAGTCTAAGAGCTAAAATGTACTAACTTATTTAACCTTCAAAACAACCCCAAGATTTAAAGTTTACTCTTGGCTCTTTCCATTTTTCAGATGAGACATATAGAGATTGAATAATTTGCCACAGATCACATAGGTTGTAAGTGATGAATACCATATTTTGCCATGCATAATGCACACTTTTTTGCCCAAGTTTTTGAGGGAAAAATAATGTGCATTATACATGGGTAGTACTAATTCCGTATCTATGTAAATGTTAATTCTTTTATTTATGCTTGTGTGTTAAAAGTGTAACTCTAGAAAGCAATAATGATATCCATATGTAAAATAATACCCTAGAATATGATAACTGGTTTTGTTTCTAATTATAAATAAATACATAATTGAATTAAGAAATTAAAATAAAAGATTTCTTTTTCTGAAAATTTGGGCCAAAAACATAGATGCAAATTATACACAGCAAAATATGGTAAATATTCAAACACAGGTAACCTGACCTGATAGCCCCTGCCTTGAATCTCGATGGTACACTACATTCCATCATATTGTTTGTGAGAATGAAAACTTCTATTGATACATTGTAAATTCATTGGTTTCCTTCTATATTTATTATAAGCAACTCTCTAGAGAAAAGTAAGACCAATGGCAGAGGTCAACATTCTTTCTTTCTTTTTAAAAAATTTATTTATTTGTTTGTTTTTATTATTATTTTTTAAACAATGCTCAGGGGAGATACTTTATTTACTTTTTAAATTTATTTATTTTTAGAGACAGGGGAAGGGAGGGAGAAGAGAGGGAGAGAAGCATCGATGTGCGAGAGATAGATCCATCAGTTGCCTCTTGCATACCCTAACTGGGGACCTGGCCTGCAATCCAGGCATGTGCCCTGACTGGGAATCAAACTGGCGACCTTGGGGTTCACAGGATGGTACTCAAGCCACCAAGCCACATCAGCCAGGGCAAATATTTTTCTTTATTTAAAGAAAACCTGCTATTCTTTTCATGTTTTGTTTTTATTTTTTCCCCTTTTTGGCCATTTAAGGCCTAGAATTTATCAAACATTTAAGGTTATTGAGACCAGAAGAATCAGAATTGAGGAGCGGGTTGTGAATTAAAAGTCTAGGTCCTTTCCAAAATCATTGTAATGAGCTAATTTTGACCTTTTTAATCTTTTAAATGCTTTTCTAGGTCTGCTAATGGGAAGTGAAATGGAATGATTGAAAATTTCGCTTCCCATTCCTCCTGGGCCCATTTGATGAAGTGCAGTTGAAGTGATTAAAGAGCAAATGCCAAGAGGCAGGAGGAAATAAGAGGCCATAAATAATCAAGTTTATGAATTCTCATACATTTTTCATCTGTTTACTGCCCAATTTTAAGTTTTTTATGAATAGCCTGTTCCATCTTTCGACTTCTTCATGTATTTTTATTTTGAAAATTTTTAAACTTACAGAAAAGTTAGAAGTACAATGAGCACCCATTTACCCTTTTCTAGAATCAGTGACTAATATTTTGCCTCATTTGCTCCCCCTTCTTCTCACTTTTCTCTCATATCTTTATTTCTGTCTCCACATATACATACAGAAGAATACACACATATTTTCTGAGTCATCTGAATAAAGCTTCAGACTTCATTACACATCAGCATGTATCCTCTAAGAGCTAGGACAGTGTACATAATCAAGATACCATTGTCAGAATCAAGCAATTTAACATTAACACAATAATATAATCTAATTTACAGTCCATATTAAGAATTCCCCAGTTGTTTCCCAAATATTTTTATAGCTAATCCCAACACCCCCCCCCAACTGCATGATCTAATTAAGAATCACACATTTTATTTGATTGTCCTGATTCTTTAATTTTTTAAAAAGACTTTATTCATTTTTTAGAGAGAGGGGAAAGGAGGGAGAAGGAGAAGGAGGGAAACATTGATTGGGTAGCCTCTCACATGCCTCCAACTGGGGACCTGACCCTCAATCCAGGCATGGGCCCTGACTGGGAATCTAACCAGCAACCTTTTTGGTTTGTAGAATGACATTAACCCATTCAGCCACACCATGCAGGGCTGTCCTAACTCTTTAATTAAAAAGAAAAATCCTTGCCATTTTGGGCATATATGACACTGACATTTTTTCTAATTATAAAAATATTTAATTCTAATTATAATATCTAATGCATATGGGAGTATACATTAATACAGGTTTCAGCAGCTGAGCAGTATGTACCAACAGTCTTTAAAATATTGATAGTCTTTGATTTTAGAAGTTGAATTTCTGAAAACTTATCCTAAATAATCAAGCTGCAGACAAAGCTTTGGGTACAAAGATGTTCACTGCAAAATCATTTAAGTAATAAAATTTGAAAATGACTTAATAGTTAAGCAACAGTAAATGATAATAGCAATGAGTGAATATTGTACATTTATTTAAAATTATGGTTTGAATAATAAATGAGGGAATCTTTCATGGAACTTGAAGTTAAAAAATATACAAACTCTTACTCTCGGTATGCATCTATGTGTATATGTATATGTATATATTGGGTTGGCCAAAATGTTTGTTTAGTTTTTTCCTTCTGATGGTTTTAGTAGTGCTTAGTTGTCTTTAACTTCAGTAGAAACAATTTTGTTAGATTGTATTGTGATAACTGTTATATCAGTGTGCATTTTAAAAAACCATCAAAATTGGTGAATTTTTGTGTAGCTATTTTAATATTGAAAATAGAAGAAGATATGCAGCATTTTTGTCATATTCTTTATTATTTTGAGAAATATAAAAAATGCAACTGAAATGCAAAAATCCTTTTTGCAGTGTATGGAGAAGGTGCTATGACTAATCAAACATGTACAAGTTGTTTGCGAAGTTTCTTGGTACTGTTGACATTTTGGCTAAATAATTCTTGCTGTGGGTCTGTCTTGCGCATTGAAAGATGTTTAGTAGCACCCCTGGCCTCTATTCACTAGAAGCCAATAGTGGGAGATAGCCGGCATACTCAATATCCAAATCAATACAATTATTGGTGAAAATGAAATATGTGTCTTTTATTTTATGGAAAAAACTAAATGGACTTTTTGGCCAATACAATGGACAATCCAATACAAATATACATATATAATTTAAGGCTTTCCTATGGACTGAATTGCATACCTCCCAAATTTTATTATAATAGCCAGAGTAGGGCCTGTGGAGAGGTCATAGAGGTTAAATGAGATTATAAGACTGAGGCCCCAATCTGATAGGATGGGTACCTTTACAAGAAGAGGAAGAGATAATGGAGCTGTCTGTATGAGGACATAGCAAGAAGGTGGGCATCTGCAAGCCAGGAGGAGAACCTTCACCAGGAATGGGATCAGCTGGTACCTGGATCTTGAACTTTTCAACCTCCAAAACTATAAAGAGATCATGGGTGCAACCCATGGACTTAATTAGCCATCTCAGGTGTCTCATATGGAAATCGAGGAAAGGCTATCCTTGTTGTAAAGTGGTGATGAACTAGGCTAAATTGTTCCAGTGTTTTGTGAAAGGTGAATTTGCAAGAGTTCAAATTGGATATTTAGCAGAGGAGATTTCTAAGTAAAATATGGAAGGTGCAGCTTGGGTCTTTCTTACTGATTATGGTAAAATGTGAGAGGAGAGAGCTTAATTGAAGAAGGAATTTTTAAGCAAAAAGGATCGAGAATTTGGAGATATGGAAAATTCTTAGCCTATTCATATTGTGAACGTGAAAAGGTGGTCTGAAGGGAACTCTAATGAAATCATGGGCCACGCCTATGTGCTCAGTTGGTTGGAGTGTCATTTCAGCTGCAGCTTAGATTCCAGGTCAGGGCATGTACCTAATTTGCAGGTTCTATCCCAGTTTGGGTGAGGGTGTATGTGACCCCTGGTCTGGACATATATGATCCTGGTCCTGGCGGCAACCCCAGTCCAGGCGCATATGGGAGGCAACCAAACAATACTCTTCTCTCATCAATGTTTCTCTCTCTCCCATCCTTTCTCTCTAAAAGCAATGAAAAAAATGTCCTCTGGTGAGGACAAACAGAGAGAGACCATGGATGCAACACATGGACTTAATTAGTTATCTCAGCAGAAGCCAGGAATAGAGATGGGATTATACCAGACACATTGCCCATTTTAACTAATGGGGGCAGAGAAAGAAGGATGGAATAAAGGAAGGCTGTTGTAGTTCTTAGAATCTACTGGTCGAGACTGTAGTTATTGGCTGTAAATGTGTGCTGTTTTTGAGGAAAGGGAAGAATGACCCACAAGATGATTCAGAGAATATCAGAGCTGCCACTCCCAGCAGAGGCCCAGGGGGCAAGACTTTTCACCCCAGAGAGCCATGGGGGCAGGGCCAACTGCTGAGCTGTGGGTGTGCACTGTTACCCTAGTGGGCCTGCAAGGTGGGACATTGAACCAAAGGGAATTCTTGTCCAGCCTTAAGATCTAATGGACTTTGCCTTGCTAACTTTTGTCTTGATTGTGATCTGTCAGCTCTTCCTTCTCTCCTATTTCTCCCTTGTGGAATGGGAATATCTCTTTTAAGCCTGTTTTACCAGTGTATTTTGGAAGCATATAACTTCTCTGATTTCACAACATTGGAAAGGAATTCCGTCTGGGGATGAATCATACCTGTAGTCTCACTCATATCTGATTTAGTTGATATTTAAATGAGACTTTGGACTTTAGATTTGAGATGATGCTGGAATGAGTTAAGACTTAAGACTTTTGGGGCTGATGGGATGGAATGAATGTATCTTGCATGTGATAAGGGCATGAATTTGGGATAGAGGGCACAGGGAGAATGCTGTGGGCTAAGTTGTGTCCCCCTAAAACTCATGTGGAAGCCCTAATCCCCCAATGTGATTGTATTTACGGATGGAATTTGGGAGGAAGGAAGTGTTAAAGGTTAAATGAAGTCATAGGGTTCAGCCCTAATCTGATAGGGCTGGTGCCTTTTTAAAAACAGGAAGTCACCAGAGCTCTCTCTGCCATGTGAGGACAGAGCTAGAAGGTGCCATTTGCAAGCTAGGAAGACAGCTCTCACCAGAAACTGAACTCTACCAGAACCTTGATCTTTGACTTTTCAGTCTCCAGAAACTGAGAAAATAAATTTGTAATGTTTTAAGTCACCCAGTCTATGACATTTTGTATGGCAACTCTGAGCAGACTTAGGTAAATGTATCTATGTAATTGGGGAAAATATCTGGAAAAGAAGCACCAAAATATCAACCAAATTTGTCTGTTGTATGTGGGGTTATGACTTTTTAACCTCTTCTCCATTTCTTACATTTTTAAATATTTAACAAAGTACTACTTTTAATAGTCAAAAGTTATTAAAAGGAGTAATGGAGTCATTGAGTATTGTTCTAGATCTAGTTTTGCTATCATCTCTCTGAGTAACCCTGGAAGTCTTTCTACTTGTGTACTTCAGTTTCATGATTTTATTTTATTTTTTATAATTATTTTATTGTTGTTCAAGTACAGTTGTCTACATTTACCCCCTACCACTCCCCTCCTACCCCAACCATCCCCACCCTGATTGTACCCCCCCTTTGGTTTTGTCCATGTGTCCTGAAAACCCTTCCCCTCTTTCCCCCCATTATCCCCTCCCACCTCCCCTCTGGTTACTGTCAGGCTGTTCTTAATTTCAATGTCTCTGGTTGTATTTTGCTTGCTTGTTTGTTTTGTTGATTAAACTCCACTTAAAGGTGAGATCATATGGTATTTGACTTTCACTGCCTGGCTTATTTCACTTAGGATAATGCTCTCCAGTTCCATCCATGCTGTTGCAAAGGGTATGAGCTCCTTCTTTCTTTCTGCTGCATAGTATTCCATTGTGTAAATGTACCACAGTTTTTTGATTCACTCATTTACTGATGGGCACTTAGGTTGCTTCCAGTTCTTGGCTATGTAAATTGTGCTGCTATGAACATTGGGGTGCATAGGTTCTTATTGATTGGTATTTCAGGTTTCTTAGGATATAATCCCAGCAGTGGAATTGTCGAGTCAAAAGGCAGTTCCATTTTTTGTTTTCTGAGGAAATTCCATATTGTTTTCCAAAGTGACTGCACCAGTCTGCATTCCCATCAATAGTACAGTAGGGTTCCCTTTTCTTTACATCCTCTCCAACACTTGTTTGTTTCTTTATTTTATTTTTTAACAGATTTTATTTATTTATTTTTAGAGAGGGGGAAGATAGGGAGAGAAACATCGATGTATGAGAGAAACATTAATGTGTGAGAGAAATATTGATTGGTTGCCCCTCGCACATGCTCCAACCAGGACTGGCTGGGCCCGCAACCTAGGCATGAGCCCGACTGGAAATCGAACCAGCGACATTTCACTTTGTGAGACAACACCCAACCAAGGCTACTCACACTGGTCAGGGCTACTTCAGTTTCTTGATGTATAAAATGGAAGACTTGTTCTAAATGATCTCTAGATTGTACCTGCAGATAGGTGCAAGGTTCAGATGAGCCATTTTCCTGCCCACATAGACATCTAACCTTTATGGCGTTCATTCTTGTAAGCATCCTCAAACTTTGTGAAGCTTGGAGATTCTCCTCACTTGGATTCAGAAAGGAGAAACATTAATCTTTCCCTTCCCCAGGAGACAGGAAAGGGAAAGGGTAACCTGTCCTCACCAACAACTGCTTTTCCAAAAGTCTGTAGAGTCCCATCCACATTGACATAGACATTCTGCAAGACAACTGATAAGGATACAGTTAAATTGTCTTAGGAAATTTTCTAAAATCCAGATTTGTCTGATTGTTTCTTTTCAATTAGATTCTGGATTTACAATTACATAGCTGATGTCAGTTTTGCAAAATTATCTGTGATTCCTTCATTTGTGATGCTGATGTTAATTTTAGTTCAGATGGTGTTTTCCAGATCTCTCCACTGTTAGGGTATTTTTTCCCTTTTGTAATTAATAAGTCACCTGGGGTGGGTACCACTCTGAGACTATGTATAGATATTCTATTTTCTTGCAACTTATCATTCATTAGTATTAGAATCTATTATGATCATTGCCTTAATTTATTATTGCATTGGAGTTTGCAAAATGATAACTTTTAAAATTCTCTCATTATTTTTACATTGAGTAGCTGTCAGTCTTCTGTAATGAAGAGTTTTCCCTCTTCTCCTATCCTCCTTTTTTTAATGAGTATCACTTTGAACTTACGCATTCTTTTTTTAACTCAATGTTTTATAATCCAGTTCTGTCATTCTCTTTGATGCTTAAATTGTCCCACATTTGGCCCATGGGAGTCTCTTTAAACCAGGTCCTGTGTCCTTTTGATATGGTCCTATTATTATTTGACCATTTCCTTTCTTGGTACAAGATGTTCCACGCTCAGCTTGTTTTTTCCCTGCCTCAGTCATAGAATAAATAATTTCTCTAATGAGCCCTGGTTCTTTTGGTGGGAAATAGTATTTAGAAGCTCTTGGAACTCATTATGCTCATTGCTGCTGGAGTGCAATTGTTTCTTGGCTGTTTAAATGGATAGAACTAGGAAAACACCCCCCCCCCCCACAACTCATATGTTCATACCGATTTCACCAATTAATACCTTCATCACAGGATTTTTTGTGACTTTCTTCTCTCAGTGAAAATGCTTTTTCCCAAGAACACCAAATAATTACTCATTTGCTTTATTAATGTGCAAAAGCATGTTAATATACTAATATTAATATTAATATACTAATGCTATTACCAATGAGCAGCTGACTAATTAAAGTTTAAGGTTCTTGAAAGTTATTATTTTATCTTAGGTTATAACTCACATAAGATTACAAAATCAGTCACTTCTAAAAATTTAACAAGATTCCCTAATGTCTTCTGATAACCATTCTGTATGTAAATTCTCCAATTTCCCCCAAAATATTTTTGCATTTTTTTTTTGTTCCAGCTTAGGATTCAATCAAGGTTCATCACTTGCACTTGAATGTTGTGTGAGTTAAGGGTCTAAAATCATCTTTTTTGCATGTGGATTTCCAAGTGTTCCAGCATCATTTGTTTAAAAGGCTATTTTTCCCTTATTGAATTTCTTTTGTATTTTTTAAAAATATTTTCATTATCAGCTTAAAAGCCATTATTTCCCTTCCAGGACTTTTTAGCAGATTAATTTATATAGTCACATGAAAGAGAATAAATATGCTTTCTTTTAGGGCATGTTCCTCAGATGTGTGCTCAGCTGAGGGTTAGTGGTAGATACCAAGAGAAGCACGCCCTTTGCATACTTAGACCTCACATCATGTTTACTTTTGCAGGTCTTATCGGCATGCCACGTTTTTCATATTTGAGTAATTTTTGCTCCTAAATTTATAGAGCTATTCTGATACTGTGCAATTTGGTCTGTATTTGAGACAAATCTTGTGAAAATTTTTCTTAGCCACAGGTCTAAACATAACCAGAAGTTGATACAGGGATATAAAATGATCTGTTACTTTCCAAATGTATCTAAACTTTCTAAGGTCTATTCAAAGTTCATTCTTTAGTAAGGATATTTCTACCTGTGTTTTGTCAAAGGGTGCAGCAGCACACTCTGTTGCCACACCAAATAGTCATATGACTACGAAGGTCTGCAACTTTTTTGCTCTTTTCAATTTTTATTGAAAAAAAAAACTTTGCCCACCCACTGTATTATCAAGGATAGTATCACTGGCTGCAATGGAGAAATGAATCAAAAATGATTCAGCATCTAGCAAGGATTTGATGAGAAATATACTCACATATTCTGCTAGGGAGTGTAAATTAGAACAGCCTTTCTAACTCAGTAATTTCACTTCTAGGAAGTATTTAAGAAAAATAACTTGAGATACAAAGGAAGATTCATGTATAGGATTTAATTATAATGGAGAAAAATTGCAAAAATAATGGAAAAATGGGCAATTGTGGCATTTATATGTTGGAATAATATGCTCTTAAATAATTGTGTTTTAAATCCAGATTTCTTTTTTTAAAAGACATTTTATTTATTTATTTATTTATTTATTTATTTATTTATTTATTTATAGAGGGGAAGGGAGGGAGAAAGGAAGAAACACATCAATGTGTGAGAGAAACATTTATCAGTTGCCTCTCACATGCCCCAGCTGGGGACCAGGCCTGCAACCCAGGCATATACCCTGACTAGGACTTGAACCAGCAACCTTTTGGTTTGCAGGCTGGTGTTGAATCCACTGAGCCACACCATCCAGGGCTCAAATAATTTTGTAAGATAAAGGAAATATTTATATGAATATGTTTTAAAAAGTGGGATCCTATATTGATTCAGTATTATAATATCAATAATCAAAAAAATAACTATAGCCCTGGCCAATGTGGTTCAGTTGGTTGGAGTGTTGTCCTGTAAACAGAAAGGTTGTGGATTTAATTCCTGGTCAGGACACATGCCTGGGTTGAGGGATCAATTCCCCAGTGGGGTGCATATGAGAGGCAGCCATTCGATGTTTCCATTCCCTCCTCTCTCTCCGTTCCTTTCTCTCTAGAATCAATAAGAATATCCTCAGGTGAGGATGTAAAATGAAAAATAATTATATATGCATAGGCATAGGAAAAAACCTAAGGAAATACAGTTTGTAGCTAAGTTTTGTTTCATTTTTATCTTTATATTTTTGTACTTTCCCAATTTTCTAAATGTATCTTTGTATGATAATTAAAAAAAAATACAAATTTAAAATTGACCCCAGATCTGCCAGTGTAGAGGCAAGTTATTGTAGATTTACTTTTTTAGTTTGAGTTTGAAACTTAATTGAGTGATAGCTGGTTGTTCAGGGTGACACAGTTTTACTTCAACAACACTAGTGATTCCTTATGGAAAGTTCTAAGTAGCTCTTAAAATCTGTGTCCCTTTTATTGGTGGTATCGCTAAGGTCACTTATAATCATGTCTGAAATCAAAAGGTTTTGGGGTCTGTGTTATTTCTGTTTGTAATATGACCTCAAAGATACCTTGAACTTTTGTTTGAAATACAGCCCACCATTGGTGCTTCTAAGAGATTTCTCGAGTTGTCTGTTAAGGGTTTGTTTTATTGGTTTTGTTATAATATTGCCTATAAATAGTGACATCAGATCATAAATGAAAATGTTCTGAGTATGAATCAGCATTTTAAAATAGTAAAATAGGACATAACATAACATATTGTTTAAAATTTTTTAAAAGAATGAATCAGTTCAGAACAGTTGGGCGTGACTCATACCCGTGAATAACAGGGAGCCAAACATTCAGAAGCACTGTAAATAATATACTGCTTGGCTACCTGTGATACCTTATTTGACCACTACTAACTTCAAAAGGATTTCTTTACCATCATGCTTAGCAGAGACAGGTTTATATAAAATGACTTACCCTAGTCCTAGAGGAAAACACAGGCAGTAAAATGTCAGATATCTCATGCAGCAATATCTTCGCTGATATATCTCCTAGGGCAAGGGATATAAAGGAAAGAATAAACAAATGGGACTACATCAAATTAAAAAGCTTCTGTACAGCTAAAGAAAACATCAGCAAAGTGAAAAGGAAACTGTATGGGAAAACATTTGCCAATGATACCTCAGGCAAGGGTTTGATCTACAAAATATATAAAGAATGCAGCATTCAACACCAGGAAGACAAACAATCCAAGTAAAAAATGGGCAAAGGACCTGACCAGACACTTCTCCAAGGAGGACACACTGAAGGCACATAGACATGAAAGAATGCTCAACATCAGTAGCCATCAGAGAGACGCCAATTAAAACCACAGTGAGATACCATGTCACATCAGTGAGAATCAGCTATCATTAACAAATCAACAAACTGCAAGTGCTGGTAAGGATGTACGGAAAAGAGAACCCTAGTGTACTGTTGGTGGGAATGCAGACTGGTGTAGCCACTGTGGAAAACAGTGTGGAATTTCCTAAAAAAACTAAAGATGGAATGGCTCTTTGATCCAGTGATCCCACTCCTGGGATTATACCCTAAGAATCCTAAAACATGAATTCAAAAGAACCTATGAACCCCAACCCTCATAGCAGCATTATTTTTTAAAACATATTCTATTGATTATGCTATTACAGTCGTCTCATTTTACCCCTTTATTCCCCTCCGTCCTGCACAACCCCCCTACATTCCCCTCCTTTAGTTCATGTCCATGGGTCATACATATAAGTTCTTTGGCTTCTACATTTCCTATACTATTCTTAACCTCCTCCTGCCTATTTTCTACCTACCATTTGTGCTACTTATTCTCTATACCTTTTCCCCCTCTCTCCCCCTCCCACTCCCCTGCTGATAACCCTCCATGTGATCTCCAGTTCTGTGGTTCTGTTCCTGTTCTAGTTGTTTGCTTAGTTTGTTTTTGTTTTTGTTTTAGGTGTGGTTGTTAATAACTGTGAGTTTGCAGTCATTTTACTGTTCATATTTTTTATCTTCTTTTTCTTAGATAAATCCCTTTAACATTTCATATAATAGGGGTGTGGTGATGATGAACTCCTTTAACTTGACCTTATCTGGAAAGCACTTTATCTGCCCTTCCATTCTAAATGATAGCTTTGCTGGATAGAGCAATCTTGGATGTAGGTCCTTGCCTTTCATGACTTGGAATACCTCTTTCCAGCCCCTTCTTGCCTGTAAGGTCTCTTTTGAGAAATCAGTCTACAGTTTTATGGGCACTTCTTTGTAGGTAACTGTCTCCTTAACTCTTGCTGCTTTTAAGATTCTTTCCTTATCTTTCATCTTGTGTAATGTAATTATGATGTGCCTTGGTGTGTTCCTCCTTGGGTCCAACTTTTTTGGGACTCTCTGAGCTCCCTGGACTTCCTGGGAGTCTATTTCCTTTGCCAGAATGGGGAAATTCTCCTTTATTATTTGTTCAAATAACTTTTCCACTTCTTGCTCTTCCTCTTCTCCTTCTGGTATCCCTATAATTCGGATGTTGGAATGTTTAAAGGTGTCCTGGAGGTTCCTAAGCCTCTCCTCATTTTTTTGAATTCTTGTTTCTTCATTTTTTCCTGATTGGATGTTTTTTTCTTTTTTCTGGTCCACTCCTTTGATTTGAGTTCCAGTTTCCTTCCCATCACTATTGGTTCCCTGTACATTTTCCTTTATTTCATTTAGCATAGCCTTCATTTGTTCATCTAATTTGTGACCAAATTCAACCAATTCTGTGAGCATTCTGATTACTAGTGTTTTGAACTGTGCATCTGATAGGTTGCCTATCTCTCCGTCTCTTAGTTGTATTTGCTCTGGAGCTTTGATCTGTTCTTTCATTTGGGCCATTTTTTTTTTTTTTTTGTCGCAGTACACCTGTTATGTAGTGAGGGGCGGAGCCTTAGGTGTTCACCAGGGCCAGGCAACCCAGTTGCTGGGTTGTGACACTGTATGTGGGGGAGGGGTCCAAGAGGGAACAATGGCACTTGCTGCTCTCTGCTGGATTTCAGTCACTTCATCCTCTTCCCACAAGCAAAGTGGGCTCTTCTGGTGCTGATTCCCATGTGGGTAGGTTTGTGCACATTCTAGGACCCTGTGGGTCTCTCCAATGAACTCTCCTGTGAGGCTGGGAGCCTCTCCCACTGCCACCTCAACCCCCACAGGTGTTTTCAATCAGTGTTTTGAGGCCTTATTTCTCCATGCTGGGTCCCTGTGTTGCATGGTCTGTTTCACTCCCTAGTTTTGCCTGGTTTCTCTGCTCGTGAATGTGGGACTGCCTGGTCTGCCAGCTGGCTTGTGTGCTGTGCCCCTCCACAATCTGCTGTCTCACTGGGGTCCACCAGCCACCCCCTTGCATGCCCGGGGTCTGCCAGCCACTGCTTTTTTTTTTTTTTTTTTTGGCTGTGACCCGTCTTGGTCTGGCCACCTGACTCTGTCCCTCCTACCTGTCTGGATAAATATGTCTACTTTAACTCCTTGGTTGTTGGACTTCCATAGAGTTCAATTTTCTGTTGGTACTGGTTGTTTTTTGTTTCTAAATTGTTGTCCTTCTTTTGGTTGTGCGAGAAGGCCAGTGTATCTACCTACTCCTCCATCTTGGCCGGAATTCCTGAATTCTTGATCAGTGTTTCTTTTGGATTCTTACTATGTTTTAAGAATTTATTGAAGCCACAGAGAATACATTGTTTACGTTCTGGGTTGCTTTCCATGGCAGAGATTTCTTTTCCTGAAATCCTTTCCATGAATACAATAGGAATGTTTCCTTTGTCCTCATTCACACTCCTAGTACAACTTGCACACATTCGTTGCTGGTTAAGATCTTTCTGCAGTTTATGCTAACAGAATGTGTTAGTTTCCTCACTAATTTTGAATTCTTGGTGGTGACTTTGCATGGTGTTTTGAAGAATTGTTTTTTTTCTCCCCCAACATACTAAATCAGGTCCCCCTTTACTTAAAAAAATACATAACATGTTCACTTTAAAAATCTCCGAATGGGAACTAGTGTAAAGAACACATGGACAATAACAAGGGGGGGTGAAGAGGGCTGGGGGGTGGGTTGGGATGGGGGTAAAGGGCAGAAAATAGTACTTGAATAACAATTAAAAAATCTTCAAATGATTCAGAAATGGATGATAGAGAAAGTGAAAGTTCTCTGTAATAACCCCTCTCCAGTCTATTCCAAGATAGCTGCTTTTACCGTTTGGTGTTTACTTTTCCAACATCTTAATTTTTCTTTTTAAAAAATAAGTTAAAATTTTAGTTATGCAGTATTAGAATATGTGAAAGAACACATTTAACATGTAAGTTTTGTTAGCTCTATTATGTTAAAACATGTAAGTTTTAACATAATAGAGCTAACACCCATGAGCCTATCACCCATTACTTTCTAGTAGAATTTAGTAATGTACTCTAAACTTTTTCTTAGGCTTTCCATTGCTTCCTGAGTGGCAGGATATTTTTTTCTCCACAAAGCTGTTAAATTGCAGGGGTAGTGTTCTGTTGTTGTTTTTTTTTTCTGGAATCTGCATAGCTATTAGTCCCATTCTTTGATGTGTTAGATACCAGAGAATGAATCCTGGTTGTTTGCCCCAAGAGACTTCATCCCACCTGGCTTTAGGAAAAGACAATTTGGCCTTTCTGGAAAAAAAAAGTAAAACAATTATTACTGAAAGAGCATAATTTGCAATTTTTGCTGGAAGTTGGCATCTTTTTTCTTTGTGCTGGGCATTTCCTTTCTCCAAAGCTTGTATTTAGTTGGCCAAAAAGCTCATTATGTTTTTTTCCATAAGATGGCTCTTGTAGCACTTAGTTGTTTTTAACTTCATTTACAACAATTTTGTTAGATTGTATTGCGACAGCTCTCATACCAATGTGAGTTTAAAAAAACATCAATTTTTTGTGTAGCCATTTTAATTTTGAAGATGGAAGAAGATACACAACATTTTAGGCACATTATGCTTTACCATTTCAAGAAAGGTAAAAAATGCAACTGAAACACACACACACACACACAAAAAGTTTGTGTAGTGTATTGAGAGAGTGATGTGAGTGATGGAATATGTCAAAAGTGGTTTGTGAAGTTTCTTGGTACTATTGACATGTTGGCCAAATAATTCTTTGCTGTGGGGCTGTCTAACGCCTTGGAAGATGTTTAGCAACACCCCTGGTCTCTACCCACTAGAAGTCAATAGTGGGAGATAGCTGACATAATCAAAATATTCAAATCAATACAGTTATTGGTGAAAGTGAAAAATGTGTCTTGTATTTTATGGAAAAAACTAAAAGGACTTTTTGACCAGCCCAGTAGATTCCTATGGTACTTCTGTAGTTAAAATTGCTTGACTCATATTTGGGTAACTGAGATGTGAGGTTGGCAATAGCCAAAACTTTGTCAGCTATATTGTAGGCTAATTTTTAAGCACTGGAGTGCCCGTGTTTATCCTTAGTGGACATGATGATTTTTTAGCAGATGCCAGACAGAAAAGAGAATTGTCATAGTTCTCTCAATTTCCCTTGTGAAGTTTTGAGATTCCAGACAATTGTTAAAGAAAAGAAATCCAAAGCTCTTAAGTATAAATGTATTCATTACATCTTTTTGTTTCCTCCTCCCCAGAGGCTTATATATTTTCTTGGAATATTCTTATTCTTAATGAATTGTTAACATAGACCAGGGGAGTATGTTTGTGGGATCTAAAGAAGAATTAAGGGGAGAGTGCATGAAGAATCAGGAGCTCTGGCTCAGGCCAGAAGAGGATAGACACACAAATGCAGCAACTTGAATGTGTTTTTTTATGTAGTGGTCCTGAGCAGGTGCATTGCAATACCCTGGAAATAGAGAGGAAGGTGCTGAGGTGACAGAGGAATAAGCAAATGGTTAAGAATGGCTTCAAGTTTGTTCAAGAGAGAGTTCCAGAGATAAATTTAGAGATGACTTTTAAGGAACTAATCAAAATGTATTCCTTGAAAGGTAAGATTGTTCATAGTAAAATAGATGAAAAGTATGGAGAGAGGATTAAAAAGATGCCAAATTACATGCCAAGCATATTAGCTTGGAAGGAGTAGAATGACGTCAAAGCTGTCCTTGCTAATCTGCTGAAGGAAATGAGTTCTTGTGCTGTACAGTTTTTTTTGGAGAGTGAAGATACACAGGGCAGGTTCACTCCTTTGGGAAACTTTTCTTACTTTTTACTTTAGATACCTAGAGTCTTTCTTGTCACCTGTCACTCTCCCTTTTAATGTTGTAGGATTGAAAGTTTTGTGCCACTTAAAATTTCGGTGGCTATTACTGATGGCCTACTTCTGTGAGCACTGGAAGCTTAAGAGCCAGATTTATGTCACTGATTACTTTCACTTATGTATCCAGAACCGCCTGCACTGAAGGAAAATAGGGTTTCATGACCAGCTGCCCTCAATCCTGCAGATTCTCCCACCTCATCAGCTTACTCTATTTTCCCCTTCTCATTTCTAAAATCCTAGAAGACAGAGGTCCAGAGTTCACATTCTTTCTTTCTCTCACCATTTGCCACCTTTATCCAAGTCTCCTATTCTGCTTTTTGCATTAAAGCATCCTAATCATTCTGACATTTCCTAGATAGCTGATTCTTGGTTACCTCAAACCTAGGACTCCATCTCTTCCCTGGCACTTTAAGGAACCACATGTATAAGGTTCTTTTCTTTTTTAAACAGGGCTTAAACTATTTATTATCTAACTTTTAACAAAAAGATTGTTAACCCTGGACTAAAGCTAAATTTAGGATTGGCCCTGGAATGTTGCTTGCTTGCTTTCTTGCTTTCTTTCTTTCTTTTTAAGATTTTATTTATTTAATTTTTAGAGAGGGGAAGGGAGAGAGGGAGAGAAACATCAGTGTGTGGTTGCCTTTCCTGCACCCCCTACTGGGGACCTGGTCTGCAACCCAGGCATGTGCCCTGACTGGGAATTGAACCTGTGACCCTTTGGTTTGCAGGCCAGCATCAATCCACTGAACCACACCAGCCAGGACTGCTTTATTTTTTTTTAAAAAATCTAATCTTTATTATATATTATTTCCATTACCATTTTGCCCCTTTATACCCCCTTCCCCCAGCAATCACTATACTGTTGTCCAAATCCAGGAGTCCTTTTTCCTTTTTGCTCAATCCCTCTGCCCCCTAACCTCCCTACCCACTATATGTCATCTATACTCCATTTGTGAGTCTGTCTCTGTTTTGCTTGTTAGTTCAGTTTGTTCATTAGTTTCCACACATGAGTGAAATCATATGGTATTTGTCTGCCTATGACCAACTTATTTCATTTAGCATAGTGTTTTCCAGGTCCATTCATACTGTTGTGAAGGGTAAAATTTTCTTTTTTTTTCATGGCCAAGTAGGTTCATTTTTATATCAGAAGATACAGGGGAGACCTGGCCAGGTGGCTGAATTGGTTGGAGCATTGTCTTATGCACCAGCGGGGTGCATGTTTGTTTCCTAGTTAGGGCACATACCTAGGTTGCAGGTTTAATCCCCAGCCAGAGCATATATGGGAGGCAGCCGATCAATGTTTTTCTGTCACACTGATGTTTCTCTTTCTCCCCACCCTTCCTTTCTCTCTAAAATCAATAAATTATATCCTTGGGAGAAGAGTAAAAGAAAAAAAGATACACTAAATACTATGTATAGGGGGGCTCTGCCCGCAGAGCTCCCCCAGGCCACCACGGATGAGAATAATTCTACCAAGACATGATCTGCTTGGGGAGGAAAGGTGACCAATCTCTCAGAGGACAAGGGCCTTGAGCCTGTTTCTGAATGGGCTTTTATTGGGTTTAGTTTGCACAGGAATACAGGGCATAAGGCTCATCAATCATTGTCAGACTGTAATGATCAAGGAATAGATATTCAAATAACTATAAGGGCTTATTCTGAGTCTGGGTCAGATAGGTAAGTCATAGATATGTCAAAGGACCATAAAACTTTGGGAAACAAACTCATGTTATGCTTTTACTCTTATCATTTAAATTGAGGGTATTCTTAGTAAAGCAGGTTTCACAGGATTTTGTGCATTCTTTCTTAGGCCTAATCGGCACCCCCACTGCTGGGAACTGCCCTTTCTGGCACAGGGCTGCACCACCCTCTGGCATTATTTCAGGCCTGACTCAGGTGGGAGATGCGGGCAGCCAAGAGATTAGGAGACTTTGTACAGATAGAATGAGGACTCAGGCTGTGACAAAGCTGAGAGGTGAAGGTCCATCACCCCTTTTCTGTAGTCCCCTAAGTCCTTCCCTGATGGCCCCTTTGTGACCATTTCTGTCTTAGGTTGTGCCTCCCTTGAAGAATCTTACCCATCATTGGCTAACCAGTCATCTGCCTGGGGCCAAGCAGGGTGAAGTAAAGGGAGCAGAGGCTGTGCCCCTGCCAGGAAGATAAACTTTGTCTCCTTAGTAGTGGCTTATGGTTCCAAGGTCTTTTTACTCAGCCTTAGCCATGGGAGGTTACAGCTTCAGAAACCAGGCAGAACAGTCCCTAACAGCTATGTAAAACAAAGTCTTTCAGTTTTTGCCCAGAGGGAACTAGTATTGCTATTTATTGTGGATTTCACTAGAGTTTATACATTCACAAACATAAACTCATATATACTTACCTTCCTGACAAATGGTAGTGTGCTTTGTACAGTGTTACATGCCTTTCTTTTTTATTAATCTTTTTTAAAAATATTTTATTTATTTATTTTTTAGAGAGGGAAGGGAGGGAGAAAGAGAGAGAAAAATATCAATGTGTGGTTGCTGGGGGCCATGGCCTGCAACCCAGGCATGTACCCTGATTGGGAATGGAACCTGCGACACTTTGGTTCACAGCCCATGCTCAATCCACTGAGCTATGCCAGCCAGGGCTGCCTTCCTTTTTTTCTACTTAACAATATATATGATATCCATTTACATGTAGGGAACTAGTTTCCATTAATGACATTTTGAAAATTGAGATGAAATGTATTCATATAAAATCAATCACTTAAAAAAGTATAATTCAGTGTCATTTAGTACATTTACAGTACTGTGGAACCATTATCTCTGTATAATTTCAAAACATTTTCATCACCCCTAAAGGAGACTCCATACCCAGTAAGCATTCACTCCCCATCCCCCGCTTCCCTCAACTCCTGGCAGTCACTAGTCTACTTTCTGTCTCTATGGGTTTATCTTTTCTGGATATTTGATATACATGGAATCATATAATATGTGACTTTTGTGACTGGTTTCTTCAATTAGCATGATGTTTTTAAGGTTCATCCAAGTTGTAGAATATATTATTCCTTTATATGGTTGACTATTCCATTGTATGGATATACCACATTTTGTTTGTTCATTTAGAGTTGATGGACATTTGTGGTTTTTCTAACTTTTGGTTATTGTGAGTAGTGTTGCTATGGACAGTTATGTGTAAGCATTTGTTTGAATACTTGTTTTTGATTCTTTGGGGTATATACCTAGGATTGGAATTGCTATCAATGGATATTTAAGTTGCTTTCAGTATTTGCTGTTACAGTGCTGAAGTTGATAGATATCACTTTAACGTATATAATTTTATACATGTATACATATTGGATGAAGAGCTAGTAGTGGGATTGCTGGGTCAAAGCATTGTGCATTTAACAATGCATTTAACATTTTGGAAGGTATGTCAAAATTGTCCTCCAGAGAGGCTGCACTATTTTCATCCCACTAGCAAAGTGTGAGAATGCTTTCTCTTCCCTTGGATTCTGGTATAGCCAGCTTCCCTAGAAATCATATCACAGAGAGCACAGTGAAAACAGCCATAGGTGATGAGAATTCCTGTGCCATGATTTGCTCAGAAACTCCTTTCTGGAGATTCTACCATCCTGGTCCTCTTATTACCTGACTTCTAATTTTGGCTCTTGGTAACTGGGTCCTTCTTTTTGTTTGGTATTCTTTTCAAACTTTTTTCTCAGGTTTATCATTTTGTCTTTCTACTTATGTTTTAATTGTGGGCAATTCCTTTCAGCCCATTTTCAGCAGTAATGTAATACCGTGGAAACAGAGAATTGTGGACGTGTTAGAGGAAGAAGCAAACGGTTAAGAATGTAGTTTGTTTAGGAAGGCTTTCCAGAAGACATGAGTTCAGAGATGACTTTTGAAGATGCTAATTTGGAATGTACTTATAGAAAATAAAGATATTCATAGTAGAATAAATGAAAGTATGAAGGGAGGATTCAAAAGGTAACCCCTCCACTCCCTCACTCCAAGCTAAGGAAGCTAATACTGGCTGGGATATTCTCCTTTCTTGGTGTCAGTAGTAAAGGAGTAATCAATCCACAGCTTTTGCTTCTGCTACTCCAGCACGAGGACTCTTAGATACAGGAAAACTCTGAGTGTACAGGGAGTCTTATTTTAGTAGTAGGGCAGTCAACGCATCCAGGACATCTGTCAGTAAGAGTGGGTGATCAGTTTTACACTGTACATGTGCTGTCAGCGGAAACAGTTGATATTGATGCTGATTCTAGGTGTTGGCAAACTAATAAAAATAGTAAGAAACTGTAACAATATGGTTTGGCTGATAAAAATAAAAATGTTTATTTGTAGTCTCTGACTCACTTATTTATTTATTTCTATCCTGCCTTTTTCCAGAAAGAATTTGAGGTGGCTAATTGCAGTCATTACATCATCTTATTATCATTTCTGTTTCAATTACTATGCCACGCATTATGCATGTTAAAAATGTCAGATTAATGTGTCAGAATTTCATTTGATTAAACACTTAGGTGCCTATCTTGGGCACAGTGATACACACACACATATCATATATATATATCACATATCACTGATATATATATATATACTGATATATATATAATCAGTATCTTATTCCCACAGTGATACACACACATCACTGATATATATATATCACACACACACATCACTGATACATACATATATATATAATCAGTATGTTATTCCCATAAAAGCATGGCTTCCTATGATCTGTTTCATTGGTACAATGTGATAAGAAATGAATTGATTGATAAAACATAATTGATAGAATTGTTCATTACACAAACAATTATTGAATACTTCTTCCTCAAACCAAGAACCGAGCTAGGCACTGAGAGTATAAAAATGAAAATCCTTGGCCTTAGTGAGCTCAAATCCAGAGAGGAAGGAACATGTAACTAGTACCATTTAATAAGTAAATGAATGATAGAGGAGTGTAGAAGAAGAAGACTTGGAACCCAACTTTGGGATGGTTAGAAAAGGCATCCCAGAGAAAATGATATCTGAATTGGGGAAAAAAAATTTAAATCGACTAAAGTCTAAAGGGTTAAAGCCTAATAGGTTTACATTATGGTACATTCTTTGTCATACGTTCTGTCAGCTTTGGCATCTATAATGATACCTATTCACCCCAATAGTAGCATACAGAATAGTTTTGCTGCTCTAAAATTCCCTTGTGTTCTATCTATTCATTTCTTCCTACCCACAAACCTGTGCCATAAACTGAGTTTTGAAGCATGAGTAGGAGTCAAGTAAAGAAGGAGAAAAGAGTTTATGGTACTAGGACACTAAGATGAAAAATGTGACTGAAGCATGTTGAAAATTCTAGATGGCTTACAGAAATGAAGTAAGAGTGGGGAAGGGTTAGAGATGAGGCCAGAGAGACACATAGCAAGCTATTTGTGTTTTATTTTGAAGACAGTGTGGAACCTTTGAAGATTGTACCCAGGTGAGTGAACAGTCAGATGATGGTGGTTGTAGTGATGTGAGCAGTTTGTTTGATGCATCTAAAAAATCTACTGTAGGATATAACACAGGTATATAGACATCCTCAAAACAAATGTTTAGTTTAATGAATTAATGAGATAGGCACCCCAGAAAGCCCTCCACATGCCTCTTCCCAATCACAGTCTTCTCATCCCTGAAAGTATTACTATCCTGACTTTTATGATAATGCAGTTGCTTTTTCTTCCTTGCTTTTAGTGTGAATCACTAAACATTAGAGTTTATTTTTGCTTGTTTTCTTTTTATTCTATGGGTTCCTCCTCTACCTCAATATTTTTCTTTAATCAAGCCATTTGACTACTTGATTTTGTTTGTCTTATAGAGTTGCCCATATTCTGAATTGTTCAGTACATTTCCATGGTATAGTTTAGTTTAACACACTTTTCTGTCTTCTGTATTTCCTGTAAATTGGTGGTTGGGCCTATAAGATTGTTCAGATTCAAGTTTGATATATCCCATAGTTGGAATGTCTTATAATTTATTTATCTTTTATTTATTTATTTTATTTTACTTTTAGAGAGAGTGGAAGGGAGAAAGAGAGGGAGAGAAACATCTGTGTGTGAGAGATACATTGATTGGTTGCCTCTCACATGCCCCCAACTGGGGACCTGGCCTGCAACCCAGGCATGTGCACTAATTGGGAATTGAACCAGTAACCTTTCAGTTTACAGGCTGGTGCGCAATCCACTTAACCACACCAGCCAGAGTGGAATATATTATAATTTAAAACATTTATATTGGTGGATATTTGGTTTGTTCCCAAATTTTAGCTACTAAAAGTGCTATAGTGAGAAACTTTGTAAAATACATTTTTATAAATGTACAAATAGATCTTCTGTCCTCCATTATATATTCTTTTATATACCTTTATGTACCTTCCTTCATAATGTGAATATGTGTAATTATTTGATTAATATTTGTTTTGTAGGTTGTAAGTTTCTTGAGTAGGAAAAGCCTTATCTGTTTATTTCTAGTACCTTTGCTCAATGAGTATTAGTTGAATTTATGCATTTCTATTAAGTGGAATTACTGGGGTAAGGAATATACACAGTTTAAATTTTGTTAGATATTGTCAAATTCTACTGTAGAAAGGTTGTACCTATTTATGCATTCCTGCTACTGAAGCTTGTTTTCACACATCCAGCCATACTACCCCTCTTTCCCTCCCCACTTTCTCCATCCAGCCCTTGATTTTTTTCATCTACAAACTTTTTGACACATTCCAGGTTCTGTTATAGGTGCTTGGGGTGTATGAAGAAGGAAAACAGACAGAGATCCTAGGTGGGAGGAGATGTACAATAAGCATAATTAATAAGAGAAATAAGTAGGATGTTAGAGAGTGGACCAATGAAAGAATAGATGGTGGAAGGCAATTGGAAATGCTAGAATTAAAATTGAGTTAAAAATTTAAATAAGGTGGCTAGTGAATAAGCCACAGTGGGAAGATGACTTCTGCATAAAGACTTGAAGGAGGTAAGGGAATTAGCAATGTGGCTTTTTGGGGTTCAGAATGTGATAAGCGGAGAGAACAGTTATTTCAAGGGGTAGCTGAGTGCCTGAAAAGGGAGAGCAAGAGGTCTCGTGGGGTACCGGTAATTCTCTGTTACTTGAATTTGTGTGCTGGTTACATGTGTGGGTTTACTGTATTCATTAAGTTGTACACTTAATGATTTGTGCACTTTTCTGCACTTTATACTTCAGCATAGCTTCTATACTAAAAATAAGGAATGGATGTTGACCATTTCAGAAGTCTTAATAGTATTCAACCAATTGTTTATAGATACTTTCCTTTGATTTATTAATAGATGAAGGTATTAATTAATTTCTATTAATAAATTATCTTTGCCTTTCTATAATACCCCTACTTGATTATGGTAAATTACTCTTTTTTAAAAAAAGGTATTATTTATTATATTTAGAGATAGGGAAAGGGAGGGAGAAAGATAGGGAGAGAAACATCAGTTGGTTGCCCCTCGCACACCCCCAGCTGAGGACCTGGCCCAAGACTCAGGCATGTGCTCCCACCCAGAATTGAACCAGCAATTGGTGGGATGATGCCCAACCTAGTCAGGGTAGTGAATTATCCTTACAATATAATGCTGGGTTTGATTTGCTTGTACATATTTTATTTTGGATTTTTATATCTATATTCTCACAGGGGAGGCCGGTCAATATCCTCTTTTCTTTTTGTCATTCTCCTATGTTAGATTTGAAGTGCTTTTCCTAATTATGGGTTCTTTACTATTTTCCATGGAAGGGAAGTTCTATGGTATTTATCTACTGTCTTGCAAGGTGGAAGGGACTAGTTCCTAATGTTTGACTTTGTTGACCTTTGTGAACTACCTAATAATTATTATAATTTACTAATAGGTGATTCCTGTCATGGCCTAGACAGGTAGCTGTTCACTTGAAGTCTGGGGCTCAAATATGCTGTCATTTTATTGTCATAGAAAAATTGACCAGAAATTGGTGATGTAACGGTTGCCTAGGGGTGTTTTGTTTGATAATTATAGACCTTATTTTTTAATGTGACTATTTCTGATTTCTTACATTTTCCAGTAAAACAAGAAGTAATCGGCAGAGGTAGCCTGTAGGTATGATGCTGTAACCTAGTCAATAGGGATAAGTACAGAGGCTTTGCCTTTTAAGAAAGAAGATTCATTTTTAATTGGGTCCTGGACCTGCTAGAATTTTTTCACTTGTCCATATGTGACAAGCAGTTACAACGAACTGCTTGGAGTTCCGTAGGGTAGTGTATCCGGCTACCTCCGTCTTCTGTCAGTGCAGGAGCCACTATGCTTCTGTCTGAAAGACTGGCTTTTTTCATACAGGCAATTCTATAGCTGTGTTTTTCTAAATGTAATTCACGATTCATAGGCATGAGAATCCCTCAGTTGCTTATTGAAGAGGCAGATTCCAACAACAACAGCAACAACAAATGCAGATTCCTAAGCTATCCCAGGCATTTTGAATTAGAATCTCTGGGGATAAGGTCTAATCTACATTTTAAACAAGAATCTCAAGTAATTCTTAGTAATTTAAAGACACTGCTTTCTAAGATAAAGAACCTGTTTAATTTATTCATTATCGAATTTCTGTGCTGGGCATTGGGACAAGTAAGGAAGTAAAGATTTGAGTCTCACACTCAAGGAACTTACAACCTAGGCTACTGTTGGAATGGATTGAACAAAGGCAAACAATAAAACAATAATTTCTAAGGCAGTTTTTTTTTTTTTTACAAATCAGCATTATTGAGATGTACATACAAAAGACTCACCCTTTTAAAGTGTACAGTTTGATTAGTTTTGACAAATGTATGTACCAGGGAAACTACCACCATAATCAAGATAGAGAGCATTCCTATTACTTCTAAATGTTTCTGAATGCCCTTTGCAGTTCATCCATCTCCTCACCCCTGGCTCCTGGGATCCACTGATACGCTTTCTATCACTAAAGATTAAATTTGGTTTCCTAGAGTTTTATAAAAATAGAACCATACAGATGACCTCTTTTGTGTCCAGCTTCCTTTACTTAATATAAAGATCTTCAGAATAATCTATTTTGTTGAGTGTATCAGTAATTCATTTCTTTTTATTACTGAGTTGTATCCTATTATATGGCTATACCACATTTTGCTTATTTATTCACCTGTTGATAGGCATTTGGGTCGTTTCTGGTTATTATGAAAATCATGAACATTTGCATAATTATATTTTTTATTTCTCTTGGTTAAATATCTAGGAGTGGAATGAGTGAATCATATGAGTAGGTATATGTTTAACTTTTTAAGAAACAGGCAGATGGCATTTCTTTTGATTGTTAACAGAGATACTGTACTAGAGATACTGTACTAGAGTTGTTAAGCATTGTTAAGGAGAATTAAGTGGAACTTAAGAATGGGTACCAACTATATAAGGGAGGACAGGGAACTTTATTGAGTAATTATTATTTGTCTGGCACACGGTAGTTAAATGCAGCATACATGATTTTCAATATTTATGCAAATCTGAGAGGTAAGTGATGTTACTCTTTACTTTTTATAGATGACGAACAGAAGTAAAGTTAACCAACCTAATGTCACACAGCTAGTAAGTGATGGCTTTGAACCATCTGGTTCCAAAGCTCAAACCATTTGCAATACACCAACAAGGTAGAAGTGTATGACATTCCAGCTTCAGAAGTTGGGGGTAGGTAGGGGAAATGGAGCTCACTCTTCTCTCCATCTCCTGAGTGCGGCAAGCACAGGCACTGTGACAATACTTGTTTGCCAATAACAAAGGTTTTGTTTGGGGGACTGCCTAACAATGAGGTTTGTTATTTATTTGGTGTCATGTTATAGAGGATTTTAAACACCAGGAGGATAAACACACTCTTTTGATTGTGGGAATTGGTGGGGATGGGGTAGGGGTAAACAATGGGGAAAAGTTGGAACAACTGTAACTGGACAACAATAAAAAAAATCAAGTGGAAAGAAAGGTTAACTGTTGTAAATTATTGAAAGGGTAATGATGTTATTACAAGGTGGATTTAGGAAAATTAGTTGCCAATCTGCTAAGTAAATTGAATGGGACGGAGATTAGAAGGTTGTAAGTGCAGCCAAAAATTTGTAATAATTCAGGCATGAGGTAATAAATTCCTTGATAAGGACAGTGAAACCTATAAAGAAGGGACAATAAGAGGGAGACTTCAGTGGAATTAACTACTAAGCTTTTTGACAGGTTGGACATGGGAGATAAAGTAGATAGGAATTTTGGGAATGGTCCTGTGTTTTCTGGTTTCAAAGTGTCTGGAGTTCAGTGGTTTTGGACTTGAGGTATATTTGGTATGCTAACTTATCTGATGGAAGTGCATAATATTGTAAATACAATGTCATTGTCAATAGAGACCCTAGTTTTCTACACTGCCTGACTTAGTATCAGGTGCCACTGAGTTAGAAGATAATTGGTTAGTGATTTGTTAAATGGGTGAGCTGGATTTGAGGCTTTGAGGTTTGGGGCTCCAGGGAGGTGGGAAACATTAGGATGCTCATTAAAATAGTGTGACACTCTTTTGTTATGTGCGAATGCCCAATTTGAGAATGTTGCTGGTTTTCTAATAAACTCTTAGTGTACTCAATATTTTCTGTCACTCATTTGGACATTGTCTTTTCCCTGCTTACTTCCTCTTTGGCATCCTGTGGTAGGCAGTGCAATCCACCTTGCTTCCAGTCAACGTTTTCCTGTATGAATTGTGGAATCTCTTGATATCTCAGTATCTGATTGCATGTGCTTCCGTTTGCTTCTGAGCAGTGTGTACTCTAGCTTTAGCTCATTAAAATTTCTGTCACTAAAGTTATTAGTAGCCTCTTTGTTTCTAAATCCAGCAGGCTTTTTTCAGGGTTGTTTTCACTACTCTGTAGAACTTTAACATGTGTTGACAACTCCCTCTTTGAAGCCTTGTTTTTCCTGACTTAAGGGACCACACTGCCATCTTTTCTTCCTCTCTGTCTTCTTCACAGGCACCTTTATGGACTCTTTTTCTTATTTTAAAGTCAGATTTATTGAGGTATAATTTACAGATAGTAAAATTCTCCCTTTTAGTGTACAGCCCAATGAGTTTTTGAAAATATTTTATTTTCAGGGAGAATGGTGAGGGGGAAATGGAGACAACTGTACTTGAACAACAATAAAAAAATAAAATAAAATTTATTTTCTGAAAAAAAATTTAAAAAATTTTTAAAAGATTTTATTTTTAGAGAGAGGGGAGGGGAGGGAGAAAGAGAGGGAGAGAAACACTGATGTGTGAGAGATACATCAGTTGGTTGCCTCTCACACACACCCAACCAGGGACCTGGCCTGCAACCCAGGCATATGCCCTGACCAGGAATTGAACCAGTGACCTTTCAGTTTGTGGGACAACACCCAAACTACTGAGCCATACCAGTCAGAGCCAGTCCTGTGAGTTTTAACAAACACATACAGCCATGTAACCACAACCATAGTCAAGACATAGAGCAGTTCTATGAACCCTAAAAGTTCTCTATGGCACTTTGTAGTTAGCCTCTCCCACTCCTGGCCCATGACAACCACTAGTCTATATTATGTCCCTATAGTATGGCCTTTTCCAGAAAGTCATAGAAATGAAATAATATATTATGTAGGTTTTTGAGTCTAGCTTGTTTCACTTATAATAATGCATTTGAAATTCATCTGTGTGTGTCAGTAGTTCATTCCCTTTTATTCCTGAGTAGTACTTTACTGTATGGATGTACAACGGTTTGTTTTATCTATTTACCATTTGAAGGATACTTATGTTTTCAGTTTTTAGTGAATATGAATTCAACAACTATAAACATTCTTTATAGGATTTTGTGCAAACATGTTTTTATTTCTCTTGTGTAAATGTATAGGAGGGGGATTGCTAGGTTGTATGGTGTGTATATAATTTTATAAGAAATACCCAGATTGTTTTTCTAAGTGGCCTACCACTCTCCTTTCTTGCCAACAATGTCTGAGATTTCCAGTTGCTCCATAGCCTCACTAACACTTTGCATTGTCAACTTTTTTTGTATTATTTCTATTTCTGTCTGCTTTATAAATATGGCTGTTCCTTAACTTCTTCCTCTTTTTCTGTTTATATAGCTTTTTCACCTTTTATCCTGCATTCTCTGCCTCATTATTTTTATTTATTTACATTTTAATTTTTACCCATTTCTTTAAATATTTCTCAACCTACTTTGTGCTGAGCACTGTTTAGGCACTGAGAATACAGCAATGAACAAAGTAGAAAAATCCCCCTCCTCATGGGAGCTTGTATTCTGAAAACTTCCAAGTCTTATACTCCACATCGTTTTCCTCAGTTCCACACCAATGTAGTCATCTGTCTACCAGACATATTCTTTTGAATGTCTAATAAATACTTCAAAGTGAATATATCTAATAATTAATTTGTCCTCTTTCTCAACCTACCCCTCTTCTGTATTTCTCTTCTTAATGAATACCATGTTATCTACCCTTTAGTTCAAGCTAAAAAATTAAGGCAATATGGACTTCTGACAAGACAGAGGCATAGGTAGATACACTTTGCCTCCTCGCACAACCAAAAGAAGGACAACAACACATTTAAAAACAAAAAATAACCAGAACTGCCAGAAAATTGAACTGTTTGGAAGTCCAACAACCAAGGAGTTAAAGAAGAAATATTCATCCAGACTAGTAGGAGGGGCCTAGAGGATGCATAGCAAGGTGGGGGCTGGAGGACTGAGGCAGATGAAGTGGCAGACTGGGTGGTCTCATATTTGTGTGTGAATAAACTGGGAGGAACAACTGGGGAGCCAGACAGACTGTGCAACCCAGGGTTCCAGCATGGGGAAATAAAGCCTCAAAACCTCTGGATGTCAAAACCTGTGAGGATTGTAGTGGCAGGAGAAACTCTCAGCCTCACAGGAGAATTCATTGGAGAGACCCACAGGGTCCTAGAATGTACACAAAACTACCCACCCTGGAATCAACACTAGAAGGGACCAATTTGCTTGTGGGTAGTGGAGGAAGTGACTAAAAGCCAGCCAAGAGCTGAGCAAGTGGCACTGTTCCCTCTCTAACCCCTCCCCCTCATATAGCATCATAACGCAGTGACATAGGTTGTCCCACCCTGGTGAATACCTAAGGCTCAGCCCCTTACTAAGGCATCCTGAGACAAAAAAATATATATGGCCCAATTTAAAGAACAGATCAAAGCTCTAAAAATAGAACTAACAGATGAAGAGATAGCCAACCTATCAGATGCAGTGTTCAAAACACTGGTAATCAGGATGCTCACAGAAATGGTTGAGTGTGGTCACAAAATAGAGGAAGAAGTGAAGGCTATGCAAAGTGAAATAAAGAAATATATACAGAGAACTAACAGTGAAGGGAAGGAAACTGGGACTCAAATCAATGGTTTGGAGCAGAAGGAAAAAAATAAACATTCAACCAGAACAGAATGAAGAAATGAGAATTCAAATAAAATGAGAAGTGGCTTAGGAACCTCCAGGACAACTTTAAATGTTCCAACATATGAATCATAATGGTGCCAGAAGGAGAAGAAGAAGAGCAAGAAATTGAAAACTTATTTGAACAAATAATGGAGAACTTCCCCAATCTGGAAAAGGAAATAGACTCCCAGGAAGTCCAGGAAGCCCAGAGAATCCTGAAGAAGTTGGACCCAAGGAAGCACACACCTAGGCACATCTTAATTATATAACCTAAGATTAAAAATAAGGAGAGAATCTTAGAACCAGCAAGAGAAAAGAAGACAGTTGCCTACAAAGGAGTTCCCATAAGACTGTCAGCTGATTTCTCAAAAGAGACCTTGCAGGCAAGAAGGGTCTGGAAAGAAGTATTTGAAGTCATGAAAAGCAAGGACCTACATCCAAGATGACTCTATCCAGCAAAGCTATCATTTAGAATGGAAAGGCAGATAAAGTACTTCTCAGATAAGGTCAAGTTAAAGGAGTTCATCATCACCATGCCCTTATTATATGAAATGTTAAAAGGACTTACCTAAGAAAAAGAAGATGATCAAAAATATGAACAGTAAAATGGCAACAAACTCACAACTATCAAGAACTGAACCTAAAAAAAACAAAAACTAAAATAAACTAAGCAAACAACTATAACAGGAAAAAATCACAGAAATGAAGATCATCTGGAAAGTTATAGGCAGGGATGAGGAGGGGAGATAATGGGGGAAAACGTACAGGGAATAAGAAATATAAATGGTAGGTACAAAATATACAGGGGATGTTAAGAATAGTATAGGAAATGGAGAAGCCAAAGAACTTATATGTATGATCCATGGACATGAACTAAGTTGGGGGAATGCTGGTGGGAGTGGGAGTGCACAGTAGAGGGAAATAAAGGAGAGAAAGCAATGGGACACTGTAATAGCATAATCAGTAAAATACATTTTTTAAAAATTTAGGCAATATTACATAGTCTTTATTCTCACTCCTACATTCATAGGCTTATTAAACTGTATTGATTTTACCTTCAAAATATCTCCTGAATGTATCCACTTCACTCCCTCTGCTACTTCCCTAGTTCAAGCCATCGTCAGGACAGTGCAGCCTCCTTACCAGCTCCCCTGACACCAGTCTCCAGTCCCTCTACCCTACCAACTCCTGGCCACACTGTACCACTATCCTAAAATGACAAATCTGATCCTGTTGTTCCCCTTCTTAAAAGCTGTGTTAGCTCTGTATTACCCTCCAGATAATTCCAAATACCTAAGATTACTGAATTGCTCAACATTACTTAGACCTCCTTTGATCTGGTTCTTTTATAACCCTGAAGCCTCTCATTCAGATATGCTAGAATTATCTTCAGCTCACTAAACATGCTTTTGCATGTATAATTTCATTTCCCTGGAACATTTTCCCCCCTTCTCTTTCTTGGTACTTGTGCGTAGCAAAACCTGTCTTCGTTAATCTTTCTATTGGCCAGTGAAATGTTTCAGTGTATTTTTGGTGTGGAGAAGGAAACTTCCTTCATTAACCTGGAATTATTTCTCTTACAGTGTTAAGTGACAGAGGTGACAAGGGAGAACTGATTGATCAGAGAGCAGAACTATTGTTATTTTCCTGTTTTAGGGATGAATCTCGTAGATGGGGTCAGATCATATGTCTGATTTATTCATGCTATAAACATTTATTGAACACCTACTATGTATGAGAAACTGCTCTGCAGAGCTATGGAACATTCAGAGATGAGGCAGTGTCTTGCAAGAAGAGGCTTCTTTGGTCCCAGAGTTTCAACTGAGACACAGCATTGTCACTTGCCTGGAGCAATCTAGGTTGAAAGACATAATCTGAAGTTCTGTGTGGTTATTTTTCAGTTTTCTTTTAAAAAGAAATGAAGTAATTACCCATAGCAGTTGCTATGGCAACTGTGCTATGGCCTGGGAGAATTCTCTGCTAAACCTCCTCTCCGTCCATGGTTAGAAAGTTAAATAAATTATTAAAATTAAAAAATGGCACAGTGAGGACACATGGACACTAATGAGGCGGGTGGAGGCAGAACAGAGGTGGGGAGGGCTGGGGGGTTGGGCTGGGGTTGGGGGGGAAATGCAGAAAATTGTACTCAAACAATGAAAAAAATGTGAAAAAAAATTTTTTAAAGTGGCACAGTAAACCAATGTATCCTTTCTGAGAAGACATAGGTGGTAGGAAGAAGGTAAGTACACAGGAAGAAAACTGACTTCTCAGCATATAGTTAAAGTAAACAGCCTGTGACTAGTAGTCCCATATCCCCAGCAT
Source organism: Phyllostomus discolor (assembly GCF_004126475.2). Classification (NCBI taxonomy): domain Eukaryota; kingdom Metazoa; phylum Chordata; class Mammalia; order Chiroptera; family Phyllostomidae; genus Phyllostomus; species Phyllostomus discolor. Next base: position 183,341,375 of record NC_040905.2, read on the forward strand.
TGAAAGGTAGCTCAGATAATGAAGCCAGCCTGTGTTGGCATCATATGATGCTTCCAGAATTTTGAATCTTAAGGCAAGCGTTCAAGGGAACTGCACTCTCAGAAGTCTGAGGGCTTTCTGACCCAGACACTGGCGACCTCTCTACAGAGAATAAGGCTGTCACGGTGTGCTGATCTTCCTACCACCCATTTACTGGCACCTATAAGGCAAGCAAAAATCTGGCAACATGACAAAGCTAACTTTCTCTTATAATCCTTACAGTAAATAGTGAGACTCATGCTATCATTATTCTCATATTAGAGGTAGGAAACATTTCTACCTTTTACAAGATTATATATCTAGTACATGGCAGGGCCAGAAGAACTTAGCTTTGACTTCAATACCCAGAGGAAGCCAAATTTTTTATTGTTTCTTAAGATAAAGTCCTATTTTTTAGTGATTTCTTTGTCATTTTTGTTGCTTCAAATTCAGTTTGAGTTTAGGATAGGGTTTAAATTTAATTAATTTTGAATTTTTTATTTTGAAAAATGAGTAGAAAATGTGTTCTTCTGTCCTTCAAAGCTTCTGTGTTTTAGTAGATTTTATTTAAAATGTGTGCGTAATTGAGAAAAAATGGCCATCTCTGTGCAGCCAACAGCTACAGTGTTTTACTATTTATTCAAAAAAGAGAAAGTAAAACCATACACTGGCCTTTTAGCTTTCTGTAGAGAGCAGCAAAATTGGCCACCATTGCTTTCAGACAAGGGACTCACTCTCCCACTGTATCAATGCTGAGCTTTTCATGGATATACTGTGGTAGGCTCAGGTTTAGTGAACAGAGAGACAGGAAGGGTTTCGTGGAGGCAGGTTGTAGTTTTTTCTCATTTTGAGTAAAGAAGGGTATATCAGCTTCTAAATGATGTTCTAGGCAAGGAGGAGGTTTAAAAGAGTCCAGAAGAAGTGTTTTTTGTTTGTTTGTTTGTTTAAGATTTTATTTATTTATTTTTAGAGAGGGAAGGGAGAGAGAGAGAGAGAGAGAGAGAGAAACATCAGTGTGCGGTTGCTGGGGGTTATGGCCTGCAACCCAGGCATGTACCCTGGCTGGGAATCGAACCTGGGACACTTTGGTTCCTGGCCCAAGCTCAATCCACTGAGCTACACCAGCCAGGGCTTTGTTTGTTTGTTTTGTTTTGTTATTCTCTATATAGTGACTAGCACAGTGCAAAATACTTTATATGTAGATTTGTATTATGCTTGGTTGTAGGAGAGGCTCTCTACATGTTATGTAAAATTAATGGGATACAAGTAGAATAGGCTCAAATAAGGTAAGGTATATAATAATTGGTGGGATGGGGAAGTGATCTTTGAATTCTTCCTAAAATTGTCTCTGTCACTCTTCTTCTTTGCTACCACTTGCGGTGTTCTTAGGTCACTGGACTTATTTGGGCTGGGGAGAGCAGCAGGGTACGTAAGAATTTGAATTCCTTATAATTTTCTTGATCTTACCCTTTAACATATTCTCTCTGAACTATGAAGCTGGATATTCATGCATATAAGCATATACAATCTCATCCCCTTCCTCTCCCCTCTTTAAATCTCAGGAGATGGTTATCTGCAGTGAAGGGTTATATCCTTTCAGGCTGGTTTCTTGAAGACTGTGTGTATGATATTAATAAATTTCAATCCAAAATCCCAGTTATAGTCCGGATAGGATCTCCTGATTTTTCTTTCCCAGAGACAAGTAGTACCATAAGCCCCTGGGGTAGGAAACCCTTTCCTTTGGTTTGGTTTGGTTCCTTTGGTTTAGTCACTAAGGAGTGCAGTGACTAAAGGAAGGTGTTTCATTCTGGGAAGGGTCATTGATTTCGTGTGGGGCACAAGAGGCCGAGGACATGGTTTGACTTTCCTTAAAGCAACTCAAGTAGGCTGGAGGCTAACTTTGTTTACGAGCTTGGAGAGTGGGTAGCCAGGTCTTTTCAGCAAGATATATAGCCCTAGGCTGACACTACTGGCTGTGTTATCCAGCTGGCAAGGGGGTTTAGTTGAGTCCCACTGATTAGGTGTCCAGTAGATCCTAAGAGGGGCCAAGTTTTGTCCTATCACTGGAATTTCTCATGGAGTATGTATTTTCTGTGATTTGAATCCTGAATATTTTCACTAAGGAACTGCTCAAAGGCAGGCTAAGAGAGCTCAGATAACTTAAGGTTTTAACCAATTGACAAAGGAGAGGTGGGTATGGGAGGAACTTAATGAAAGAAGGTGAAGGGATTAGCCAAAGAGCATATATGCATGACCCATAGATACAGACAACAGTGTGGTGATGGCCAGAAGGAAGGGTGAGCAGCAAGGGTGGGCAAATTGGGGGAAATGGGGACATCTGTGATAGTGTAAACAATAAAAGTAAAGTAAAAAAAAATAAAAACAAACGAAAAAGAACAAAAAAGAAAAAAATACCTAAGCTCTAAGAAAAAGTTTGAATTCTTTTTCTTTTTTTTTTTTTTTTTTTTGTCTGGCTGTAAAGTTCTGTCTGTACTCTGGATTTAAAGACAGGGGCTCAATCCAGGACCACCACAGACGGGAGAGCCTCGTTGTTCAGTATCTCATTCAGTTTTGTTCGAGTGCTTCCTCTGTGCCTGTGCTCATATTTGCCCCAGATTAAATTCTTTCCCCAGTTTACTTTTACAAGTTTATTTTCTATTTTTCTCTTTCCCTCTCATCTCACTTCACTTCCATATGTTTCCTTCCTCCTGTTCCCTCCCACTTTTCATATTCTCTTTTCTTCTACCCCCAACCTTTTCTTTCCATAGGCACTTTGTTTCTTAATATTTGTACTTTATTTCTTTAGTGTAGAAATACTGTTAGCCTTTAGGAAAGTTTTGGAATATTCCTCCCCTTAGCCTAGCAAAATTAAAAAGCAAAGCATCACTTAGAAATAATAGGTCAGATGCAATAATAAGCTAAGGGTGCATCCACTCAATTTCTGGCTCTGGATCATGATTCCTAGCTCTGGCTGAGCTACCCTCCCCTGGCCTCACAATCAGCAGGTTTGTCTATCACTGCTCTCTCTTTGGGAACTCAGTCTTGGTTTTATGGGTTATGTGCTAATATTTCTCCTGTCAAAATTTAAGTAGACTTTCTGCTTTGTCTCCTTTGTTGTGTCTCCCACCTTATCTGTATGCATGAATAATACAGTACTGACTTTTTCCACACGTACTGCTTCTGTGGGTTCAGGGAGAATGAAATCTGAAAGGCATGCTGGTTTTCATCTCTTGATCCTTTCCAGTCTTCAGAACAACAGATGCATCAAGGGTCAAAACCAATGCCTCCAGAATGTTTTTCCTAATGTGTGATCAGAATGCTTTGTAAGCAGAATGCTTTGCATCCTCTAGTTTTTGACTAATCTTATTCCTGCCCATTTTGAAGGTTAGTCACTTTCTGGTACTGATATTTTCCCTGCGGTTCTGATCACTATCCTCTTCTTTTATGTTCACATGTTTTCTTAAACTGAAGTGGGAAATGCTTACCCCTGCATCCTGCTGTATCCACAAGTGTTGTCTGGAATCCAATGTTCAACTTTTCTTCCTTGCGTGTAAAACCCATGTGTTTGTGCTCCCTGTCTATTTTGATGGAGTTATCTACTAGGTTGTATAATGTAGAAGCTAAAGGGTTGTTCTTCTGTTACTTTCTTTTTGTCCCTAACTTTTATCATTACTGTTTGGATTCCCCCCCGCCCCAGTTCATTAACTTTTTTTCTATTTCTGAGGCATGGATGCAGGTTCTTATCTCCTTCATGAGAAATTGTAAGAGCCTAATCTTATCGTTTTCCAAGAGGCTTCCATTTCCCACACTACTACCAAGGGTTTTTTGGTGTTTTTTTTTTAATTACTAATATGAGGAATCCATCGTTTGCTAAATGTATGCCAATTTTTGGATGATACATGTTCCTTTTCCTCATTTTGAGCCAAATGGGAGCTTGGCAAGAAAGGACATATGAGAATTTGTTAATTAGACACATACGGGGATGGTGTCAGAAATGGCTTCCCTGTAAAATAATCTATTGGATCGTCCAAAAAATCCGTTGAGCTTTTTCCATATAATGGCTCTAGTAGTGCTTAGTTGTCTTTAAGTTCACTCAAAACAATTTTATTAGATTGTGTTGTGACAGCTGTCATATCAGCATGCATTTAAAAAAACATCAAAGTTGGTGAATTTTTTGTGCAGCCATTTTAATATTGAAGATGGAAGAAGATATACAACACTTTCGGCATATTATGTTTTATTGTTTCAAGAAAGATAAAAACACAACTGAAAAGCAAGAAAAAGATTTGTGCAGTGTACGGAGAAGGTGCTGTGACTGATCGAATGCATCAAAAATGGTTTGCGAAGTTTCTTAGTATTATTGCCATTTTAGCCAAATATAATACTTTGCTGTGGGGCTGTCTCATGCATTGGAAGATGTTTAGCAGCATCCCTGGCCTCTACCCACTAGAAGCTAGTAGGGGGAGATAGCCAACATACTCAAAATACTCCAAATCAATATAATTATTGGTGAAAATGTAACATGTATGTTTTGTTTTATGGAAAAAACTCAATGAACTTTTTGGCCAGCCCAATATAAAGCACTATTAGATTGAGCTTCCTTTCCAAGCACAGTGTTGTACATTTTCATTTTTGCTTGGATCAGGTTGTATAACTGTGTTCATCATTGGGTGCTGGCCTGAAAAACAAAAATAATTCTGTGAAACTGTAGTCACTACTGTTAGATAAACTTGGCTGCATTGTTAGCACGATCCCGCTGGCAGTGCGTGTGTTTTCCTCTTCTCCTTCAGCCCATGCTTTCCAAAGGAATTCTGAACCCTGGGTGTGAGTGCTTGATGGGAATTATTTTAAAAATCCAACATTGCAGGAAGACAGTAAAACTGCTGTTCTTCTCAGCTGCATCTGGAGCTTTTGGGTGACTTTTAAGCCTTGGCTTTGACCTTCTTGATTTACTGGACCAGCTTCTGATGTTGAACCTGTTTGTTTGGTTCAGCCATGTATTTTAAAGTCTGAAATCACCAAGTCAATTTTAAACAAAATTCTCTCTTTTTTAAGGTATGGAAAAGCTATTATTTTCCCTTTTGCCCGCTTTTAATGATAGTAGAGGCCAGAATCCATTTTTGACATTTAAAAGCAGGTTTTCATTATGGGTATGATAGCTAAAGAAGTACAATTCAAAAGAATTCTGCATTGTGAAAATGCAACTTGGAACTCCTTCAAGAATCAGCACTAAAATTAAACCAAGTGTTCTCTCTCTTTTGATAAGGAGAGAGACTTGTGGGCATTGAGACAGTTCTGCACATGGCTTGGAAGTCACTGGACTTGTGTGCAGTTCAGTTTGTTCTTGTTCTCAAGGCTTGTGGTTCCCCAAGTTAGAAGCAGAAAAATTCTGAGGAACTAAATAAAGCTGGGGTGCTTTGATTGACTATGCTTGTTCCACAGCTTTTGAAGATCCTGATAGTGCCGTGGATGACCGAGATAGTGACTACCGCAGTGAGACCAGCAACAGCATCCCACCGCCGTACCATTCGACTTCCCAGCCCAACGCTTCCACACACCAGTTTCCTGTGCCTGTGCGATTGCCACAGCAGCTGCTACTTCACGGCAGTTGCCGGGACTCTTGCAATGACTCTGTGCAGAGTTATGATTATGACCTCGATTACCCAGAGAGGCGGGGTCTCAGGTAGGTATTGGGAACAAAGCACTTTATTTTCCTAGTACGCAGATCCCGGGATACAACTGACATCACAGGTTTGGGCACTTTAACCGGAGGTGGTAATGGACGTGTAGCAGTAGAACGGGCCATGCTACAGCCATTTTGTGAGATTCTCAGTCTTTTTTTTTTTCTCTTCCACACATTCACATTTTTATATTTCCATCAGTAATATTTTTCTTTATGATTAATGACTCTCAACTGGCGATAGCGTGCCCACTGGGGGTGGATGGCTGAAAGCCTAGCTGTTTGTGTGTCTGCCCAGCCTAGAGATTTTGATTCACCGTTCACCATAATCAAAAAAGGGAAATCACAGATGTTAAATGTTTTGATAACCCTTTGGATTTAGTCAGTGTTCATGGTGCATTACATTTGATATTCCTGGTTCTATAGTCTCCTATAATCTAACAAAATGTCCTTACTTTTTTTTTTTTTTAAACACTACATTTTTTGCAGAGTTCAGGCTAGTTTTGAGAATGCCCCTTAATTTTGCTTTCAATTGTTTCTTCATGTTTAAAATCAGATTAAACATTTTTGGCAAAAACACTGCGCAAATGATGTTTCCTTCACATAAGATTACTTCATCTCATTACTGATGTTTAGTTTGTTCTCTTGGTTAAGAAATCTGTATATACCAGCTTTTTCCAATGTAAAGTTACCTTTCCCCTTTGTAATTAAGTATACCTAGGGTGATACCTGAGATTGTGTAAATATTCTGTTTCCCCAACAACCTTTAACTCATTGACTTTAGCAGCCATTGATGATCCTTTCCTGAGCCAGTTATTTCATTAATTGGAGTTTAGTTTTTATTTTTTTATATTTTATTTATTTATTTTCTTGGTGCGCCATTCCTGGAAGTACTGCAATACTGGGTCAATGCTTGGAGTGGATGGAGCAGGTTCCTATTTCATCTCCCGGCTCCAAAAATCCATTTAGTGTAATGTTCTCAGATAGAGGACGTATCATACATTAAAATGATAAGAACAGATACTTACACTTGGTTTTTGCCAGAAGGCCAAGAAGCGATAGAATTTAGTTTTTAAAAAGCCATTCCAGTTTAGCTCGTACTTTTGGTTATGACATTCACCATACCGTAGGATGATCTCATTTTTTGCCCACCTTACCAAATTGGTGAATATTTATCCTGAGCCTCAGATGGTGGTCTACCTGCTAGACATCATTCTGTCTCAGTTTACTATCATTACTGAATATATTGTCAATGAAATTTTTTCATATATCAACCATCAGATAGAATTCTCACTCTATAATCTGATTCTAAAAAGAAACGTGCCAAGAGTCCTACCGAAGTTGGTCCCTACTCCTTACTGGTTAATAAGTTAAATATTTGCATATGTTATTTATTTGATTTTAGTTATTTATATTTTCCCACTGTAAGAACAAAAACATAATAGAAAAAAATTTTTTGACCCTCTTTCTCCTGTGTATTTGCAAGCATTAAGTGCAGGCCAGTAGTAATAATGTCACATCAACCTAAGTGACTATGTACTCTGCTGGACAACTTGCAGATAACTTAATCATTACCCTATTATCACTTCATTTATTTCCTGGGCTGGTGCTATAATAATAACACTTTGAGAGCATTAGTGATGTATTTTGAGTTGCAAATTAAAAAAAAAACTTTAAAAAATTGAGCTCATATAAATTTGATTAAAAAGTGAGTAATTTATTATCTCTAGCAGAGGAAAAGTTAATATGACTTTTAAGTGAACCTTTATTATATACATTTTTAACTTAAATGTTTGAAGTGAATCTTCCTTTAAAAAGTTTTGAAGAAATTGTATCACTAGCATTGATTTTTAAACTTTTGTATTGCTATAAATACCAAGTTCTTGGAAATAGTCTGAGTTCTTAAGTTTTTTAAGAGGAATATTTAAAATCCTTGAGGGAACAAACGTGTCTGCAGTACCTTCCAGTAAATTAGAAGTATAAAAATAAATAGCTCCATTCAGTATAGCCATGGCTGTCTATTGATTTTAAGCTGTAACTATAAAGACCTCTCCAAGACTGGAATTAGTTTAGTTTGAGTTTCTGAGGACACTGGAGATTAATGAAACTGCATGTAAACAAAATAGGTAAAGTTGATTTCCTCACTCTATGAAATGGGCTTCTGCCTAATGAGTAATGGGAAATGCATGTAAATCATGTAAAAATACAGAATTTGAGGTTTGACAGTAGAATTGGACTTTGTTAGATAATATGTAGCCAAAATATTTCTAGTGTTAAGAGGTGTCAAAAGACTATCAGTCTTACTCTTAAAGATTTTTAATGACTAAGTTACCACTTTGATCTTGTTTGTGTTTCCTGAATAAACACCGTTGGATGTGAGATCTAAAAAAGAAAACACTGAGCTGACAAGCTTCTAGTCTGCAGGCCTTTTCTGCACTCCCGCCTGACCACACGGGAAACAGGCCATCTCTAGTCTGACCAAAGGACAGGTCTGCTGTCTTCTGTGTTCACTGACCTATGCTGCACATGTCGCTTCTGCCATTGTAATCAGTGCAGAGAAAGACATTCATTTCACTGTAATCCTCAAAGCATACAGCCTTATATTGCCCACAAAAACCAAATTATAACCTTTAAATAATTTGCTCTTTTTGGTACTGTAACAAGGCGTGACTTCTGAAAATAAGTCAAAGATTATTTTCATTATGTATATATATTTTTCTTTCTAAAAGAAATATGTCTGACCATATTCTTGGCTGACTGCCTCAGATCTAATTTCAGCAGGTTAATAGCTTGACTTCTCTTCAGACCCAAATTCATCAGCAAATTTAGGTTTCTTGAAATCTTTTGATATACTTTCATAGAATACTTAACAGTTCTAAACTTTGGCATCATAGATGCATCCTGTATATCAGTGATTTTCAACTGGTATGCTACAAGAATTTTTAAAACATGCAATACCTGACTATTTGGTCAGGCTCACAGACCTCTTTCTCCTTAAATTGTCAGATAAAAAAATGACAATGGCCAACACAACAATAGCCATCTAGTGTGAATGGATCAAAATTATACCTAATCTTTTTTGTTAAATTGGCAAAAAAATATATTTTTTGGTGTGCTGCAGAATTTTAGTAGTTTATGTGTGCCATGAGATGTGAAAGGTTGAAAATTACTACCATATATTGATAAGACATGTTCATTTTGTTTGTTTCTTTCTTAGAAAACAGAGGATCTAAAAAGCTCATGGTAGCAAGTGAAGTATTTTAAAGTTATTGTTATAGCTGTTCTTTTTTTGATGTGGAAAATATTCTTTGATTACAGTGCTGTAATATTGATTTAAGATTATGTGGATATCCTTGTATTTTTTCAGTCCGAATGTTTTTTATCAAATTGACAATTTTACTAATTCTAGTTTTCTTATTGAATGTGCACTGAATCTCATGTTTCTTTCTTTTCCCTATTTTTCCTTTTTTTCTTTGCCTTACTATTCCTTCAAATTTATCCCTTTACATCAGACAAGGCCTGCAGGCTAAAATTGACAGAATTAGGGTTATTTCTGCTTTCTCTGATGTTGACTATGAAGAGCAAGAGGGTATATATAAGCAGATGGAGGGGAAAATATCACAAGAGTTTCTAGAAAACAGTAAGATAAATGTAAAAGAAGCAGAACTAAATGAAATTAGAACTCTTTCAAAATCCGATAAATATTATAGACAAAAAGTACAACCAAAGTACAAGAATTGGAAAAAGATACCCTCTCCAAGCCAAGAAACAGAATTCTCTACTGCCTTTAATTTTGACCTTACGTTTGAAACATCTGTTTGCTCCAGATATCCTCAGAAATATAATACAATTGATAGAAGAAGGAAAAGGAAACCCCTGTACAGTCATTTTGGAGACAGTGGAAGAAAACAATATAATGAGAGATTAGGAACTAAGACTAACTTCAAAAGTACATATCCTTACAGTGAAAATTGTAACTTTTGCCACATTGAAAAGAAGAAACAAAATTACCCAGGTTCCCAACCCTACAAGAATCCACTTGTGGTTAATAGTGGCATGGGGACCACTAAGTTGGAAAGTCATGATTATGATCTTCCTGGTTGTTTTAAGAATTATGAAAAGTTACCTGGCTTAAAACAGCATGTCACTGATTTCATTCCATTGGATATTCTTGAAGATTCTACTAGCAGTACTTCTGATGAACTTCTGGATTCCCCCATTTCTGATAAGCAGGAAGGTTTTCTGTCACCAACATGCCATCCATCCAATGTCCATCATATTGGAAGCTTTTCTAACGAATATTATGTAGCAAATCCAGCATTCCCTTTACAAAGGATGAATTGCTATGCAAACACACTTGGAGATCTGTCTGGGTTCCCTGTGGAAGAGATGGCCCCTTCTTCTATTGAGGATCCCAAGGACCACTATATTGATACAATGGATGAGCTTCAGTGTTTTGTAGAAACAGTCTCAGAATACTTAGCAGAGAAGGAAGAGGAGATTAATAAATTTGGTTCCCTTTCAAAAACTAAAAAAATACCTACACATAATAGTAATCTTGATAATGCAGAACAGAAAAATCCTGGGAATCAAATACCACCTATAACCATTGCCAAGAATGACAAAGACAAGGCCATTTGTTTCCCTGAGTTGAATGGAGTGAAAGGTGCTGTTGGCTCTTTGTTCAGTTCACTCACAGAAAAGGTGGGCTCAGGTAAAAAACATCTAACAATCTCAATGGAAAAGCTGGGTTCTTTAGTTCCAGAGAAAACAGAAACTTTTAATCAAATAGAGACAATTAATTTGGGATCTAGACCCAGAGCCAAATCAGTATCAGAGAAGGATCTTTCCATGCAGTCTCCATTATCTTCTCAGAATGTTGACAATAAGGATTTTGGCAGATGTGACATAACCTTTGGAAATGAGCACACCAGCAGTAAAACTGGAAGTTTAAGCTTTGAGGATGCAACAGAAACTCTTGGAAGGGACTCTGCTCCACAGAATCAGAGTTCAGTTATAAAGTCTGTTTTCAGTATGCTGAGTCCATTAAAGACCTTTTTGGAAAAGGATGAAACTAAAAAAGATGATGACAAAAACAAGCCAAAAAGAAAGGAAAATGTTGTTGGGTGTGGTTCAGAGTCAAGTCAAAGGGAAGGCACTCTTGGCAATGACAGTAGCATTGTTGCTTTAGATAGGAATAATGGAGACGCTACAGACTCGTCCCAAATGCCGACGAATGAGAATTTGTTATCTTCTCAAACAGCCAGTGAACCTTCAAACTTAGCTAGTTCTGCAAGTAAGCAAAATAATACTGATAGTCTGCTGGAGCAAAAAACCCATATAGACCTGTCCCTGTTACCAGATGAACCAAAAATATGTGTCAAAGATACTCCAGGACATCCTTGTATAGCTGGTAGTAGAACTAAGAACAAAGAGCCTTCTTCAAAGTCATTAGAGGGGGACAGAGTTACTGCTGATGATAATTTCTTTGAGCCACTCAGAAGATCCTTTAGCCAGTTTTTGCTCACTTCCCCTGAAAACTGTTCAAAGGAAACTTTGTCAGAATCTAGGAAAATTCACCCGTTGGAGGAAGATGGATGGGAAAGGATTCCTAAGAAAGATGGACATTCCTTTTCCTTCAGTGGAAAACTGCATATTCCATTTCTCAGAGTTCTTAGTCATTCTGAAAAGCAGCAGGATTTAAAAGAGAAAGGAAGCATTTTTCCTTTGTTTAAATTTCCTTTCACTGACAGCCATATCACTGTTAATGACCAGAGTTTTCATGGCTCTGAAGTAACCATCAATGAAGAGATTCAAAGAAACTGCCAAGAAAATAACAAACTTAGTTCAATAAAATCTAGTTCAGTTCCAAATATTCATAATAATCTAGAAAAATTTGGTGATACAGAGACATTTAATAAGAATGATCCAAAAAATTGTTCTGAAGATACCACACTTAATAAAATAATGTCTGATTCAGTTCCAAACATAAATAATGATCTTGGGAAATTTGGGAGTATAGAGGAATTCAATTCAAGTGATCACACAACAGAAGAGAACTGTGAAAGAGATACTTTAGCCATCCCTGAAGTTGTGCCCCAAGAACATAGACTCTCTGATTCTTTAGGAGAAAGTAAGACTCTTACACAAGTGATATCTTTAACAGTATCAGACTCTTCATTAGCATTGATTCCTACCATTTCAAAATCAACCTTGGTTAATGAAATTGGTGAAGACAAACTTGTAGATAAAGCTTCCAAGAAAAGAACCCAGGGAGGCCTCCTTTCTGGCCTATTTAATGGATTATCTTCTCTTAAAAACTTGTCTAGTTCACAAGAAATAAATTTGAAAAATGATGACTCTCATTACAGGGACAACACCCCAAGCTCACTCTCAGGAATATTTAACTTGATATCCAGTGGCAGTATGACTGATTGTAAGCCAGATGAAGCACAGTCCATGTCTTTAGGTGTCACAACGACTTTGAGTGGAAATAAGCATTTATCCTTGGATGAGATTGCTGTTACTTCATGTGTGACTTCTGAGAACCAGAGGGACCATGTTGCAAAACAAGCAACTTCTGGCTTCATAAAAAACTTATCTTTACCTAAAGAAAACATACCATTAACTGATACTTGGGCTGATAATCATCATTGCTCTTCTGTGTGGAAAAACCAGCACAGTGAAAAGCATTGCCCCTCTCCTGAGAACAGTGTCCTTCACCGTACACTAAGTGCTACGCAGGACCTTGTAGAGAAATCTTTGCCAAAGAAGCCAACACCACACCATATTCTTGAGGCAAACCTATATGAAAATTCAGATAAGTTAAATTCACCTATACTGAGTACTAACATTCTTAATAAATCAAATCACTCTCAGGCTTTTGAAGAGATAAACAGTCCTTTCTGTTATGAATGGGACTCTGATAGAAAAAATTTCTCTAAAAATTCCAGACTACTTCAGCCAGCTTATTGTATGTTGAATCAAAACACATTTCCTTTAGCTGATGTTTTTTTGTGGTCTGACTCAGAAAACTCAGCAATAAATTTTTGCCAAAAAGATCAAAATGCAAACATCTTGGAGTGGAGAACAAATTCAAACAGTGTCATTTGGTGTGACTTATCATATGAATCATTCAATCAGTTTACATTTAATGAAGAGTACTTATTAAGAGATGATAGGTGGGCAGCTAACTCATTATATGGAAATTCTTGTCATCTTTCAATTAATGAGACTAAGAATTCACTGGAAGAATTGCCCATTGACTTAAGTTATTCTTCAGGTCATGAAAAGACTACATACCCCATGGTTGATCAAGAATCATTAGGAATGGATGAAAACTTTGTTTTTTCAAGTATTGGTTATGAATACCAGGAATGGTTGTCATGTCTTGAAAATGGAGTGTGGTGGCCATCGGAGGATGGAGACTATGGATATTTTGTGTTCCATGATGGTCAGTATATCTATTCTTTCCTCACTGATTCTACTGGGCAGTATGCTTATTTATTTATACCTGATTATTCTCATCAAGAGTATTTGAATTGTGATTTGCAGACAAATAATCTATCAAGTATTATATTGGATGACAGCATTATTTCTCCCTGTAGTTTTAGAGGACTAGACAAGGAAGATAAGTTATTGTGGTATGTTGAAGAGGAACCAATTGAGGACCCTCTTGATTTATCTATAGTTTTGCCAAGAAGTGATGGGCCAATGTATCTAAATTCAGGAGCTTTTTCACGAGTACATGAAGAATCGAGTTATGGCCCAAGGGATCAACCATTAGATTTCTCAGTCTATAATTCTAAAAAATTTGAAGAAGATTTTGGATTTTTTGAAGAAAGGCTGTGTGGTTCTGAAGACTTTGAATGTACCTTGGATCTCAGAAATCAACCCCAAAGTATTGGTAATCATGTCTTAAGTAAAAATCAAATTAACGAAGGAGATAAGAACCAGGCTCTAGCTAAGGGTTCATTATCTCACCTTTCCAGTTTTCACTGGCTTCAGTCTTCTCAAGAAAGTGCCACTTTGGTTCATCTTGAGAATATGACTGACAGCCCACAGCAAGCAGAAGAGATGTCATCGTTAAACAAAGTGATTTCATTATTTTCTGCTTTGGGTGCTTCAGTTGGAAGTGCTTTGAATCTTGAAAAGAATGAATCCTTAGAGTCTTCAGCCCTGCATAAAAAGGATCAGCAGTCTCACTTGGCAGGGTTTACAAATGATGATCTTCAGTCATTAATCTTGAGTAAGCAATCAGAGAGTAAATCCCAAAATGAGGAAGAAAATCTTCTTAAGAAGGATTCAGAGAGACAAATAGTATCCAATGTTCAACAACTAGAATCTACTGAAAATATGAAGCAAGATTTCCCTTTAAATAAAAGCATTCATGCGAAAAAACAAAGTTTGTTGAAATCTGTTTTCCAGGTAAGCCAAACAACTCCTCCAGCTAAATTAGGTAAAGAAGATGATGAAATAATCACATCTGACTCTACTTCAGTTCCTCTTGCATCACAGTTTAGTAGGGATGAACACAAGAATTGTGAGCTTTCCCAGGACCAGTCTTCCAAAGAGTCTGAGAGAACATTATTTAAAAGTGCATTGAAACTCTTTGGTCGGGGTGAAGACTCTTCAGTAAGTCCAACAGAAAATGAAAAACAGGCATCTGGATTTTTGAACCTTTTTAAAACCCAGGTGAATAAAGAAGGATCACCAAACTTAGAAAAGAGTGGTGATAAAAATAAAAAGATAACATCTCAGGAAAAGAATGAATCTTCCAATGTTTTAAATTTTTTGGGTACTCTGGGAGATTTCTTTAAAACCAATGTATCTCCTACACAGACATCTGAAAATATGTCTGTTTCTTCAATGACAAATAAGGATGAGGTCAAGTCAAGTCCTAATCTTACAAAACTAACTAACCAGGGTGTTGGGAACTTTCCTGTTGCACCAGTTTCCTCTAAAGGGAAAGTTCGAGTTAGAAGTCTGAATAAACAGACTACTATTGATGGCAGTGAACTAAAGGAAGCATCAACTAAGGAGATCCAGGGTAATAATTTAACTGAAAAAGAGGCACCCTCCAGAGACCATCTAATCCAGCAGTCACCAAATCCATCTTTCTCAAGAAATTGTCTTGAAGAGTCATCAAGAGATTCAATAGTAACTAGTAGTGTGTCTACAGTGACAGAATTTTCAAGAAGTAATAAAATATCTTTTGATATTCTGAGCAGAAAAACTGTAGAAGAACAAGGTCATTTTTCTGACAAAGAGTTGAGCTTTACAACTGCTACAACATCTCCATCCCAACCAGAGTTGCCAACCAGAAAGAGTATATTTTCTTTCCTGACTGGATCCGAAAAATCTGAGAACAGAGCCTCTGCTACTCTACCAAGAACCAAATCTCAAGCAGAAGGGCTATTCACACTTCCTTCCTTTTTTTCCACTACTAATTCAGGCATCAAGAAGGATGCCTCTCATAATAGCTCTTTTAGTTTCTTCAGCTTGTCCTTTTTGGATGAACAACAGCAGACTCCTGGGGGAAAGCATAGCCTTTCAACTGTTACTCCAGTGACTTCCCAGCCCTGTAAGAAGCCAAGTGTTTTTGTAGACATGGATGGCACAATGCCTGAAAGTCCCTGTGGCAATAGAGATAGCATAGTCCCGGAGGTAGTTCATGAACATCAAATGACTCCTTGTGTTTCCATTAGCAACACTATTGAGGTTACCTTCCTTGAAGATGAGCTCAGTGTAGGGGAGGCCTATCAGGGAAAACTAGAGTCCAGTAATGGACCTGGAATATCTTTACCAGATTTCCAGATGAATCAATTGCAAAAAGACAATATTCCTCATTCACCAGGATTTCAGGCACAGGCTGAAACACTGCTCATTGGACCAGAGACCCTTGGGGTAGCTTCTCATGAAGAAGATGATTTCATACAGGAAACCTCCCCTAGAGGTTTGCTGGCCAAGTCTTTTTCACATGATAGCCATTTGATTGAAAATCTCAACAATTTAGACGCTTGTACTAACCATCACCAAAATGAAAGAATTTCTAGAGACCCATTGAATTTGCCATTAGAAAAGACCCCTGTTGAGATCTTAACACAGATCCTGGAGCCAACTTCTTCAAGTTCTGTGGAGCGAGGTTGTGCAGGGAACCTCCAGAACCAAGACACAGATAAAGAGGAAGACAAATCAGTGTTGGATTCTTCAGTAGAAATGCTTTCAGGGTTTGTGACCAAAGTGAAATCTTTCTCTGGGAGCTTAACTGAACCTCCTAAAACTTTCTCTGGATTGTTTTCTTCTCATAAATCTCCAAAGAAAAACTCCTTTTTCTCTCTGTCTTCTGGTGTATCATCTCAGCCATTCAAAAATGAGTTATTTGGAATTTTCAAAAGTCCCAAACCAGAGACATACAAAAAAGAACCACCTATCCCAGGTACTGCACAGCTTCAAAATGTTAGTTCCAGAGGTCCTGTGGGATTGGTACCTCCAGAAAATTTGTGGAAAGATTTTGCTTCTGAATCAATAAATTCAGAATCTACTCTCAGTGACTGTAGAATGAATGTGGTTAGTGCAAAGTTGGACTCAGAGACCTTGACAGATGACCCCAACCTAACAACTGAAATGGAACATAGTAATATTCCTGACAAGACCTTGACAGATGATCTAAAACTAATGGCTGAAATGGAAAATGATATTCCTGATAATATCCCAGAACGTCAGGGTTCTGAAACAATTGGGGCTGCATCTTCTGTCTCAGGGGACGATACTGGGCAAGGAATATTATCTCTGAGTGATGAAGGAGACATGGGGATATTGCAGGGTACAGACACAGAGGCATCGTTTGAAGCAGAGCATATCTCATTGCCAACACAGTTGCATACAGATCCTCTCTGTATCACCAAAGAATTTCCACCTCCAATTCCACCACCTCTTCCTCTTGAGCCAGTGCCAGCTATGCAGTCTGTCTCTACAAAACAAGATGTCTTGGAGCTACAGGCAACCATTTCACTAGAAACCAATACTACTACATTGTTCAGTGAGCCAAGTTCAGTTGGCCAGAGTGCCACACCAGAAACCCGGGGGTCCCTTTCTTGCCCTTTGCTAGAGGAATCTGTGCTTTGTGCCGAAAGAAGTTATGGGATACCTGATGCCCAGAAAGATCCAACTACAACCCCCCAGGAAACAGAGCAGCCAAGACCACATTTTGAGATCCCAAACATGACCAAGTGGCCAAAGCTCCATTTCCCATCCTCTGCTACTGACTATGGGAAACCACTGAGCTCTTTCTTTTCCTCATCTTCCTCCTCTGGCAATAGGGCAGCAGAGACTGGTTTAATGTCTGGTTTTAAAAAGTTGTCAACTCTGTTTGAGGGAGGTAATGAGGAAAAAGGGAGTACAGTGACTAGTGATCCCAAACTAAGGTTTGGAAAGAAGCTGGATCTTTTATTCCCATGGCCAAAAGAGAGCAAAGGGAACCCTGAACAAATGCCTACAGAATCCTCTCCAGTTCGGGTTATCAGCAGTGATCAGGACCTTAACTCCAATGAAGCTGACAAAGCTTTGGAGTCTTCTCAAATGTCTGGGGCCAGTGCTGAGCCAGCTAAGGTCTCTACCCAGCTCACTGTGACCTCTGAGCAGGTGGAGGCCAAACCAAGAATATGTACTCATGGGCTTTTAGAGTCTGGAGAAGTGGAAAGCCAACAGGAAATCCCAGCATCTGGAGAAGACTGGGGTACTAAAGGCAACCTCTCTGGCCTCAGCAGCCCTTCAGGCAATCATGAGAAAGAGCACTGCACTGTTTCTGAGCTACTTCACCAACCAGAAACACAAGAAGAGGAGGCAATGCCTACTAGCACTGACTCTGTTTTGAATGTGCAGCTGCCAGTTACTCTGCATGGCATCGAAGAACTAAAGACCAACAAAAGGCCGGTTCTCAACTAAGGCATCATAAATGCTTTTAAGGAATTGACCATTTATGATGCAGTGGCTTAGTGGTAGATTAGTCATAGCCTGCTTTTTATCCTTTCTGTGTCTTTCCTAGCACCTGAGCCTCATGTTAATTAGAGGTTAAGTAACAAGAAATAATGTGTGGGTCTTTTCATCCTCTCCCTTCTCTCTAGTGCCAAATTTAATTTGTTTATTGGAAGAAGGAGCTTCCTGCTTAAAGGAAAGGCTAGGCCCTGAGATTTACTCACTCTGATTTTCTCTGCCTTATATAATGTGGAATAGAGAAGGGAGGGTAGGGAAAGGCTGCCAGTAGTTGAGTAGCATATATTAATTATAATCACCTGATGGGCTAGGATGCTTCCTTGCACCCCCAGCACTTAATGTCTGTAGTAGCTGGGGAGGGACTACTTTGCTTTGTTTTTCTAAGTCTTCTAAGATGCTTTCTCCAGTGGTAATGAGGATATTAAGTAAAATATGAAGTGCAAAGGATGACTTAGGATAATCTATATTCTATATCCTATTCCACTGAATTCACATAACTTCCTGTAGTCTCTGCCTTTTGCTGTCCTTGAGACTGGTGTCTGATAAGTGCTTTGAGTAAAGTCTCACAGGAGCTCTGGGCTAATGTTTGCTGCAGTTCTTCAGTCTGGACCATTGTTCGGGGTCTACCTGCAAAGGAAGTATTAATAGGAATTATTTCTGCTAGGAAGAAGCATCATACAGTGCAGTTTAAGAATGATGCCTTGATCTCTGGCCCAAAATTGTCCAAAGGGGCCAGTCAGGGGCTTTAGGGGTGTGTGTGGGGGGTGGAGGTGGGTATTGGGAACTACTCAGAACAGTAACCTGGTATCTGTCCTGTTTCCATGGGATGAAGGATCAGAAATCAGCCTGGAAGTACCAGGTAATTGGGAGGAACCATAGGGACAATATCACTGGAAAACAACCATTTATCTTCTTTTGGCCAAGAATAAACATAAGCCCTTTAGTCAAAGGCTTGACCCTGTGGTAAGGAAATTCCTTGTCCTATTTCATGGAGGCTTTCCAGTTGGATACCAGAAGTGAAATGAGGACCCCTCACTTAGGATAGAACTATCCAAATGTGCTGGGATAGATCTTGTAGCTCATGACCAAGTCCCTCTATCTTGAATAGGTCAGAATCCCTTAGGTTCAGTATATGGTTGAAGAGAATAACTTCTAGGTACTGCTCTTCTTTCTACCCACGATTCATTACCACTTTCTCTGCTACAGCTGCTATCTCTCATAGCAGGGGAACAAATTTCCTTTCTGGGTATGGGAATTCAGTTGACTGAGAGAGGGTTGGGCTGGCCTCTCTTCAGGTAGAGAGGTTCATTATTATGGCCCTGACCCTGATCCTGGAGTTGAACTTTGTCCACTCTATCCAAAACTGAGCTCTGTCACGAGAGCAACTCAGTTACAGATGGGCAAGTTTATCTTTGGGGCATTCCCTGTGCCGCCAGGGATATCATTGTAACATTCACGAGGTGAATGGTTGATGAGATCCCCTGAGGAATTTCTTGATCCTTACCTCCATTACCTGCACACGACAGTGCCTTCCATTGCCTCATTGTGCAGATGGCCGAGAGATAATTGAAGGAACGTGTCCACTGTCCTTTGCTCATCCTATGGGATAGGCAGTCACATTTACAAATGTAGAGTAAGAACAGGAGACCTCAAGTTAACAAATAAGAGCAAAAGGAAGTAGAGTTCATTCATTTTATTATGTGGAAATTAGAAAACTAATCACAGCCACTGGACAAGTTTCTTTAGAAGTCTGAGTAAAGAATTTTAGACCTAACAGTTTTAGACTTTTAATAATTCTTTATCTACTTATAAATATCATGTTAAGATAAAGTATTCTTCAAAGTCAATTTTATAGCGTTGAAGTTAAGTGCTGTTCAAGAAAGCAGCATATGTTTTTTCCCTGTTGTGACTCTGCTGAGTAGAGACTAGTTCTAGATTGTAAAGTTTGGTCCTCTTTTCCCAGGAATGTCCTGTTTGTTATTCATTATTTCCCAGATTCATCCATTACATTTGCCGTGGTCCTTAGTGTCCACTTATTTACTCATCTGTCTTCTTCTCCTTCTCACAGCCCTGCCAGCAGTAGTAGGTATGGCTCCTCCTGCAATGTGAGCCAAGGAAGCTCTCAGCTGAGTGAACTAGATCAGTGTCACGAACAAGATGATGATCGTCGGGAGAGGGACTCAATTCATTCCTGCCACAGCTCCGGTAGCTTCTCAAAAGATGGCCAAGTGGGTTTTGGAGAACAAGGTAAAACCTTGGAGGTGACAGGTGAAGAAGAGAAGGGGAGAGCATGTGAATCCAAGGAGAAGAAAGATGACGTCACAACCTGTCCTACCCCAGATCTGGTGCTACACAAAGACCATGTCCCAGGGCCCCAGGAGAGGTAGGTGATGGCTGCCTTGAGGAGCTCACATGGCTTCCTCATGCCTTTCCTGTTATATTGCTGAGTATAGTGCTTTTCACTTGTTTTCCTACAGCTGGGTTTGGGCTGGGTTTGGTGATGATCAGGGTACTGAGGCTTAGCTCTTCATTGCTTCCTCTGATTTTTGGTATAAGTCCCAAGATATATTTTTTAAGGTTTTATTTATTTATTTCCAGAGAGAGAGGAAAGGAGGGAGAAACAGAGGAAGAGAAACATCAGTGGGTGAGAGAAACATTGGTCAGTTGCTTCTCACACTCTCCCAACTGGGGACCTGGCTTGCAACCCAGGCATGTGCCCTGAAAGGGAATCAAACTGGTGATCTTTTGGTTTGCGGGCTGGTGCTCAATCCATTAAGCCAAACCAGCCAGGGCCCAAGATATTTTGAAGATCTCTGAAGAATTCTTAGATTCTTTGTAGATAGCCACAGTGTTCCAGACTTTCTTGAGTCTGCAGTTCTTGGCTTACTAATTGACCCCATATATGGCAGCCTCCGAGTCTAGAACAGACCTGAGTCCTGCAGATTATTTCATTCAAAGGAGCTACTTAGAATGAAATGGCTTCCCAGCATATTAATGTTTAAAATCCTCCCTCCCTCCCTTCCGTCCTCTCTCTCTTTCTTTCTTATTTTTTATTATTGTTCAAGTACAGTTTTACCCATTTTCACCTCAACATGCCCCCCCACCCCACCCATCCCCACCTTCCACTCTCGAGCCTGCCCCCTTTGAATTTGTCTATGTAAACCTTTATACATGTTCCTTGATGGCCCTCCCCTTATTTTCCCCCATTATCCCTCTCCCCTCTGGTTACTGTCAGTTTGCTCTTTATTTTGATGTCTCTGGTTATATTTTGCTTGCTTTTTAATTTTGTTGATTAGGTTCCACTTATAGGTGAGATCATATGGTATTTATCTTTCACAATTCCTTTGTGAAAATTGCTTTATGTTTTGTGTTGTTTTTCCCTGGCCGAGAAAATGAGAACGGAGTTGAGATAAAATGGGTATGGAAGCCAGATCTAAGTCCCTTCTGCCTCCCAGGGCCTAGCAGTGTATCTGGCAATTGGTATCTATTAGAAAAATTTTAAATGTGTGTTTTAACAGTCTTATGATAAAACTTAGTATGGAATTTGAGTGTTATTATCGAGCTAAACTGGTCAGTAATGTTGCTGATCAGTTGGGACAGAGCAGGGTTTCTCAGTCTTGGCATTATCGACATTTAGGGCCCTTAACTCTTTGTTTTGGGAGGTATTGTACCCATTGTAGGATGTTTAGTAGCATCCCTGGTCTGTACACACTAGATGCCAGTAGCAACCCTCAGTGTGACAACAAAAAATGTCTCCAGATATTGCCAGATTTCCCCTGCCCTGGTTGAAAACCACTGGGGTAGAGCAATAGGGGGAAAGTGTGACTTAAGATTGTCAAATATCAAGGGCCAATAATAAAGCCTGTCACTGAAAGATCAGAGTCGTGAATGCTGATTATGAGGTAAAAGAGAATTGTGTAAGAGAGGCTGGTATGTCAACTCTGCCACTGGAGGCATAAACATATTTTCTCTTCTCCTTTTTCCTGATCTTCAGTCATTTCTGGTGGCCCATCTAATAGATGAAACATCCAGGAAACTGAGCGCTGGACCAACTTTTTTTTTTTTAAGATTTTATTTATTTATTTTTAGAGAGGGAAGAGAGGGAGATAGAGAGAGAGAGAAACATCAATGTGCGGTTGCTGGGGGTCATGGCCTGCAACCCAGGCATGTACCCTGACTGGGAATCAAACCTGCGACACTTTGGTTCACAGCCTGCGCTCAATCCACTGAGCTACGCCAGTCAGGGCTAGGACCAGCTTTTATACTGGGTTGACAACCCACTGAATGATGGCTCTTTGTAGACTTTAAACTTGGTAGATGCTGTTGTCTGGGTAGGGTTCTTGGTAGAGCAGCAGAAGTGACCAGCATGAATATTTGTCCTCTACTGATCCTAGCTGTGTGAGTGAGGTCCAGTTCTACTTGGCCAGAAGGGCCTGCAATTGTTTTAGAACAACTGACCCATTTAGGTGGCATTAGAGCCCAGCATGTATATTTTGTATGTCTAGTTAGTAGATTCTTTTTTGCTGCCTTGGCGCTATACCACAGTGCGAGACAGGAGATGCATTATCACCGAGAATCAACCACTATTCCACAGTCAGGTACCTGGATGATGATACAGGGTAGTATTTCTGTCTCAAACCTACTTTGTTCTATTTATTGTTCATTTCATGGAGGGTGTTCCTGAGGCAGCATAAGGAATAAGACCATGGCAGGAAAGGGGTTGCGCTTTTTTTCTTAACACCTAGACAGTATAGTCTAGGAATTAGTAAACGTTCCAAAACACTTAGTGGAGCAGAAAGGGTTTCCACAAACAAAATTTTGCCCTAAGGATTCTGTGTAGAACCCCCAAGGGAGACTGGTGGTCCTGAGAGGTGGATGAGAGAGTTATTTCACACCTCTCTGCATAGTTTTAATTTTAGACATTTACTCAGGGCCTTTATCATTGTTGCTAGTATCCTGATCCCTGAGCTGCCTCATTGGGTGAGTGAAAAAGGGAGAAGGAGAAGGGGGAACAGATGAAAAGCTCAAAGGAGTTGTCACTTCAGAGAGGAACTTTTTTCACATTGGGTAGCCCTGGGTATTTAGGGCTATGCTGTTTGAGTGACCTGAATCACTAAACAAGTACAGGCATGAATATAAATCATTTTATTTTAGATATTTGATAATGTGGCACTAAGCACTGTTACCTTGTGGCCTGGACTATTTTTTTTTCTTTTTTATTGAATTTATTGGGTGATATTGGTTAATAAAATTGTATAGGTTTCAGGTATACAATACATCATCTGTATATTGTGTTGTGTGTTCACCACCCCAAATCAAGCCTCCTTCCATCACCATTTTGGCCAGACTATTTTAAAGGAACATTCTTTTCTTTACTAGTTTTCCTGAGGAGAATGCGTCTTCACCATTTACCCAAGCCAGAGCACACTGGATCCGGGCAGTTACCAAGGTTCGACTCCAGCTGCAGGAGGTAGGAAATCTATTGTTCTAATCCTAGTTGGGACAATTTTTCATTTGAAATTGGGAGACATATGGTACCGAAGAAGCAGTCAGTGATTAGTCATCTTAGTGTGCATCTGGGATGCGTGACAAGTAAGCTAGAGCCTTAAGAGATGGGAGGGTGGCCATCAGCTTCCTTCTATACTAATTAATGGAAATCAAATAGAACTAGTGTGTTAAGAGTCTGAAGACAGAGTTAAAGGCTATTGTTAATACCATAATCACCTTGAGACCATTTTATTTTGAATTTACACAGGGGACTATTTCAAGGCCTCTTAGGGTCAGTTGTTTTACTTGGCCAGCCAGTTCACATAGCATTCGCTGGCCCACACAGAGCTAGAAATTGTACACGCTGTTCAGAAATTTCTATGGGTTTCCTTAATTTAAGACTCAAAGCATCAACACAGTAAGATCTGAAATAATGTAAAAAAGTAAAAATAAAAAAATACTTCTCATTTTTAGTGGTATAAGTTTGAAATGTTTATATCTGTGTGTCAGTAGGTAGTCTTTAGGCAGAAAAGATATATTTAAATGACAGTGGCTATCAGTATCATACCTGGTAGATATTAAAATTCAAGCATGCTTGCATGGGTAAACACCCTTAAGATTTTTTCAAGCTTCGGGAAAAGTGACTCAAAGAGTCGTATAAAGGTCTCCCACATCCTTCTTGCCAAGATGCCCCATTTGTTGACATTTTACCACATTTGCCTCTTTGTTCTCCATCCATCATGATTCATCTTTTTCTAAACATGAGAGAAAGTTGCACGTATGATGTTCTATCACTCCTAAATGCTCCTCTTTGTATTTTCCCCAAAACAAGTCTACTCTCTTATGTAAGCACAATATAATGATCCAAACGAGGAACTCAGTGATGACAACACTATCATCAAGACCTCATGCAAATTTTGCCAGCCATCCCAAAAATGTCTTGTCTCTTTTCTGGTCCAGGATCCAATCCAGGCTGACGTGATGCATTTAGTAGTCATGTCTCTTTAGTCTCCTTTAATCTGGAACCGTTTCTCAGTCCTTTTCATCTTCAAAAGATGGCACAGGCTTTTCATTTTGTAGCGTGTTCTTCATTTTGGGTCCACCCAGTGTTTCCTCATGTCCCCACTCAGACCATGCTGTCATGGCAGGAATTAGTCAAAAGTGATGCTGAGCTCTTTTTATGAATTGCTTCAGAAAGTACATGATGTCAACCTCTGCTGGCCCTTGTGATAGTAACTTTAATCACTCAGTTAAGTTTGTGTTGGCTGGGTCTCTCCACCGTGACGGAACCATTTTTCCTTTTGTAATTGAAAAGTGTTTGCGGTACAATATTCTGAAACTATGACCATATTTTGTTCCTCATCAAACCTCCACCTACCAGCTAAGTATTCATTGATGACTTCTGTCTGAATTTGCCACCACTAATGGTGGTTGCCAAATGTTAACTTTCTATTTCTGTTATCCTTTCTTCATTGACTAATTGGCATTCTAGTATAAGAAAGAGATTTCCCTTTTCTCCCATCAATTTGTATCAGTATGGACTCATGGATTTCTAATTTATTGCATGAATTATAATCCCTTACTATTATTTATTTTGATGCTCAAATTGTCCTAGCTTTGTACAAGCACTGTTAATTTGACCCTTCAGCAAGAAGATAATGTTTTTTAAAATGATTGAAAAAGTAGCTGATTTGGAAAAAGCATTTTCAATACGTATGTTTGAAAATGCTTCCTTTCGTGTATGTATGTGTGTGTGTGTTCTTTTATCAGAAACATTGAGTGTTACCTACAAAAACTTGTAACTGTGGGTTCTAAAATCTTAGAAAGAGGCTGTTAACATATTAAAACTTTTTCTAATGATAATTTCAGTGAGGTGTGAACTTAATTGTTGAAAATATTAAAATGTTTCTATTTTGTAAGACATCAGAGAAGTTGAAAATTTAGCCAAATTCCAACAAAATCTTTGAATAATTGGTAAGTAGGAAAGAATTTTACAATTTTCACTTGAATGATTTATCAGTATCTTTTTTAGCTATGAAAACTAAATATTGAAATAACCGAATGTGGAGCTAGACCTTCAAACCATTCTATAACAAAATGTTAAACTACGGTTTCAAAAATAACGAAGCCTATCATATCACATTGCTTTCACTAAAAATATTATTAGTACTGCTAGTACTCTAGTGACAGCAAAAATATTTTTGTATCACTAACAAATATTAACTGTCTCTTTTATGCTTTTACATGTAATTTTTATAATGTAACAAGCATATGAATACAATTATATGTGCATATAATTTTTAAATGAATATACAAATATTGAGAGATATATGCAAAAAGATTTCTACCAAAAAGTGCTGTTTATCATCACCACTGGGAGTCTGTTGATCTAGACTGACCCGAGGTAAACATTTAGAGTGAACATTTACAGAGTCAGTGTCATGATACTTATTAATGCTTTGTTTCTAATTTTTTAGAAGTCTCATAATTCTTCTTATATAGGAAAGTGAAATAAGTAATCTTCACATAGAAGAACAGTACTGAATGAGAAAAACAAGAATATATATTGGAGCAGGAACTGTCACGACTTTTTCTTTTTAAGAGGCAGTTCAGAGTCTCTCAAAAAGAATAGCTGAAAACAGTTGCCAAAGCTTGGAATCATTTACAAAAAAAGCATGGTTCATTTAGGAGTGATTAAGAACCATTGCCACTTAATTGAATAAGGGAACAATTATAAGTATATTCTTAACACAGTTAATGTAAGTAGAAGTGGATCGAGTGTGGGCAAAAGAAGAAAGGCCAGCCAGAGTTCAAAGAAGGATTTGACAAGTTTAAGACAGAAGCAGAGGTACACCATTTATACTCCAGATGAGATTTGCTGACAGATTGTTTGAGGTTTTGAGACAGTAAGAAGTGTGACAAAAAGAGTTTTTTCTGAGTAGTTGTTAAGTTCCATCTTGTTACTCCTTAATGCTCTGCCCAAAGATAGTAATTTTTGTTAGTCTTATTATTGTAGAATTTCTTTATGCAAATGCAAGCAAATATGAATATATATTCTAATCTTCCATCCCTATTTTTTAAAATAAAAGATGTTATATTATATACACTAAGGACATCTTCCTCTTTTACTTAGAGAGTCTTCCATATTAGCTCTAAGAGTACTTTTCTTTTTTAACTGCTTCATAATATTCCACTGTACTGCAAGTATTTAGTCTCTATTGATGTTGGTTGTTTCCTGTCATTTGCTATAACAAATCATATTCTAGATAAGTACCTTTTACATGTTATTTTGCATGTATGCATTTCTGAGAGGATGTGCATTTATAATTTTGATAAACATTGCCAGATTGCCTTCCATTTGTCAGTGGCTTAAGAGAACAAAGGTTCATTTTGTTAGTGTGCCTTGCCATTCCACATGTTCAGGAATTCTACTTTAAGTTGTCTTTTCTCTGCAATCCAGGCTGATGACATAGCCTGCACCTAGAACATTTCCAGTTTTGGTGATAGAGAGAAAGAAAAGATAATAAACGAAAGAGAACATAGCAAATTATACTCTGGCTCTTAAGACTCCTGCCCAGAAGATACAATATGTCACTTTTGCTCACACTTCCCTGGCTAAAGCGAGTCATATAGCCATATCTAACTTCAGGGGAGTAGTACTTATACCATGAAAGAGATAGAAAAGGATTTGTGAACAGCTTTAGTGATTATTCAAAAGCGTGTCTGCCTTCAACAGAGATTGTACCAATTTATACTCCTACTAGTAATGTCAGGAGGGTGCTTTTTTTCTTCCCAAACTGAACTGATAGAATGACTTGTTAAACTCAGATTTCTGCTAGTCTGCAAGACAATGGTGTGTCAGTAGACTTTAAATTTACATATTTTATTATCAGTAGAGTTAAGTATGTTTTCATATAAGTAAAGGCTATTAGTATTTACTTTTCTATGAACAGTTTGTTCATATTTTTTTGCCCATTTTTTTCTATTAAGCTTTTGATACCCAGGAGCTTATCGTTGTCTTAGGGAAATTAACTCTTACCTGAGATATGAGTGTTCAGTACTTTTTCTCAGCATATGATTGTGAGAAAATTTTTTTAACCTTAATGAGCCATGTTTTCCTATTTCAGAAAATGGAGAGGATAATAGTACCCTTTCTTTTAGGATTATAAATTATCTATTAAAATGATGATTTAAAAAGCAGAAACCAGAGGGCAGCAGAGGGATATCTCAGTTGTGGGGGTTCCTTCTGAGAAGCACGGGGGTCTAAACCCGAAGCTGGGCTCACCAACCCAGAGCACCAGAGCTGGGGAGAGATGTGCACAGAACACCCCTCTGTGGAAAGCAGGAGGGTTTCTGTCCACCATGGAGAGAGGAGAGTCTTCTAGAGACGTGGGCACCTTCTTAAAGGGCCAACACAGAGTTTTGTTGGCAGTCACTCACACTGGGCTCCAGTGGAGGGGGGTGGCTCTGTTTATGCTTTTCCTAGATTGGCATTTACCATGGTGTAATGGAGTTACTTGTTTGTTGTCACATCTCACTTCTCTGCGGATTTGTAAGATCCTGGAATGTTGGGGGCTATACTTTTTATTGCTAGTGTTCTAGAGCCCAATGTAGAACCTAGTAGATTGTTTAGCCAACATTTTATGAGTGCTTAACTAGCCATAAAAGCATATCATCATTTCCACAGACATCTCCCTGTACTTCTTTCAATTATTCCTATTTTTATTTTCCCAAAGCCTAGCAGCCAACAACAGTAAAATATTAACTATTAAGTTAGCTATGCTTTTTAATATTATTTTCATGTACATTAATATGAAGTTCCTGAATCTGGACCATGTTATGTATGGATTAAAATTTTTTCTCTTTTAGATTGTTTTTGTGAAATTTAATCTGGTTTATTAAATATTTTTGAAAACATGATTTAGTGGTTATTCATAGATTAATACTGTTCCATTATGTAGATGTTCCATACAATTTTTCTTGTTTCTTACTAAAATAAATAATGCCACTGTGAACATCATTATGTGAAGTTTGCTTTCATTTCTGATGATTTATTTAACCTAGCTTTCTCAAAGTACAGTCAGACAAATTACTAAGTTAAAGAGTATATACCTTTTGTTGATTAGATTCCACTTACAGGGGAGATCATATGGTATTTGTCTTTCACCACCTGGCTAATTACTTCACTTAGCATAACACTCTCAAGGAACATGTATAAAGGACACATGGACAAAGCCAGAGGAGGGTGGGATTGAGGGGGGGAGGTGGGGATGGCTGGGGTTGTGGGGAGTGGTGGGGAAAAAATAGAGACAACTGTACCTGAACAACAATAAAAAATAATAAAAAAGAAATATACATGAAAAGCAAAGTACAAATTTTATAAACCCCCTTAAAAAAAAGAGTATGTACCTTTAAAAAGCTTCTGATAAGCTTACACATGTGTTTTCAGAAAATTTTTCCAATTTGTTCTGTGAGTACATATTTGAATATACTGCACTGACATTAAGCATTATCATTTTAGAAGATTTTTGCCAATTTGGCAGAAGAATGATATTTCATTGTTTTAATTTGCATTTCTTTGATCGTTTGAATATTTCCTGTAAATTTATAGGACATTTATGTGTCTTTAGTTGATACAGTAGACTTTGAGGAACCACCATAGGAACTTAGCTGCCCTTATGCAATTCCTGTGAGAGTGTGAGCAACTTGGGGGAAGAGATCGTAGAGGTCATCTCTGTGTCTGGGCTGGCTGAGCACCTGGCTGTATATGCTTAATAAGTGTTTCGTGATATTGCTAATGCTGATGAAGCAGTAATGTTGGTAGTGTGGGTGGAATGGATATGATTTTGTACCTTATTTGGCTTAGCTGCAGAAGAATCTGGGGGAGGAGGTGAGACTTCTAGCTCTAGAAACAGAGACTGTGGTGGCAGCAGGTGGGTGGGTGTTCCAGGTGGAAGGGACAGTGACGGAGAAGGCATGGAGGTAGGCCGTGAGGAAGCCTTGACAGAAGCTCTTAGGTTGCTAAAGAAAGCTGAGGGAGGAGAGGCTTAGTGAGCACAGATAGAACTGAGCAAGTAGATTAGAAGGGCCGTGCATAAATGGAGCAATCCCAGGAGATCCGAAATTGTACCCCATCAGCCTGAGAGACAGACAGATCAGCATTTTCTCAGGGAAGATCATTAAGACAGAAAATGAATTATTCCTCTCCTGCAAAGTTCTGTTCTTTCTTATAACTCTCCCAAGCAAAGAGACTTCCTTCTCGTGGTTTAATTGATTGTCCTAAAAAAGGGATTCTCCTTTTGGAAAAAATGATGAAGCTAAAGGGGAGGTCCCTTGATTACCCATCTCTTAAATTTGCTTGCACCAGGAAAGTATTTCTGAAATTTTAACTCCAGGTTTTTGTTGACTCGTGGCTGCCTATCTTAACTTCCACTACCTCAACTTTTTGCCCTCAGAGAGCACCAGTCATCCCTCCTTTCTCTCATAATCTTTCAGCCCTCTCCCTAACACGTAAAAACAAAAACATCTAAAGAATTTTTTGAATAAATAATAAATGTAAAAATACAAAATTATGCAAAAAGGACATGTATAATGCAAAGTTGCCTCCTGCTTTAGACTTCCAGGCCTCTAGTCCCCACCTCCCCATTTCATTGTTACTGTGTCTCGTGAATCGGCCCAGAGGCAAAAGGTGCTTTTACAAGCATGCGTGCGCTCCTGTGTGGATGTGTATATCACACACATTGTCCTTTTCCTCTTTTCATTTACTGCTGTATTTTGGAGATTTTTCCTTATGAGTACAAATACAGCTACTACATTCTTTTAAAATAACTGCCTAGTACTTCTTTCTGTGGAGGTATTATATTTATATACTCTGTCCTCTAGATGGATCTTCAAGTTGTTTCTAATATTTTGCTACTACCACAGTGTTGCAATGCAAATCCTAGAGTAAGCCTTAATAGTTCCAGACCTCTCTTAACCACAGCCTTTAGCATCCATCTTCAGCCTTCATGGTGAGCCCTACCCAAGAACAGGCCCTGTTACTGCTTCGTCAAATGGGGAGACCTCTCTCAGACGAGTACCCTAGCAGCTGCTCCCAACAGGCCCCTTCTGCTCTTCGGCACATGGTGGAGTCCCTGTCTGGTATCTGAAACCAGACCGAGGCACTCTGTACTGACTGAAACCTGGCCACTCCCTAAAGCCGTTTTCTGAGAAGACCATACCTTTTTTATGCCCATGTATTACTGGGTCAGGAGAGGGGTTTGGTTTTCTTTGGTTGCTTCTGCCACTTCCAAGCCATTACTAGTTCCTCTCATAACCTGTTCTCACACCTACCTTCCTTGTTTCAGTTAGATCCCAACTTTTCCATAACTGCTATCCATTCATTGGAAACTTTAGTCCCTACATCACAGTTTTCCTTTTAATATCAACTACTACCACCATCATCATAGCAACCACATTTACTGAATACCGATATTCCTGTAAGTGCTTTACATGTATTACCCAAATGAATTCTTCACAATAATTTTATGAATTGGTTTTATGTTATGGAACTTATTTTAGGGATAAAGAAACTGAGCTTTAGAAAGATAGAAACTTCTCTGTGGTCACATAGCTGGTAAGAAATAGAAACAGATTAAAATCTAAATCTGTTTAACTTCAGATCCTTTGTTCTTAACTATTTCCTACCAACATAATCTTTTTTTTTTTAATCACCATAATCTGGAGGGACTTTAGTTCCCACCAAACTCCAAATTCTAGAACTGTTAATAGGTTCTTTATTGTGTGATAAAGAGTTCCATGGTCAAAAAATTTGGGAAACATTGAGTTCCAACAGCATATAATACCAACAGATCACTTTATCATAAGACTTGTCAGATACTTGAATATGCTTAGACTTGTGATTTTTTTTTAAAGATTTTATTTATTTACTTTTAGAGAGGGAAGGGAGGGAGATAGAGAGAGAGAGAAACATCAATGTGCGGTAGCTGGGGGTCATGGCCTGCAACCCAGACATATATCCTGACTGGGGATTGAACCTGTGACACTTTGGTTTGCAGCCCGCGCTCAATCCACTGAGCTATGCCAGCCAGGGAAGACTTGTGATTCTTAAAGAGGGGAGTATAACATGCACAGCATTATCACAGACTTATTTGACCACGAAGTTGTATTGCAGAAGCATCCTGTTGGACTCATTTTCCAAGGAATACACTTGAGGAAATTCTGTCTCATGATTTCATTGTCATTTCATTAAAACTCTTTTGTGAAGGTCATCAGTGAGCTGACAGCTACCTAACCTCATGGTAGCTTTTAAGTCTTTTTAAAAATTTTAATTTATTTATTTAATCCTCATATGAGGACATTTTTTCATTGCTTTTAGAGAGGGAGAGCAAGGGAGGAAGGAAGGGAGAGAGAGAAACATTGATGGGTTCCCTCCCATACATGCCTGGACCAGGGATTGAACCTGCAATCTAGGTATGTGCCTGACCAGGAATCAAACCCACAACCTTTCAGTTACGGGACCATGCTCCAACCAACTGAGCCACACCGGCCAGGGCTTTAAGTCTTTATCTTATTAGACTTTTCTGCAGTATTTGACATTCCTGAACACTCCTTCCTGTTAGGACATGTTAAGAAACCATCTCTAACACTCTTCTGTTCTCTCCAGGCTTCCTTTTCTGATTTCTCTCTTTGCTAACTTCTTAAATGTCACCGTTTCTGGGGTTCTTCCCTCAGTCCTCTTTTCATATAACTGCATTCTTTCCGTGAAATCTTATTTATAATGTCAACTGCCACTTATATGTGGGTTGCTCTCCTGTCTGTATATCTAGCCCAGATCTCTCTCCTGCACTCTAGCCCCATATTTATAACCACTTCTTCTACACTCACTCACTTTTCCCATCCGCATCTTAAGTTCAACATGTTCTAGCCAAAAGACATCATCTCTCAAAGCCTTTGTGTGTGTGTGTGTGTGTGTGTGTGTGTGTCTTGTATATTATTCCCATGATCCAGAAACCAATCCTGAACCCACTAAATGTGACTGGGCTCTTGAGAGGTAGAAGAAAGCAAACATATCCCTTCTATAACATAGAAGAATTGGGAGTAGGAGTTTCACTTGTCTTCAAAAGGGAGGGAAAAATAAGGTAGCTGTCTTGTGCACATAATAGGCATTCCATAAATATCTGTTCTCAAGATGAATGAGAAAGCTGTAGAGTAGGGGAACTAGTCACTTTTTATTGCTGACTAGTTCACTGTAGGGGAACCCAGTGAAACTGCTTCTGATGGCTAAAGTGGCAAGCAGCCAGTGCCACAGCATTGCAGGCTTTTATAGGGATTTAGACTCTGGCGGCACTGGGTTTCTGGGGAAACTTGCTATGGGGTCACTCAGGTGAGGCTCTCTGGTACACTGGTGTTTCTCTGGGGCCCAGGGGAGAAGTCGGTGGTGTGCCTCGTCCTGAGGAGTCTAGGGGACGGGGTGAAAGGCTGCCCTGGGCACTGTGGGAATATTTTCCAAGAGCTGTTTTTGTACACTTGTCAGGTGAGATGCTTGACGTTTATCAGGATTTTCCGTCCCCTCTGAAATATTCTGGACAGGTTATGGCTTGGATCTGGATATTTATCAGTGGTATATCCTCTATTATCCTTAGATCTAGTTCTGAACCTTTTGAATTATAAAATATCACATCTGGGACTGGGATTTGGGACAGCTTGTTTGAAAGGGTGGAGTTTGCCTTTGGTTTCTGAGGAGCATATCCAAACATCTCCGAGGAATGCTTGATATCATATTCATTGACCTGCCTAGAATCGGAGGAAGGTGTCAGATCCTGGCAGCAGGCCTTAGCTCCAAATATCAGTAAAGGGGGAGGTACTCAATAAACTGTTATGGCATAAGTCTCATTCATGCCTGTGTACAAAAGTATTTGCTTCCAAAGAATAAGCAAAGCAGCCCTTCTTGCTTTCTACTTCTTTCTCTGACTCCTGTTGCTCGTTTGACTGTCCAACCAATGGGAACATTTGATACTGGCTGGGAAGGAACTCTTTCTGTGAAAAGGAACATCCTTTTGCCAAAGTTATCCAAAAGGAAGTAACGAACATAATTATTGTATTTTAAATGAAGCCATCTAATAAGTGGGTACCACTGGCTGCTGTTGGGTCTATTTATAAGACATTTAGGACCCATGGACAAAGGCAACGGGTGGGGAGGGGGGTGTGGGAAGTGGGGGATAGGGAGGGGAGGGAGAGTAATGGGGGGAATGGGGACAACTGTAATTGAACAACAATAAAAAAATGTATAGGTCAGAGGGGAGTTAGAAATATAAAACAGTTAAATATTTAAATACTTCCCCCAGACACTTTCCTCGGTCTTTGTTCTCATTTTTCTCTGCAGCATTCCATAGTGTTTTTTGAAACTCCTACTTGTATCTTCCCATTTTCCTGCCTTCCAGTATTCTAGATTCTCCCAATTCTTTCTTCCTTTCTCACCTTTCCTATCTCCTTTCCTTTCTGTCTCTGACTCTGTACTTTCTACAACCTTCCCCTCCAGCATCTCTTTTAATCTCAGATCTGCATTTCCTAAACCTCTAATCCAGAATCATTAATTGAGCAACTACTGTAAGGCCAGTACTGTGCTTGATCTTGGCTTGTGGTAGGCAGCCAGTACACTTCCAACTACCCTTTCTAAGCAGCTGATTCCCAAATCTATACTTCCAACCTTTTCCCCTTGGGTTCTGTCCGTCATGCCTAGTTATCTACTAGTTATTTTTCTCACAATTTTCCAGTGTTTGAAACTTCCCTCCTGGGCCTTTTCCTCTTCCTTTGTTCTGTATTTGTATTAAAATCACCATCATTCTGCAAGTCACCCACTCAAAACCATGGTGTCATTCTTCCTTCTTTCTTGCCTCCCACATTGGATCATTTGCCAGAGATTGCTCTTTTTCTCTATGTGATTTTTTTATGTCTCATCTTCTCTGTTCCTCTTTGTGTTCAGGCCCTCATTACTGCTTCTAGTATTAGCCTTCCAACAGTTTTCTTGATTTTATTTATTTGTCTTAGAATCCGTTGTGTACACCACTGCTAGATTTATCTTCTGGAAACAGAGCACTAGTCATGGCTACTACCACTTATGCTCAGGGCTCAGCTTATATGTTGCATCTTTTAAAGCCTTTCCCAGAGTCCCCAGGCAGAGTTAGATTCTCATTTTCCTACAGCATTTCCTATGCAGTCAAATTTTGATGTTTATATATTGTTCTGGAACTGTGGGAGGATTTACCCTCAAGATTATGTATTTCTTTTTTCTTTAATTTAATTTCATTGTTGTTCAATTATAGTTGTCCCAATTTCCCCCCACCCCATTGTTCTCCCCTGCCCCGCCCACCCCCACTCCCACGGTCAGTCTCCACACTGTTGTCCTGTCCATGGGTCATTCATACATGTTCCTTGACTAGACTCTTTCCCTTCTTTTCCCCATTTCCCCCCTCCCCCTCTCTTCTGGTCCCTGTCAGTTTGTTCCTTATTTCCATGTCTCTGGTTCTATTTTGCTCATTTGTTTGTTTTGTTCATTAGGTTCCACTTACAGGTGAGATCATATGATGTTTGTCTTTCACTGCCTGGCTTATTTCACTTCGCATAATGCTCTCCAGTTCCATCCATGCTGTTGTGAAGGGTAGAAGCTCCTTCTTCCTTCCTGCTGCATAATATTCCATTGTGTAAAACTGTACCACAGTTCTTTGATCCACTCATTTACTCATGTGCACTTAGTCTGTTTCCATCCCTTGGCTATTGTAAATAATGCTGCTATGAGCATTGAGGTGCATGGGTTCTTGTGAATTAGTGTTTCAGGATTCTTAGGGTGTAATCCCAGCAGGGGGATCACTGGATGGAAAGGCAGTTCTATTTTCAGTTTTCTGAGGAAATTTCACAGTGTTTTCCACAGTGGCTGCACCAATCTGCATTCCCAACGACAGTGCACTAGGATTCCCTTTTCTCCACATCCTCACCAGCACTTATTGATTTGTTAATGATGGCCATTTGGACTGATGTGAAGTGGTATCTTATTGTGGTTTTAATTTGCATCTCTCTGATGGCTAGTGATGTTGAGCATTCTTTCATGTTTATGGGCCCTCTGTATGTCCTTGGAGAAGTGTCTGTTCAGGTCCTTTGCCCATTTTTTAATTGGATTGTATGTCTTCCTGGTGTTGATTCATATGAATCCTTTATATTTTGGAGATCAAACCAGTCCTGAGAGTTTATAGCAATACAGGCCTACCTAAAACAGATTATGTATTCCTTTTTTTAAAAAAGATTTTATTTATTTACTTTTAGAAAGAGGGGGAGGGAGAGAGATAGAAAGGTTGTGGTTGCCTCTTGTGCACCTGCTACCGGGGACCTGGCTGGGAATTGAACCAGCGACTTTTTGGTTTGCAGGCTGGCACTCAATCCACTGAGCCAAACCAGCCAGGGCACATTATATGTTTCTTAAAAGAATATATACTATATGATTCCATTCATTCATTCATTTAATGTTTATTTATTTATTTTTAAATATTTTATTTATTTATTTTTTGGGGGGGGAGGTACAGAGACAGAGAGGGAGAGAAACATCAGTGTGTGGTCGCCTCTCACATGGCCCCCCTCACTGGGGACCTGGCCTGAAACCCAGGCATGTGCCCTGACTGGGAATTGAACAGGCGACCCTTTGGTTCGCAGCCTGCACTCAGTCTGCTGATCTATACCAGCCAGGGCTATTTATGATTCCTTTTATGTGAAGGTCAGAAACAGGCAGAAGGAATCTGTGGTGTCAGACTTCAGGATAGTGATTACTTTTGGAGGGAGGGGCTGGTAGTGACTAGATATGAACATGAGGCTTCTGGAATTCTGATAATGTTCTGTTCTAGTTCTGGATTCTGTTTACATTGGTGTGCTTTTGATTAGTGCACTTTTCTGTATGGATGTTATAATTCAATAAAAACTTTAAATAAATGCTAAATGAAAATAGCATGGAGATACAGAATAGAGGCTGTGTCTATTTTAAGTTTATACCACCAATGCCTGGCACCCAGCAAGCTCACATAACAGATAAGTGAATGAGTGGATGAATTGAATAAATAAAAGTTTATTTCCAAAAAAATAATTTATTCCCATTAGTAGTTAAATTACAGTCTCAACTTTTAGCCTGGATTGACCATCCATGACTTAGCCCAACCTACTTCTCTAACCTCAGGGTTAACCCTGAGGCCACTTAGTACAGTTGGAAGAAGTTGAGCCAGAACCGGAGTTTGAAATATGACTCTACCACGTACTGCCTATGATACCTTGGGCTTAGACACATTACCCAGCCTCTTAGAAATGTACTTTTCTACACTTGATCTTAGCCAAAAGGCCGAGAAGCAATAGAAATGTACTTTTCTTATGTCCAAATAGAATTTCGTTTGCCTCAGTGACTGGATATAGGTTAAATAAGATAATATATGTAGAGCAGGGCCTTGCATGTTATTAGCATTCAGTAAATGTTAATTTCCTTTTCTTTCCAACCACATACCTTCCTTTTTCTCCTTTTCATATTCTTGCTCATCTTGTATCCTCTATCTTGAATGCCTTTTCTTGTCTTCAGTTTTCAATATCTAAATATTATTTATCCTTTAGGACCAAGCTCAGATATCACCTCTTTCACAGAGCCTTCCCTCATTCCCATCCAAACTAGCACCTTGAATGCTGGAAATATTTTCCTTTCTCAAAATCTCATACATTTTATCTGTATCTGTAATGATACGTATCAGTCACTCACTCTACCCTTTAGGAATTGCTGAAGGCTGTTCTCTCACTCCAAGCCCAAAGACTAGATAGTCGCTCTAATTGGGCTGGAATGCTAGAGGCAGGAGCTCTGTCAGTTGGAATAAACCGGGGCATGAAAAGGCAAGTTGAGAAAACTGCTTTGGGCCTTTGATATTCTTTTTAGTACCTCCTCTTGCAGTGGGAGAAATTCATGTGTCCATTCAAGGATGTGGAACAAGGGATCAGGTTGCAAACTGACCTGTTTTTCGAATTGGTCTTTTGTTAAAGACATCTTTTTGGTCCGACCCAGTCTCTTAAGATGGCAGGCTGTGTAGGAATTTGAGCCTGGTCTTAGTAATTAAGAGTGGATATTCACAGTGGTCATCTTCCCCGCCTAATATGCCAAGGGGGCCTAGGACATGTTGGTAGAAAAACAGTTCAGGGATTCAGAGATCCTATTCCTGGCCACCAATTTAGCATTTCTTTTGATTTCTGCTTCCCTGTGCATGTGTGTACGATCTAACTCCTTTGCTAGGTGTACTTACGGTCACAAGCCAATTGCAATTCCAAGCATAGCTTCTAATACTTAGTAGACATTTAGCAAAGTTTTGTGGAACAACTGCTTTA
Organism: Phyllostomus discolor; assembly: GCF_004126475.2. Taxonomy (NCBI): domain Eukaryota; kingdom Metazoa; phylum Chordata; class Mammalia; order Chiroptera; family Phyllostomidae; genus Phyllostomus; species Phyllostomus discolor. Next base: position 183,378,948 of record NC_040905.2, read on the forward strand.
AAGTTTGAAGTAGTATTACAAAGCCATAAGTAATTGTCTATAAAAGGAATGATTAACCAATACAATGCAATAGGAAATTGTATTTACAATTGCAATAGGAAATAGTTGCCATAGGACTTGAAAGTAGGGAGCAAGGGCTTTGAATTAGGGTGGTTAGAAACGCCTTGTCAGAGGAGTTGCCAGGGGGTACTAGATTAGCAGTTACCAGGAAATGCCCAAGAAATAAAACAGCATGAGCTTAGAAAGATGGAAATCAATGTGATGTTTACAAGCATATGTCATCAAGGAAATTCATGGCCCCTTCTAAGTGGCAAGTTGTATTCTTTTTGTAAATGATGCAGCTGAGATTTGCCACCATTCCAGAACAGGCACATCCTGAAGCGTAGGCACAGTGTGCAAAATAAGACTTCTTGAAGCCAAAGGAAAGAGGTAAGTTGTAGCAAGTAATTTCCCCAACTCCTTAGGCTTCTGCCTTTCTATCCTGATTATCATCTTCAGGCATTCTGGGAAATGTGTTTATTTGATTCACACCTGAGGATATTTAGGAATAAATAGCCAAAGATGAGGAAGGGCATTCCAAATGAAATCCTGGAGCAGTTCTTGTGACAGGTGAGATAAAAACTGTTGACTGGCTTCTCCCTAAAACACTTTTCCTTCCTGGTTTTTGCTGTATCTTTCCCTCCAAATCCTTTTCTTATTTCTGACAGCTCTATCTCGGTTTCATTTACAGCATTTCTTTTCCTCTGCTTGCCCCTGAACACTCCATTTTCCACCTCATTCTATTCTCTAAATCATTCCACTTCATGTCTTTACCCACACACTGATGAATTCCAAATTGCCATCTCCATCTCAGTCCTCTTCTATGAGCTCAGACTCTTCTGTCCAACTGCCTGTGGATATTGTCACCGGAATTTTCATAGACACCACATATAATATGTTCAAACTATACCCATTGCTTTTTCTTTCTTCCTTATCTTATCTCCTTATGCCCTTTCTTAGTAAATGGTGCTACCACTTTCCCATGCACAAAGTCTAACACTCCTCCCCCTCACAGGCCTGCACCAAATGCCATAACATTTCCCCCATTAGGTTGTGAACTTGCTAAGGGCAAGGATCTTATCTTTTCATCACACCTGGTATAGAACCTAGGTACTTAATAAATATTTAGTTATTACTTATTAAAACTTTTTTAGTAGAATTATATTAGTAATTCTCAAAGAGACTATGTTAGTTTGCTAGGGCTGCCATAACAAAGTTACACAGACTGGGTGGCTTAGACAGCAGAAATTTACCATCTCACAGTTCTGGAGGCTAGAAGCCCAAAATCAAGGTATATCACCATGGTTGGTTTCTTCCAAGGGCTGTGACGGAAGGATTTGTTTCAGTCCACTCTCCTTGGTTTGTTGATGGTCATCTTCCTCTTGTGTCTCTCTGTGTTGTCTCCCCTCTATGCATATCTCTGTGTATACATTCCCCTTTTTATAAGGACAGCAGTCATATCAGATTAGGGCCTCACTCTAACTTATTTGCCTCTGTAAAGACCCTATCTTCAGACAAGGTCATACTCTGAGGTACTGAGGGTTAGACTTCAGCATATGAATTTTGGGGGAACACAGTTCAACCTGTAACAGATGCCAAAGTAGTTTTTACTGTTTTGGTCCCAAGTCTTGTTTTCTGACAAGCTCTTGTTAAGGTTGTTAGCCTCCTCACTCTTCTGGTTTTCACTCGCTGCTAGCACTCTAGACAGTGGCAATGGAATTAGAAGGAGGGACGGCACATTCAGTGTGTAAGGACCTTGGTTTGACCGCACTGAAGGGAGCTGGATCCCTCTAGACATGGACAAGTCCAGAAAGAACTTGGATAGCATGCTAAGGAGCATAGACGTTTTACTGAGAGCAGTCACAAAATGAGAATTTGAAGAAAATGAGTGACAAAATCTATCTACATTTTAGAAGTACCCTGCTAGCAAATTGTAAAGAATGGAATGGGAATAGGAAAGGGTGAGGGGGAGGTGGTTCTGGAGGAAGGGAGACTAGGGAGGTTGAATATTTTGCATTAACTCGAGTGAGAAGTAATGAAGCCTAGACTAAGGGCTGTAGAGAAGGGGACCGATGTTATAGGTAGTAAGGTACGATAGATTAGACAGGGGATTCTGTCCTTGGGTGGGGAATTAGCAGATAGGGTTCTAAAGATCTGATGTATGAGCAGAGAGGTGTGTGTGTGGTTTGTATGGGTGAGCTGGCAGCCTAGGGCTTCAGTACCAACACCAACACCAACACCATAAGCAGGCTTTCCCCTGGCATTCCTTAATCTCCAGACTTACTGGCTCTTTCTCCTGACTCATCTGGTTGAAAGTATCCCTTTCTCCCCACCATGATTCACTGTTACTCTGTCAGAGATCCTCAACTAAGCATGGATCTCCCTTAGGTCTTCATTCCCCACTTTGAACATTAGCTAGTTTCATATAACTCAGTGCCTCATACCAGATATTTTTAAATATATGGAGAAGCCTGTATGCTGGGGGCATACTTTGAAAAGCTTATAGAAACAAGGTCCTATACCAGGAGAATTCTTGAGATTTGGGTTTACTCTAAGATATACCTCAGAACAAGCTATAAAGAACACAAAGAAGGGGATATTTGATCAATATTAAGCCATTTAGAATACAGTCACCTTTTAGTACAAGAGGTTCACTTTCCCCATGAAATTTCAAATTTTGGATTCCCAGTAGAGCATTCTCAGCATATGGCCTCTTGACTTCCTTGGGATACAGAGACTGAAGCAGGGCGAATGCATTTTGTGGAGTGAACCGGGACATGTATAAGGAGATACTAGTTCAGGATCAGCCTTAGTCCTAAATCTGGGAGCTGTGACTTTGACCAGGCTCAGTGAGAGGGCAGAAACCATGTAGACGACTTTGAATGAGTCTTTAATCATTTAATCTTGGGATGGAAATGGGACCATAGCCTTTGGAGGTCCAGGTTGGAAACCTAACTGTTCTGTTGGGCAGCCCTGGGTTTAGCAGCTCTTTATGTTCAAATTTTTGCTAATCAGGGATGGTGCTTGACCTGGTTGTAGGACTGGAATTTGTCAGCAATTTGTGACCCCTTGGGCCTGCCTTGCAGCTTGTCAGTTCTGATTTAGGCTGTGTAGCAGCTATGTCTTAGCACATCAGTACAGTCAGCACATCTCTACCAGGCTCATCACTCCCCGAGGGTGGTGTGTTCCTGAGGGAGGAAGGAGAATCATCTTCCATTGCCCAGAATTCTCTGCTACATATAATTTTTGAATAGTTTATGGAGGGCATAATTCTACAGGGGAAAAAGGTTTTTCTCAGCCACCCAAACAAACCATTTTACTCATGAAACAGGTCCCAGCTGTGTGACCACATATCAGCCTCTTTACATTGCTTCTGGCTTCACCTAAGAGTAGAGAAGGAAAAGAGTCACAAGCGTACGCCTGCATAAGTGGACTTCGGCTCTTCCTATCCTTCCCACCCTGCATATGTGATTGTTAACATTGGGAGATAAAGTAGGCATCTACTGGTCCCAGCTCAACCACGCTTTAGCACTGACACCTGAAAATGCAGGCCAGGTTTGAGGCAGGCACATTCTTTGCTTTTGGACCAGCTGTATCTGGCCCCAGGGAGATTTAGACTGGTTTGTGTGCCAGGGGAGAATTGTGGTTGGTGAGCCCCTCCTCCAGTAGCCCTGTGACGCCACTCAGATGCTCTAGCTGAGGATGAAATCCGTGCGCCAGGTGGTCTTCTGACTAACCCACCCTTTCGGTTCCCCTGTAGAACTCCTGCAGCTCCGAACCTTCCCACAACTCTGCGTGAGTGTCAGTGTCTCATGTTGAATTTCCATCTTGACTCATCTGTCTCTAGGCAAAGATCCTTGCAAAGATTTAAATTGGGAGCCAGACCTTGAGAATGTCTGTTCAGAGCATTTCACAGCTTCTGGAAGGGAAATGCCTTTCCCTTCTTAACCCAATCTGTTTTTCCAGTTCTGCCCAGCTAGTTTTTGAACAGCCCTGCTTTGAGGAAGCTTCCCGAGTGAGGTGGGAGCTTGTGGTGGTTATTTCTTACCTCTAAAAAGCAACCCTATCCTTGTAGACTGCCCAGGATTCCCAAGAGCCAGATCCAGTGTAACAAGGGGCTGCAGTGTGGCTCTCACAGCCCAGGAAACAGAAATCGTTCATCTATCCCCAAAGGCTAGTCCACTGGGGAGGTCTGATTGTCCTTTGGTCATATGTCTGGTATTCTGCGGGCCCTGTGGGATGGTGGCAGAAGGACCCTGCTTGTTTACCAGAGCGTACACTCACTGCTGTTTCCTGCTTCCCCACTTCTTCTCTTTCTTGCTTTCATTGAAACATGGGACGATGGAAAGATACAAAGGTAATTTATGGTCAAAGCTGTGACTATAACTAGCGATAGGAGATTTACTTTGCCTCATGTCCTAAACACATCTTCTTCTGCCTGTGCCTTTGTTTGCCTGGAAACCCTGAGCTGCTCAGAAGATGAGCTGAACATGTTTGTGTAGGCAGATGGATAGATAGCACAGGGTCACATTAGCCTCTAAAGGCCTCAGTGATGGCCTGGAGCCACTGGTGGGTGAGGCAGGAAGCAGTAGGTTTTTAGGCGGTGTCCTAGCTCAGGGGATCTTCCCCAATCTTCGGTTTAGAACTTCTCCTCAGTCTAGGAAGCTCAGGTGCAAATCTAGTGATGAGAACCTCTGCTCTGGGCCAGAGATGGGAGGGAATTCTGACTTAATCAGTCTTCCCTGTATTTAATATTGTTTGAAACCCTTCACCTCTTTCTCCTGGCTAAAATATGGGAACCCCCACAATAGATTGGCTGTGACTTCCACTGAAATTTGACAGTTTTCAAGGTTTTTTCCCTTTCCATATTTAGATGTGGCTGTAGTTGTACTGTCAGTCCTTATCTCTTCTGTCATCCAGCCAGCTCCCAACTAGGTTAGGAGGTATGTGCTCTGCTGTCAGTGTTGGCTGCATAATGAGGTGGATGGTTAAGAAATGGGTTGCTTAACATCTCCTGGAATCTAAATTTTCTTCCTTGGTTGAGGGGGAAGCGATGTTATTGGAAGAAGGCGGTAGGGTGGCAAATGTTGGCTCTGGAATCAGTGCTTTCTCCTCGGAATCTCGGGTAAGCCAAGGAAATCATTCTTAATTTAAAAGCTTATTTTATCTACCATACAGGGCTGCCTGTTCTGCAGTGACAGATTCAAGGGTGTTACCCATAGACTAAGTACCTGATTCCTGGCTAGTAGGGCTATATTCTGTAATGGATTGTCTCAAGGTTGCAAGGCAGCAGAAATAGCAAGATTGGAGAGCCAGGTTTGGCCATGCTGGGTGAATCAAACTGGCCCACCTGCTGTTGGCCTAAGAAACAGGGGTTTCTTTTCTCATTAAAGAGGTAGTATAGCAGTGACTTCCCTGGTTTGTATAGGTTGATTGGAGCTCTCTACTGAGAATTCTGGTGTTCTCTGGGCTCAAACTGTGTTTCTCCTGTTCTATGGTTGCAGACTAGAAAGGGGTGTCACGTATTTCATATATATAACATTTCATGCTCCAGGGCTTCAAGAGACTGTGGCTTCTGTTTGGAATTCTGTTGCAGTGAACAACTTGAGTGTTTGTTGCAGATAAGGACATTCAGTTTCCTGATGGGTGCTGCCTAGAATTGTTGAATTATTAGGAAATCAGGCCTTGTGAGAGCCACCTAACTAGCAAGTCTGTAAGAAGACAAGGATGCCACTGGCAAAGAAGGACTGAGAAATTTGAGATCAAAAACTGTACTTGAACAATGATTAAAATAAAATTTGAAAAAAGAAGAAAAGGAAAAAAAAAGAAATTTGAGATCATGATACCAGGCCTTGAACCTTAGACAGCTTTTGGTCACTGTGATATCACTTTGGGCTTCTTGGTCCTTACTAATTCTGGATATTAAAACAATCTGTAGTCCTGACTTCTACAATAGAGGGTCCTTCTCAGCCCACCCAGTGTCCCCTACTTCTCTTTAACGATTGCCTTGGCATAGCCTAAAGGCATGGTTGTTTTCTAGTTGCTTCTCTTGCTGTGGCTATTCAGGAAGAACTAGACTAGATATCTACTCTGAGAACTTGGTGCTATTTGGTGTTAACTGCATTTGGACACTTTACTTATTCTCCAACTTCACCAAGCGCAGACAGCATATTATTACATGCAAAAACAAATGAAAATACCAAAAACCAAACAAACAATGAAATGTAAAGCTTGTCTCGGTAGAAGGGGAGACTCCTTTTGTATTGTGTTTTGGCAGTTTTTTGCTGTGTTCTGTCTTCCCTCTAAGACTTGCTCCTCAAAGTACAGGCATCCTTCTGTGTCTTTATAGCCCAGACATGAGAGAGGTGGATAGGCAAAGGAGAAAGAAGGAGGGTGGGAGAAAAAACGCAGGGAAGAAACGGGGGAGGGGAGAGAGTAAGATCTATATTTAGCGAGAGGGAGAGACACTCACGAAGGGTGTATGAGTGAGCTTGCTGGAGAGGTTTGTGTGTGTGTGAGTGTGCTGGAGAAGGGGGTGTGCGCTCCAGGAACGTGTGAGGAGGGCTGGTGCCCTATGGGAGGTTGCAGGCAGGAAGCAGCTGGAGAGGAGGAGGAGGAGCAGCAGCAGGAGCAGGAGCTGCCCTGCTTTCTGTCTCAGTCTCAAAGCCCGGAATCCATTGAGTTAGAATTCCACATCCTGTTGAAGTTTGGCTGCTATTGCTTTCAGTAGGCTGGTCGTCAGAATTCCCCTCAGCAGAGAGGTGTGGACCAGATTGGATTCCTAGATTTGTAGTCAGCAAGACTCCTGCCCAGCCTTTCACTGAGCGGATTTCTCTTCGGGGCATTGTTCCTATCATCAACTTTGCTACGTGGAGCCAGCCAGCTGGATGGAGCTGAGAATAATAGCTCCTTGGCTCTTTTCGTCGGTTGGGCAAGCAGCCGTACTGTGGCTGAGAAAGTTCATCCTGTGGCTTCTCAGTCAAACCGAGGAGTGCTTCTGAATGGATTTCCTCTTAAAGATAACACTTGCATTCTAAAACTTTAATATTTGTGCTTTAATGTGTTTTTTTTGAATTTCCTTAACTCTTATTTTGGTTGCAGCAGCAAGGTAAGTGATATGGAGTGTGTTACTGACTTTGAATGACAAGCAGGGACAAAAGCAAAGCATTTGTGGGTGGAATATGGAACAGCTACATTAATTATATAACTGCTTGAGCAACTTGCTGGTGCGGGTCATTATAATGAGTGAAAAATAGTATACTCAGCACTGAGGATAGAATCTTCACGTGCACGTGTTTGTATGCTGATAATCTGACCATCCATTCTTCCTCGGTACTCTCCTTTATGTATATAAAAATAATCCATCTGCCTCTCTGGATGTGCACACACTTATATACAAATGATCTGTTTCTGCCCCTTGATATGTTCATGTTTATAGATAACCTGTCCATTCCTCTGTACATACATGCAGAGAACTCATTCATGTTATATAAATATACACAAGCCATGTGCATACATACCGAGATAGCTGCCCCTTTATCTCACGCATGTTGGCATGTATTCAGGTTACTTTCCTATTCTTGTATATGCCTGTGTATATTCAGAAGCCTTTCCATTTTCCGTATATGTGTGTATAGTGTCCTGTCCAATGTATACATTCTTCCCCCTCATGTGTGCATATGTGCCATATAAATAGAAAAGTCATCTTGAGTTTTCTCATTCTTGAGTGTGTGTACACATGCATAATAGATAATCCATCCATTTGTGTCATGAATGTGTAGCCAAGACAGCACTAACTTTATAGATTGAAGACTCCCTTTTAACTCCCAGTCAAAGTGACTTTTAGCCTCTCTGCTTTATTTTTCTCATTTATGAAATCAGAAAAGTAAATTTTCTTTCCTATTTCACAGGGTTGTTGTGATGATAAAATAAGAATCATATAACTGTAACATTCAAAACAAACATAATTTCACTATTGTTACGTGTCCCCCTAGTGTGAGTTGTGGAGGATAGCATATCTTTCACTCAGCTGTGTTGAGATTATGCTCTTTCCTGTGAGATAAGGAGTAGCTTCTGTTGAAGGAACTAGGTTTATCCTGTGGTTTTGTTCAGCATCTTGGAAAGAAGCTACATAGAGCTACAAAGTATCTAGAAAGGGTCAGGTTGAGAGAAGAAATGTCTCATCCTCTGCAGGTCAGGGTCTTAATACTTCATTCCTTGCAGCCTTGGAAAGGACTGAACCTGTCACAAAATGGAAATAAGCTGCTTCCAGCTAGGATCAGGGTGAGCAGGTAAAAGAATGAATGAAAGAACAGAGCATCCTGCTGCCCCTCAGATGACAGCCTGCCCTTTGCAGCGAGCATCTGCTGCCAGGTTTTGAAGTCTCTTCAGAGTGTCCCCCGCCCCAACCTTTTAGACCTGTGCTGTCCAGTATGGTAGCCACCGCCCACATGTTGTTGTTGAGTACTTGTGGGGTGGCTAGTCTAAACTGAGCTGTGTTGTAAATACAAGGTACGTACCAGACTTCAAAGGCTCAGTATGAAAAACAGGAATGCAAATATATGATTAATAATTTTTATATTGATTACACATTGAAAGGATAGTATTTTGGATAATGAGTTACATAAAATTTATTAAAATAAATTTTGCCCGTTTCTTTTTATCTTTTTATGTGGTTATTAGAATTTTTTAAATTACGTATGTGCCTCACATCATATTTCTGTTGGACAGTGCTGCTGCAGACTCGTCCTCAGCACGAAGATCAGGGCAGCTCTTCCAGCCAGAAGGCAAATGGAAGCCCCAAAATGGCAATCCTGGGGGCTAATGAGGGCTGTGGCCAGGCTTCTTCCTCCAGGCTCAGAGGCTGGAGCAATACCAGCTAATTACCCGCTTGTAGCAGAGGCTGGTGCTGCCACTACCCCCTTTGTTTATCCTGAGTGAGCACCCAGAAAATTGTAAATGTGCCTGTCAAGAAGTTTACAATGAAAAAAGGATTGTGAACCATCAATCTAGAAAGAAACTAACTTAGAACTTAAGTGTTGTTACGGAAACAGAAGTGAGCTAGAAGTTAGGAGACTGGGATCCTAATTCAGCCCTCCTATCACTCATTTATTTTTTCATTGCACTGAGTTCTCACTGTGCACCAGGCTGCATGCTTGGCCTGGTAGGGCTCTGTGGTCAGCACTGGGAATTCACAAACCAATAAGGCACATCTTTCAATGCACTGGAGTCCTTGAGTTAGAACCTCCCAGTGAGGGGTCTGCATTGGAAAACAGATGAACAACAACAACAGGGGTATCATTTTAGGTCAAAGGTTAGCAAGTTAAGGAATAGGGCTTTTGAGAAGCTAAGTAGCTACTCAGACTAAAGACTTTCAAATTTGAAATTAAGAAAAACGCTGTGATAGCTGAACAAAACTACTACTGCACTGGCTAGTTCACAGTGTAGTGTGAGATTCTAGGCCTACGTATGGTCTGAAGGACTCTTCTAACATTTCCTGATTGTTGTGTTCTGGTTCCTGTTATGGCAGGATTTTTTTGTCTGTTTGTTCTGAGCACCCTATGTGCCAGGCACTGTTCTAGGTGCTAGGGATGTGGCAATGAGCAAAGCAGAGTCCCTGCTGCCGTTTTAGGATAGAGAGGTGGGGGAGAAACAGATAATAAACAAGCAAACAAATATATGATGGGTCAGATGGTAACGAGGTCTATGAAGAAACTATAGCAGAGTAAGGTGATAGAGAATGAAGGGTTTTCTTGTGGGGGAGCGTGGGGGTGTTCCAGGCCAGATTCCTGCTCACGTGCCTCCTGTAGCCTGCTCACAAGAGCCAGGAGGGAATAAGGGAAAAAGAGAGCATGGCGCGTGCTTAAGAAAATGCTGTTCTGACACACATTCTGACCACATGTTGAAGATGGTAAGGCAGAATGTATTCAGGGAGACTACTACTTTCAGGTGTTGTAATGAGGCAGAGAGATTGAGCCCAACTCTGAAGACAAGGGAAAGTGGGAATTTATAGCCAAAAGCAGGGTCAAGGGAAAGTGGATAAAAATTTCTGAGAGGAAATATCAGGGGTAAGTAGGTAAGGGGTAAGGGGGAGTCTGGCTAAACCAATTTGACAGGATTTTTGCTTGAGGCAGGCTAGGGTGGGGGATAAGGAATTTGGTCAGATATCAGAAGTGGGGAATTTTCACTAAAGAATCCAGCAGAATTCTTGCTTAAAACTGGACTAAACAGAGCCCAGGGTCAGGAGCCTAGTCAGAAAGAGGACTCAGAGTAACTTACTGAATATTACCCGGGACTCGCTTTCCCCTCTTGGATACATCGCTTGAGGTTTTCTTTCCTTCACAGCATCCAGCTTTTGGCCCATAAGTGGGGTTCCTCCTAAAGCTGGTGAAGAAGGGTGGCAAGTCCTACGAGCTACAGTCCTTTGGCCTTGCTCGGCATTTGATCTAGGGCATTCTTTCATTTCACATGGCTAATCTCACTCTTCATACCTCGTGACCCTGGTCATTTTCTCTGACAGGATTCTCTGTAAGCATTGATTCTTTCCCAGAGAGTAGCATCCATTCCTGTGGACCCCTACCTGCTGTGGCCCTAGAAATCCTACCATAATCCTACCATTTCTCCTACCATATTGGCCACATAACATAACTGTGGAATGGCCCGAGGATGATCTAACCCCAGGGAGGCATGGGGGCTCAGAGCTCTTGGCTCTCTGCTTTTTGAGCTTGTTTCACACAAAGTGAGAGGCTGCTTGATACACACAGAGTCCTGGCATGTTCCCGGAGGCCCCCCAGTTGTGTTCTCAGAGCCAAGATTTGGGTCAGGAGCAATTTTAGTAGGAATACACACATTTTAAATTACATTTATTTGATAAGTCAGAGAGAAATAAAAGAGCCATTTCAGAAAACTGAAGGGGTTTTTTCCTCATGACTTTGGGTAGGCTGGTGCTGATGCAGTGTGCTTTAAGGAATTTCCCCCTTGCCATACTTCTCAGCTTTCTATCATTGAAGCTTTATTGCTTTTGATTCATTCATTTGTTTTGATGTGTTCCCTTTTCAAACACAAATATTTCTTGAAAGGTGTGCTTTGTTGTTTTTAGCCTTAGACATTCCTTAGGAAAAGATGACAAGAAAGTATGGTGATCTTTGAGAGAGTTTACATGAGATTCGACTAGAGCAGACTGGCCAACAGGATAGGGCAGAGTGACAGGACCTGGAGGGTACTAGAGGCGACTAGCGGGCCAGGTCTGAGGCAGGTGGACCTCAAGGCGTCCTTATCCTAGCAGCTCAAATATTACTTCTTTATGGCCTTCCCTGTCCAGGTGTTGCTGAGCCTCTCTCTACCTTCACACTCCACATCCATAGAATCAAATGCTTGATTTTTATTACAACTTCTACTCTGACATGCATTACTTTATTTTGTGATTGTCTATATGCCCACCTCCCTCTCCAAACCTTAATATACTAAAGAACAGGGATGTCTTACATCCCTGGCGTACAGCTTAGTGCCTGCACATTTGTTGATTTGATTTAGAGATCAAACTGTCCTCATACTTTGGCCCCTGCTGTTTCATTCCCATGGACAGCAGTAGCAAAGAGAGGCTGGGGAAGGAGGTGGCCTTGATTGGGCCTCCTGGCTTTGTGGGTTGCTCCTTCGACCCACTCTGGCTTCTGGTATCCTGTTGGGTTCTGAGCAGAAAGACTAGTTTCTCTGGGCATCATATTGAGCTCTGTCTGTCCCTTGCTTCAGAACTTAAATATTTGGATGACTGAGTGGATTTATGCCTTTAAGGAACCCATATTCCTAGGAGGTGATTTTTAAGTTCAGTGTTCATCCAGGTACAGTGACTAGCAATTCAGAAGATGGTTTAGAGGGTTTTGTTTGTTTGTTTGTTTAACATGGAAGCAAAGTTCTTTGGGGCTAGGAGAAGTTGCTGTGGTAGCTTGTTTGGAAATTTCCTATTTGTCATTAACAGAAAACCAAGCAGCTTTGCCTTCAGTTCTTCAGGAGGCCATGGGAAAGGGCCCTCTGAACACATGGCTGTGCCAGTTGCCCCATATGGCTGGCCAGCAAGTGTTGTAGGCGCTGCACTCTTAGAGGGGACGCCAGCAAGATGTCCAGGAAGCTAGTCCGAGACTGTCTAGAGTATTGATGTGAGGGGAAGGAGCAGATAGGCCCGAAGTCAACCCAGCCTGCACTGAAGCAATAGCAAGAGAATCAGCCTCATTTTTATTCCTGGAAAAATGCCTCATCTGGACCAAAGTGAGGCTGACCTTGGAGGTCCTGGAAATGAGTTCTGGGCCTCACCAGCATTAGAAAGGAAAAGCTTGTCTCCTGTAGCTATTTGCCCCTTAGTCATGCTTTCAGGCTGTCTTAAGGAGAACGGCAAGCCTCTTGTCACCTGAATGAAATACTGGGAATTGAATGTTTTGCTCCTCCCTTTTCTTACCTTAAAAAAAAAAAAAGCTTCTAGAAGAAAGCAGGGCTAACAAAGAATGTCACTGTAATGGTGGGATTTCAGGCAGTATTGTAGACCATTAGAGAGGCTGGGAAAGGTAGGGGCCTGGGGCTGGGATAGAAGTCACGGTTCACTCATATCATACTATTTAGATGGTTGCATGTTTGGCTTAGATATTAGTTTCCCTGCTTCTTTGTCTGAGGAACTTGCCATGTCGGTGATAATAACACTGCAGTGCTTTATAGTTTACTAATTACCAGCCTCACATTTTACCTTTATAACATTTGTACTTCTTCAGTTTACAGATGAGGGAGCCAAGGCACAGAGAGGTCAGGTGTTAATCAAAGGTCACTGGTGAGGAATGACCCAAACTGAAGTCTCCTGATTCTTACTATAGAAGCACTTGCTCGTGGCTTCATGTGGTCGTACGCAGAGCTTTCATCTTGGTTCAGGAAGCAGCCTTTCACCTTGAAAGGCTAATTGCCAGCTCCAGCCCTTCTAGGGCTAAGGACATTGTTCAAAGCTAATACTGGGTGCTAGTACCTTGCATAGTTGAGGAGAAGAGAAAGGGGTGATTTTGGAAATATAAAATTTGTACATGTTGGAGGAAAGAAGGAATTTTATGAGTCAGTCCTAGGATCGGGGGCTTTGCTACTTAGACAATTGGGTGCTAAGCTGAAGATCCAGGAGTTCTTGTTATGAATATAGAGCACTCTCTCTCTGTCTTTCTCTCTCTCTGTCTCTCTCAGACTAGATTGAGTTGGGCAGACTAGGGATCTGGCTGATCTCAGCCCCTTGAGACACTGGAGTAAAACATTATGTTTAAAAAGCAATAATTGGCCCTGGCTGGCATAGCTCAGTGGATTGAGTGCAGGCTGCAAACCAGGCATCGCAGGTTCGATTCCCAGTCAGGGTACATGCCTGGGTTGCTGGCCAGGTCCCTCAGCAACTGCACATTAATGTTTCTCTCTGTCTCCCTCCCTTCCCTCTCTAAAAATGGATAAATAAAGTCTTTAAAAAAAGCAATAATTGGTCTCTCTAATGCCTCAGAGAATGGGTAGTGTTCTTAGATGAGGAATTCCTAGATGAAGTAGAGTCTTTAGATGAGCTAGAGAGAAGGGAAGAAATGAAATGGGAATTAATCTAATTTCTGTCTCTTGGTTCTTGGCCTAGTTATTTCCAGTAAAAGGGGTCAGCTTCATCTTTATCCCAAGTCTTGTGACTCATCCTTCTGGGCCTTCCTAGTCTGGGAAGGCACAGTGCTTTTAACTTGCAGGCCCACCAGCCCTAGACAGTGGTGTTCCCTGAAAATGAACTGTCATGTGGGTTCTCATTTTGTATTCTTCACATGCAGTTTTCCCCTTTGGGGTTAACTTGAGTACTGGAAAAAGAAAAGGAGGCAGGGGGTGAAAAGACTTAGAAATCTTGATTAAATCTAGAAAACGGGGAAACCATCTCTGATTTTACCCTTCCCAAGGAAACCCAGCAGAGCCAGAATATTGGCAGTCCCATGCATTCCTGGGCTCTCTGCCTTCCCCTTTGGACCTCTGCTCTGCTCCTTTCCTACATTCTGCACGTTTCCAGGAGAAAGGGAGTGGATGCCCACCCCACATAAGGTAATAGTCATCTTCGCCTCTGTAGTACCGGCACCAGTAGCTTAGGGTGTAGGGTCAAGATTAGTGGCAGGTCTGTCTTTACTTTTTTGGAGAATAGCAAAGCACCCTGGAGCCCTCTGTGATAGATTCAACTTCCTACCTTCCGTTATGAGCCAGTCAGAGGGCAAGAGTAACCCTCTCTTACTCCAGGAGTGCACAGTGCTAGAAAAATCACTTCACCTGGCACTCTGAAGGAGGCATTAGACCAGACACTCTGTGGACCAGGAAAGCCGATCCTGTGTGTTGATTAGGCTGCACCAAGCCCTTGGGGACTATTAAATGGAGCTCAGGACTCTGGCTAAGCCTGAGCCTCTTTCACCCTCAGATGTATAGCCATCAAGTATGCCTTTGGGCATGTGGCCCTCTAATCCAAGCATACTAAATGCCTGGACAGTGAGTAGCTCACACTGTCCACCTCATTCTAGAACTAGATGTAGAAAAAAATCCCCACCGCCCCCAGTTTTAAATACTTGCCATGGCCCTTTCTTCAGTAAAGGGTTGCTATCATTCTGCTATAGGCAGGAGTGAACCTTTGAGTAGCTGAGCCTCCACCAGAACAAGCAACTAGGACAAATAAATAAATAATAACATTCCCTGTCTTGTCTTTGTTGTTCACTGTGTACGTGACTTGAGCTTTGGTGTTTGAGCATCTATTTGTTCATTCCTTAGCCAGACCCTAGTGTTGAATTTTGTAAAGGTTCAGTTACTCGTTGACCTCACGCTCATCCACATGCCAGAAGTTTGTGTCAATCCTGATGCCTTTGGATACTTTCCCAGGACACAAGGACTTGATTTGATTTTGCACCAATACTCTGATGGGAAGCCAAGGGGAGAGAACTGATTGCCTACAGCCTTTAAGGCCAGAACTGGGAGACAGGTCAGGGTTGACTTCCACAGTCTTAGAAGATAACATTCTTATTCCTGCTTGACAGTTTGATTCAGGTTAAAGTTCCCCTGCTGCTTTCTGACCTGAGTGCACTGTTTTCCTTTTTCACTAGCTACAGGATAAGAGTCAAGCCAGGATCCCAGGGGCATGTGCCAGGTTTGGAGACCACACATGGGACCATTCTGGGCAACACTGTGGGCTAAGCCCAAGGCATCAGCCGGCAGTGATTGCTAGAAGTAGACTGAAAAGAGCAGGACAGGGTATTGCCTTCCAAGGCAATCTCTGTTAAGCACCCTGACCAGAAATAAGAGGAAGAAGCAGAGAATCCCTTAGACCCTAAGGGAGAAAATGAAGCGATTGTTGCAAGAGTCAGAGGAAGAAATCATGGTCACCTTGGGATCCTCCTCCAGACTTTCCCCAGATAAGGGCAAGGCAGAGACTGTGTGTGGCATCAAGAGCAAGTCCTCGAGCCCTGCTGGATCCTTACCAGAGGACAGCCCCCTGCCCCCTTGCTGTGGGTCAACAGCCTCAGCCATTGATGGGGATAGGGATGGGGACCTGGCCCAGCATTGCAACTTTGGACAAGAGGCCGGCTGCCTGCTTCCTCTGGGCTCCACAGCCTGTGCCTCAGGGTCTGGCTCTCAGGACCTCTCATCTGCCAGCATTACCACCAGCTGCCAAGATCCCTCAGAGAGCAATCAAACCAAGCCCCTTTTGTCCAGGGGCCAAGGCTGGAGCCTTGAACAGCGAGAGCCTGTGGGGGATGTAGTAGACTATATAATCAGAGAGCTGCGAGGCATCAGTCGTCTCCAAACTGAGATTGCTGAGCTGCAGCAACACTTGAGTCAAGTCCAGGGTTCAGTGGATGAAGTCTCTAGCTGTGTAGACTCAGTTCTGAGTGAAATAGAAGGCTTACAGGTGGGCAGCAGCTCCCTGGCCAAGGTGGGTGTAGGAGGAAAGGTCCAGGAGCCCCATGTGGACACACTTGGTGAGGAAGCCATTCTGTATCTGTATGGACTTCCTGAACAAGATGGTGAAAATACTATGGAGCTGGTACACAGCTTCCTGGCCAAGCACCTCTGTGTTAATGGCATGCAGTGCAACAGGTACATCAAAGAGGCTTACAGGGCAGGTAGAGCCCAAGCCCCCCGGCCCACTGTTGTGAAGCTTGCCCATCTAGAGCACAGAGACTTCATCTTGCAGAAATCCATACTCTTGCAGAGTGCAGGGGTCCGGATTGCCATCAGAGAAGAACCAGCCGGGTCACAGTGTTATCAGAATTCCCCAAAGGAGTCTCTGTCATTTTTGCAACAACAGCTTCAGGATCATAATTCAAATTCTTTAATCCCCGACAAACCGGTTCTTCAGACTGAAACAGCAGAATCCATAACAGGAGCATATCAAATAAGAGCCCAGAATCAACATAGAGAATCCTTGACCCCTGAGCAACAAGGCCTTTGCTTCCCACTCAAGAACAATTTAGCAAAGCCAAGTGACTTGTCTAAGCCCCGGAGTGAAGTAAATGGACCATCAGAAACATCCCAAGTCATCAGTGGCAGCTGTGCAAGGACAGGGAGCGAGGCTTCTCTGTCTGCCCTCCATCAGTTTGAGGAACCTTCCCTGGTGTTGATCCCAAAAGAGGAGGATGCTGGGAAATCCCAGGTTTTCAAACAGTGTAGTCAAGGACTAGAAGCATATGAAGTAGCAAAAAGAGAAAACAACTACAGTGATAAAAGTGAGGCCAGCAGCTGCCTATCACTATCTGGGTTGTTGAAGACAGAGGAAAATCTCTTGGCCTGTGAAGCTGGGCTTGACATTCTGAGCTCAAAGCAACTAGAGGACCTCTTAACAGACAAGACCAGAAGGTTTGCAGCTCTGAGCTGTGACAGTATGATGGAGGAAATTATCATAAGGCCTGAGACTTTTGGTGACATGGTTCATATTGACTTGAATGAAGAGGAGGAACGTGCTGCTCAGGCCCTTAAAGATGTCTTTGAAAAGTCCTCTTGTGTGGGGGACTCGCAGGAGGATGAAGATATAGAAATTAAGTTTTACACAAGTAAACTGGGCCGAGCAATTCATCACTTTCGTTCAGCTCTGCAGGGAGTGTTCCAGAAGCTGGAGAATGGTGCATGCATCAGTCCCGAGGACCCAGAAAGCAATGAGAGTTGTTCCCAGTCAGAGAACAGTGATAGACTTCTTGGGACAGTGAGTTCAGGGGGCGCCCAGGATCTCTCTGTGGAGAGCCCTGAGAGTCAGGGGAGCGAGAGCTTGCTCAGTGTGGTCTCTGGCAGAGTGGGCGCCACACAGGGAGACCCAGCCTCTCAGGGTCCCAGCACCTCCTCTCTGGCTTCTCATAACTCACCTCTTGCATGTTCATTGCCAGGTTTGATTGTGGCTCCAGGTCAAGGCCTGGACAATGAGACCTGTCCCAGGCCTGAATCTCCCACGCAGGGCAGACTAAGTTTAGAGCAAGTGTGTGCAGAGACCATCTACCTCAACAGGTGCATCAACAATTTTAAAAATGTTCTGAGAGAGAAAAGACTGAGGCAGAAAAAACTTTTGCATGAGCTGGTACAGAAGGCAAATCATCTCTCGGTAGAAGACACGCACCCAGGTATTCTGAATCTCTGTTTCATTGGGCCACAGCTGGGTATGGCCTCCACGTGGCCAGCATAAGATCTAGCTTGGTGGTGAGTTCCACAAGGTGAAGGGGGAGGTTCACAGCGTGAATCAGTCTAAACTACTTGAGTATAGATTTTAAGCTAATCCCATGGGAATAAAGAGTGAAAGAGGGTTCTGAAACAGCAGGAAAGGAGTTCCTGCTCTAAAGAGCTGCCTGTCTACTGGAGGAGGATGGTGGAGAGCTTTAGAAAGTAACTTTTCAAAAGAGATAGGAACATCTGGGCAGAAGTAGTTCACAGCTGTAGAACTTTTAGGATATTCTGGTGTACAGTAGGTGTGGGGTGAGAGGCAGAAGCGGGGCATGAGGCATATTGCTCTTAGGCACCGGAGGGGCTATGCAGCCCTGTGTTGCATTTAAAAACTACTCCCAAGGGTTTCTTGCTGAGATAAGAGTGCTATTTCCCCAGCGGGTGATGGGGCTTCTCCACCTCATAGGCCACTCTGGGGATTTTCATTATCCCTACCTGTCTTCTTCCTACTTCTGGACTTGATAACACAGAGCCTTATCTCTGCCTCGGAGCTGTCTAGGACGTGCTTACAGTGCTGGCCCTGCCCAAGGGCCTGACTCTGCCTCCCCAAGTCCTAGTCCCAATCTCCCATCTCCAGCCAGAGGCAGCTCACCTAACAACTGGAGTCTGGAATGGTTTTGACTAAAAGGAATATAAAAAAACTTTTTTCTAGGCAGTATGGAGATATGTAGCTTTAAAATTACTTCCCCCAATAAAAATTAAATTTATCCAAACAGCATATGCTGTACTCATCTAGTTTTAAATGTAAATGGGGTTGTCCTCTTATGCATATAACCTGATTAACCTTTCGAAGTCAAAATTAAAATTATGAAACATATTATGTTGGCAAAGATGTGAGGGACTAGGCACGTATACATTGCTCGTGGGATGGGAGTGTACATGAGTAGTATAACCCAAGGAAGGCAATTGGCAGAATTTATCAAAATTGTATATACCCTTTGAGCCCCAGCACCACTTTCAGGAATGTACCCTGCAGGTATATTTCCACACACAGAGGGGACATCTGTTCCAGGCTATTTCTGAAGCATTGTTTTTAATAGTCAAGATTGGAATCAACCTAAATGTTTGTTAAGAAACACTGGTTAAGTATCTTGTTGGGATGTCTAAACAGTGGGATACAGTACCATGTAGCTATAAAAAGAATGAGGTAGCTTTTTTCTGAAATAGAAAAATAAGATAAATTGATGTATGAATAAAACAAGGTGCAGAACGTTATGCGTAAGATGCTTACAGCTGTATAAAAAAGAGAGGGAAAAAATACCCATGCAAACCCATAGCGTCCATTTATATATGCATAGAATGGGTAACAAAGATGCATAAAAAAACTCATCCATAATTGCCAATGGGAGAGAGGTATGAAATGAAAAACTAATGGGATGAGTTTTTTTTTACTACATACCCTTTTTTTTTTAGAATTTTAGTCCAGTGAATGTAATATCAATCATAAAATTAAATTAAAAATGAAACATTTAAATCATGTCACATTCCTTTCAAATATCCCTAGAGCTACCCCCATAGCTTATCAAAAAATCTAAATTCCTTCACTTAGCATTTAAGATGACCACAACTGGTCTCTAGTTTACACTGCCAGGCTTATCTCCCATTGTCCCACTATACTCCCCCCAAAGGAAACTTTGCTGTCTCACCAATTCGCCTTGTACTTTCTGTCCTCAGCCTATTCACATGTACATGCTTCCTTCTAGCCTGAGGTGCTGTGTTCACCATATGAGTCTAGTAAAACTTACTCAGTTCTTCAGCATGCAACCAAAACATCCCCTCCTCCAGGAAGCTTTCTATAATTTCTCAGCTGCAAAGGATCTCTCCCTCTTGTTAACTTCACGGTCCTTTTTCCTTCTCCTTTGGCATTTAGAAATTATTATATTACAGCAATAGTAGAAACAACAAATATCAAAGCAGTACTTTCTTACTAACTCCTTGAACCTCAGAGGAGTTGATGTTTGTATGAGCTCCCAGGATACTTGGGTCTGACTCTTCAGCTTGCAAACTTCCCCTTCTGGGCTGACATCCTGCTGGGGAAGGCGGGACCTTGGGTACCTATGATAAGCAGGTGGTGGCAACAGCAGTGACAATGAGAAGGAGGAGGTGTTCTGAAGCATCAGTCACCAAGCAAGCCAAGATCCAGTCTGGTCTGTGGGCTGCAGAGGGAGTGGCAGCATCCCTCCAGTGCTGGGTCCGGGCCTGGCTCCAGCACCAGTCCTCCCACAGAGCAGGAGGGATGGAACAAGGTGAGCACGCAGGCTGGCCTCTGGCTCTTGTCCCAGAGTCCACAAGTGCAGTCACCCTATCCTGGTGAACTGATTCAGTGTAACAGTGGCTGCTGCCACAATGAAACGTCAGCTTTCTTCACTGCTCTGCTTGAGACCTTTTAGGCCCTAAGCTTATGAGTAGTTGCTTATCATTAGTTTGAGTTCCTACTTTTCATCCTTCTTCTTTTAGGGGGAGTATATACTAGGCACTGTTATAAGTACTGTCATGTACATTATATAAAAATTCTATCATTACTGCCACTCCATCAAAATAGCTTTTCTCAAGGCCATCAGCTAACCACTCCCATAGTGCTAAATTCCTTGTCCAGTCTCCTTTTTCATCAATCAGCAACTTGACATATTGATTACTTCCTTTTTTATTATAGGAGCTATATTAAGTTATAATTTATATACCTTAAAATTCCTTAAAAAGGGTACAATTGAGTGGCTTTTAGTATAGTCACAGTTATGCAACTATGAATTCCAGAACATTCCCATCACTCCAAAAAGAAGCACTTCACCTACTAGCAGTCACTCTTCAATCCCCTTTGCCTCCAGCCTCTGGCAACCATGGATCTATTTTCTGTTTCCATGGCTTTGCCTATTCTGGAAATTGTGTGTACATGGGTTCATACAAAGGCCACATGTGACCTTTTGTGATTGGTTTCTTCCACTTAGCATAATGTTCAAGATTCAGTCATGCTGTAACATATGTTAGTATTTTATTTATTTTTATGGCCAAATAATATTCCATTGTGTGAGTATACTGCATTTTGTTACTCACTCATCATTTCA
This sequence comes from Phyllostomus discolor, assembly GCF_004126475.2. Classification (NCBI taxonomy): domain Eukaryota; kingdom Metazoa; phylum Chordata; class Mammalia; order Chiroptera; family Phyllostomidae; genus Phyllostomus; species Phyllostomus discolor. The sequence continues at coordinate 183,399,761 of NC_040905.2, forward strand.
TGGGCATTTGGGTTTTTTTTTTAAACCATATTTTAGCTGTTAAAAATAATGTTGCTATGAATATTTGTGTACAAATTTTTGTGTGAGCATGTTTTCAGTTCTATTGGGGAGATACACACACACACACACACACACACACACCTAGAAGTAGAATTTCTGGTTCATATGGTAAATCTGTTTAACATTTTTGAGGAACTGCCAAACTCTTCCAATTTCCATTTTACATTCCCATCAGAAACACAAAAGTTCTAATTTCTCCACATCTTTGCCAGTACCTGATAATGTCTGTATATTTTATTATAGCCATCGTTGTGGGTGTGAGCAGTATCTTATTGTGGTTTTTATTTGCATTTCCCTAGTGTCTAATGATGTTGAGCATCTTCATATGTGCTTATTGGCCATTTTCGTATTTTCTTTGAGAAATATCTACTCAAATCCTATACCCACTTTTAAATTGAGTTGTTTGTCTTTTTTGTTGAGTTGCTAGAGTTCTTTATATATTCTGGATATAAGTTCCTTATCAGATATATGTTTTGTAAATATTTCCCCCAAATCTCTAGTAACTCAACAACTCTTTATTGGGTGTGGGGGGGTGTTATGATATCCTTTGAAGCATAAATATTTCATTTATTATTTTAAAGATTTTATTTATTTATTTTTAGAGAGATGGGGAGAGAGGAAAAGAGAGAGGGTGAGAAACAATGATTGGTTGCTTCTCACTCTCCCCCAGCTGGGGAACTGGCCTACAAACCAGGCATGTGCCCTGAAGTGTAGTCAAACCTTTTGGCTTGTAGAAAGACACCCAGCCCACTGAACCATACCAGTCAGGGCTAAATTTTTTTTTTTTAATATTTATTGTGGCCCTGACCAATGTGTCTCGGTTGAGCATTGTCCTGCAAAGCAAAAGGTTGCTGGTTTGATTCCTGGTCAGGGCTGCAGGCCCCATCCCCAGTGGGGCGTGTGCGAGAGGTAACCAGTCCATGTCTCTCTCACAGGTCGTTGTTTCTGTCCCTCTCTTTCTTCCTCCCTCCCACTTTCCCTAAAAAAATAAATAGATAAAATCTTAAAAAATTATTGTGGTAACATATATAACAAAAAGTTATCATTTTAACCATTTTAAGTTTATTCACATTTTCGTGCCATCATTACCACCATCCACCTCCAGAACATTTTTTTATCTTCCCCACCTGAAACTCTGCATCCATTAAACTAACTCCATATTCTCCTCCCCGCCCCTAGCCACTGACAACCACTGTTCTACTTTCTGCCTCCGTAAGTTTGACTGCTCTAGATAACTTCATATCAAGTGGAATCAAACATTGGTCCTCTTGTGACTGGCTTATTTCACTCAGCATAATGTCTTCAAGGTTCACCCAGATTGTAGCATGTGTCAGAATTTCCTTCCTGAATGGTATTTCACTGTATGTATATACTCGTATACCACATTTTGTTCATTCACTTATTGATGGGTACCTGGGTTACTTCCTCTTTTTGGATATTGTGAATAATACCCCTGTGAGTATGAGTGTGCAGATATTTGTTTGAAGCCTTGCTTTCATTTATTTTGGGTATATGGAGTCTGTCCAGAAAGTATCCAGCCACAAACTATGAAAAATAGACACTTTTATTGAAGAAGCTACAAGATACAAGAAACATTGTACAGCTGGCTGGTGTGGCTCACAGGACTGAGTGCCAGCCTGTGAACCAAACAGTCACTGGTTCAACTCCTAGCCAGGGCACGTGCCTGGGTTGCAGACCAGGTTCCCAATAGGGGGTGCACAACAGGCAACCACACATTAATGTTTCTCTCCCTCTCTTTCTCCTTCCCTTCTCCTCTGTCTGGAAATAAATAAATAAAATATTTTTTAAAAAGAAACATCATACATAGGACAATGATGCTTTAGTCTTCTCCAAAGTAGGCACTCAGTTATCCCAACCGCAGCACAAAGTTCCTTCTGCTCTGGTAGCAGAAGCCGCTGAACATATTTTGCCATGACACATTTCATGCCAAGATCCTGCATCAAAATCTCAGACACAGTAGTTTTTGGGATCCCCAGATCAGCTTCTAGTTCTCACACAGTCAGTCGTCAATCTTTCTGATTGCAGCCTGTACACGTTCAACATTCTCAAGTGTTCTGCTTGTCGCAGGCCTTCTAGAATATGGACCATTTTCAACAGATTCTCGACCATCTTTGAAGTGTTTGTGTCACACTTTTATTTGGTTTGCACTCATTGCATTCTTCCCAAAAGCTTTCTGAAGCATTGAAATAGTTTCTGTAGAGGAACACATTCAAACTTAACACAAAATTCAATGTGGATTCATTGCTCTACTTGCTCAGTCATTTTGAATGTGATGGCCACCCAATACACATGCTCACTCAATGGTGTCTATTCTCCCCAACAACTAGTACAGTGAAGTTGTCGTTGTTCACACATGTGCATTCCAGTCCACTCTCCTTGGTTGCTAGGTTATGTCGATGTTGTTCAAACCATTCTCGTTGTATTAACAATGGCCAAACTTTTTCTAGACAGACCTTATACACCCAGAAGTGAATTGCTGGATCATATAGTAATTCTGATGTTTCTGAGGCATTGCCATATTTTTTTCCACAGTGGCTGTACCATTTCACATAGCAGTGCACAAAGGTTCCAATTTCTCCACATCCTTGCCAATATTTGTTACTTCCTGGTTTTGTTTTAATAGCCCTCATAATGAGGTAGAGTGCAAAAGTTTTAAATGAAGTTTTGATGAAGTTCAATTTATCTATTTTTTCTTGTGTTGGTGGTTCTTTTGCATTCTACCATAATCTATTCTAAGGTCAGAGAGATTTACTCTTGTTTTTTTTCTAAATGTTTTATAGTGTTAGCTCTTACGTTTAGGTGTGTTAATTTTGAGTTAGTTTTTGTGGATGGTGTGAGATAGGGGTACAACTTCATTTTTTTGCTTGTGAATATCCCATTTTCTCAGCTGTATTTCCTGTAAGAGAATTTTTTTCCCATTGAATAGTCTTGGTATCTTTGTCAAAAGTCAACTCCATAAGTGTAAGAGTTTATTTCTGGACTCCCAATTCTCTTCCATTGATCTATAGGCTGTCCGTGTGCCTCAGTTCCTTCTTTTGGAAATACTTCCTTCACCCGACCCCTCAGTCTCGGTTCTCCCCCAATGCTATTGACCATTTCTTCTCAGCCATCTTTGCTGGTCCCTCCTCATCTTCCCAACCTTGTAGTATCTCAGGATTCAGTCCTCACTGCTTTTTAAAAAAATTTGTACTTGTTTCCTAGGTAATCTCTTCCAGCGTCATGAGTTTCATAAGCATTCCCAGATTTATATCTCTGGCCCAGAATGTTCATGAACACCAGATTCCACATCTACTTAACATCCTCCTTTGGATGTAAATAGGCATTGCAGATTTAACATATTCAAAACCAAACTCCTGATCCGGCTCCTCAAGTCCCTGCCAAACCTGCTTTTCTTACCATTTTCCTTACTAGTAAATGGCAACACCATTCTTGCAGCTGCTTGGGCCCAAATCCAGAGTCAATCGTGACTTCTTTTCTCATACAACCTACATCCAACCAATTGGTAAAGTCTGCCTGCTCTACCTAAAAAAAGAAAGAAAAAAAACCCCAATAACCCTAAGTTTTACCGCTATGTCTATCTCCACCACTGCCATCCTTGTCTAAGCCACCGTTTTCTTTTGTCTAGATGATTACGTAAGTCTAGCTGGTCTCCCGGCTTCTACCCTCATCCTTCTACAGTCTGTTCTCCCCACAACAATCAGAGTAATCCTTATAAAACATGAGTCAGATCATACCACTTCTCTGCTTACAACCTGCCAGTGATTTTTCTGCCTCCCTCAGAATGAAAGACAATGTGTTTATAATGGCCGACAGAGCCGTATTTGAGCCGGCACTCTGTCTCGGGCTTGCTTGTCCTTCATACTGATTATGCTTTCACCTCAGGCTTTGCACTGACTGTATGTTCTCTGATTGGAATCCTTTTCTCCTAGAATTCTGAATAGCATCTCTACACATTTCCTGCAGGCCTCTGCTTAGATGCCTCTTTATCAATGAGGCCTTACCATAACCTTTTATGAAATTTTAATAGCAACTATAGCATGATCACAGGGGACATTATCTTTTCCTCCAACATGAATTTTTTAGCAGAGTCCCTATCACATATGACATGGTATATATAGTTCCAGATTCTGGGACCAAAATGCCTATTTTGAATTTGGAAATGCAGGCTAAAATAAACTCAGTCCCTCAAATATTTTGACCCCCAACTGTAAGGGAGTTAAGAGTGTTTTAACAATGAAAACTATGTCACCCTCATAAAAGGGACTCTCTGGAAGACCAAAGCCATTCTTAGGGGTCAGGGATTTTCCCACAAAGTGGGTGTTCCTTAGATATGTACCACTTCAACTGAAAACTAAAGCTGAGTGGAAAAATCCTAAGCCATTTTAGGAAGTTAGGAAGCACAAAAAGTTCAGTTCTTAATGAGAAAAGTTGTGTGTGTGTGTGTGTGTGTGTGTGTGTGTGTTTTAATGTTCAGTGGGTGGGACAACTAAAGAGCTAGTAGAACAATTCCTTGGTGTCTGGAAAATAGTACACACTACTGGCTAAATGAGCTACCTTTTCTCTGGTGATGGCGAGAGACATTTTCTTAGAAAAGGTGTTGCCTTCTAAGTCCTGAAAGTTTAGGTTTCTTTCACTATTTATGTATGCATATAAAATTCTTACTTTCAAGAAATTTACAGTGTATAAAGGGGGATGTTTATACAATTACAGTGGACATTTATATAGACAATTACAGTGATAATGAAACAGTAATGGCAACATACTGTTATAGAAGTGTGGGTACCACAGGCATATGATGGAAAGGCAGGTGAAGAAATTTTTACAGAGGCATTGACATTTGAGGTAGGTCTTAGGAATAAAGTTGGGGTCCACCCAGTAGATGTGAGAGGCCAGATCAGGAGAGCCTCGATGGCCTGGGCAACAAATTGGATTTTATCCTTTTGGCATAATGGGGAACTCTGGGAAGAACAGAAGGAACAATCAAAGTAACTGACATGATGTGTAAAATGTATTTGAGGCAGTGGAGAAAAGAAACTTTCTAATTTGAGTCATAGGGTCAATTAAAGTGTTTCTTGCCTAATTTTCTTTTCAAAGGGAACAGAGCGCTTTCAGGGGGGTAGGGAATAAATGTAGAAGAGACATGCCCCACCCCCTGCCCATCCAGGAGGTAAATGCCTGGATGGCATTTTTCATCTGACCCATCTTCCTGTAGCTGTGCTGTTTGGGGGGATTTCTGTTCCTGAGTTGACTCTTCTGTCAAGTGGGGTCACCCATTAGGTCATCATGAGTGGCTTGAAAAATTGGGAATTTATGAAGTAGTTTCTGTGATTCTCCCTTCTACTTGTTATGTAACGTCAGTGAGTCTTAGAAAGAGAGGGAAAAGAAAGCGGAGGGGTGGGGAGCCAATGGGCCCCATTGGACTTTCTGTACAGGAGAAGGGCTGTCGGCTTATGTGTGGCCTAGAAGGCAATGTAGTCTCTGATGAATAGGAAAGGAGAAATCTCTGAACTTCATACTTCTACTGTGACTTACCTGGATCCTTCTGGAAATGTCCATTTCCTTTGGAGTGTTGTTCTGGATTTGGTAGATAATCAAGCCTGGGATTGTAGTCATGGTCTTATCGTCCAGATCACGGTGACTTCTGTTAGGGCAGTGGTCAGTTGATGGCCTCAAGTCTATAACCATTGAGCACCCTGGTCCTGGCCTTAACTCCAGGCCTTAACGTGGCCTAAGTTAACTTAGGCTCTGGGAAAATAGGCCAGGGCTTGCTAGGCAAATGCATGACTGACCCTGCATTAAAATGGAAAGGGTTCAGCCACCAGGCCTTTCGGGTTTGGGGACTTACCCAGATCTGGAGTGAGCTCATATACTTCCTGAGGAAGGAATAAACTCACCCTTTGCTCAGCCATCTCAGATAGCCTGTTGGAGTGACCCTTGGTAACAAAGATGGTCTTGCAGCCCTGATAGCCCTAGTGACCCTGACCCTGCATGCAGACTACTTTGGAAAGGGGAACAGGGTGATAGGAAATCCCCCAGCAGACTTTGTCCTTTGGTTTGAGTGACCAACCTGGGATGTTCTAAACTAAAAAGCAGGGCCCAGCAAATAGAGGATTCTGGGAGCTGGGCTGTGAACTGCCCAGTTGTTCAGAGCACCTCCCCCTCTCCTCCATGTCCCTTAAGGTTTAGCTGGCATTTTCTTTGGGTTCCCTGCTATAGGACTGAATCTACTAACATCTCTGCCCTTTTTTTCTGCTCTTTCTCTCCTTGCAGAAGGAAAGCGAGGAACCCTTCAGGTTGTGCCTCTGGCCTTTTGGGCCTTTTTGTTGTCTATTTTTTATCCTGCCCTCCGGGGCGTGGTGTGTGTGTCTCTGAGCTTTGGCTGGTGGCAGATAGTCTGTTTTTCCTGAAAGCAGTTTGTGTGCATGCCCCATGCTTGTGTGTGCTCCTGCAGACGTCCCCAGAGCACAGTGTGAGAACATGTGTGCCAGCATGGTGCACATTCAATGTAGCATGTGTGTGCTTATACTCGTACTCAGTTTGACTCCCCCAGACACTGATTGCCCTTCTAACTCTCCTATTTTGCACAATGTGTGTCCACTTTCTACTTGTTGCTGCAGCCTGGCATATGCTGTGAACCGTCCCAGCATGCATACACACTTTGCATTTGAGAGCAGGAGTTGCTACGAGCACTTTGTGCCTCTTCCCTGGGGCCCTAAGTGTGAATGTGCTGCTGAGCAGATTTCCTGGCCTCTTTGTGAGCACAAGCTTCTGTAGACCTGTGATGTGGTTCCCTATGCCATGTGAATGCGTACTATACTAATGCTCTGTGCCTGCAAGCACTGGTTCTTGAAGACTGGGAGGGTTTGCTTTGCCTGTGATTTGGGCCGTGGTGAACACTGAATCCTCTCTCAAATGGGTGTGTGCACATATTCTATAGCCCTCTGTGCAGGATCCAGGCTCACCTCGTGTATCTCTCAGGCACAAGTTGTGTGTTTGAATGAACCTCCTGTGGGTACTTTTCGAGACCTCATTCCACCCCCTACCCCTCCTTCAGTGCACTGTGTGCGCATGCTGTGTGCTGTGTCTGCAGGCTTCTGCAGGCCCACTGTATCCTGTAAGCACAGGAAATGTGTGTGGTCTGAGCCAGTAAACTCTGGCTCCCAAAGACTTTTTTTTTCTAGGTAGGAAATAAAAATCTGCTAAGTATAGTAACTGCTTCCAAATGGAAAAGATGTTCTGGTTCGAAAGATCTGGGGATTTAGGGATGGCTGCCACTCACAAGCAACCTTGGGAGACTTGCTTCAACCACTCCTGGCTGCCTTTTGGGTCTGGCACTTTCATTACCAGTATTCCAACTGCAGACAAGGACAGGAGGCAAATAGGCTTGGTCAGAGCACAGACAACCTGGGAAGGGTTTTACTGAGAAGGGTCCTAAATCCAAAGTTCATTTTGAGCCTACAGCCCATTTTTACATCTCCCATTAACCTGTCCTACTCTTCCTTTTGTTACTGTGTCTTGCCTCATTTGTCTATAACTTCATCTTTAGCTCTCCCAGAACTTCACTCCCTGTACAAAGCAACTTACTTCTACCTACCCCCCCCCCCCCCCCCCACTTACTGGCACTCGTTTGCTCCAGGATAGTTAGCGGGAGCCCAGGTCTCAGGTGGCAAGGAAGTTGTTGGGGGCAAGGGGAACAAGGTAGGGCAGGAAGCCCCACACCTGCTGGCACTAAGTCCCTTGAGCCTAAACAGCATTTACCATTGGTTCTCTGGAGAGCCCTGGCAGCTTGGAACTCTCTATATACTGCCTGAAGAATTTGCCTTTTTTCTTTTTTTCAGTGAAGAAACCTTTAAAAATTGTTTTGACCTGTTCCTTCCTTGAATCATTTGGTACCTCAGTGATCAACTTCTCATTAGAGAACTCATAAAATTCACCAGAGTCATAATCCAAGTGTCTAATCTGTCCTGGATTCTCTGATTATATAGGAGCTATCAGATGTAGAGTGTACTCAGTGTCAATGAGTTCAGGCTTCGAGGCACCGAAGCCAAATCAAATCACAAGGTGAGATAGGAATTTCGAAAGACCAGGTCTGACTCTGGGGCAGCCAAAGGAATTGAGGACTATAGCTGGAAGAAGACCAGACTTTATATGAAGTTGTCTTTTTTCTTTAATGAGTGAGGCCTGGAAGCCTACATGGACCCTTTTCCTGGCTTTTGTTACAGTTAATATACTAATGGGTTGTGTGAGGGAGACATGAGTTCCAGCAGCTCTTACGGTCCCCATGAACTTTAACCCTGGGACCTCAGTGCTCTGGGCCTATATCCTTCCTACTCACTGGGGACAGGGGAGGTGAAGTACTGCTCCTTTCAGCAGCCTGATTGCTGCCTTTGGCTAATCAGGGCACTGGCGTAGACATCAGGCTGGCTATGTCACCACATCGTGTGTGTGACCTACACTTCTCTCAGCTTCCTATTTTATTGCTCACAGCCTGACCAAAGAAAGATGGCCATCTCCCTTCTTTCCTAGGATCTAACTTTTTTCTGTTTTTAAAGATTCCAGATGATGGCGACTCCTCTTTGCCCCAGTGGCTCCCAGAAGGGTAAGTGATTCCTTGCCAGGTTTTTGTGGATTTTGTACAGACTTTCTTT